>NW_022436977.1:22096511-22181284 GCF_009761245.1 Sapajus apella
TGAGACGGAGTTTCACTCTTGTTACCCAGGCTGGAGTGCAATGGCGCAATCTCGGCTCACCGCAACCTCCGCCTCCTGGGTTTAGGCAATTCTCCTGCCTCAGCCTCCTGAGTAGCTGGGATTACAGGCACGCGCCACCATGCCCAGCTAATTTTTTGTATTTTTAGTAGAGACGGGGTTTCCCCATGTTGACCAGGATGGTCTCGATCTCTTGACCTTGTGATCCACCCGCCTCGGCCTCCCAAAGTGCTGGGATTACAGGCTTGAGCCACCGTGCCCGGCCTCACATTCTTTAACTCTATTATGTTGTGTACTAACTTTTGCTCTAGCATCTTTCCAACAGCATTCTGGTGTGCCTTCCTTCATGGAGGCTTTCTAAAGCCTAAGCTCTATTTCTCCTAGTATTTTTTTGCCCTGTCTCGATGCTGTCCTATTGACAAAGATTGTTCTCATGGTTCTCTTACACTACTGCAATGTTTTCTCTGACAAGTTGTTGATAGGTTTGTATTCACGTATGTGATGTTTGACCTTATTTTTAGATATTTTTGAACTATTTTTCTTTTTATTTATTTATTTTTGAGATGGAGTCTCACTCTGTCACCCAGGTTGGAGTGCAGTGGCACGATCGTGGCTCACTGCAACCTCCGTCTTCTAGGTTCAGGTGCTTCTCCTGCCTCAGCCTCCCATGTAGCTGGGATTACAGGCACCTGCCACCACGCCCGACTAATTTTTTTTTTTATTAACTGAAAGTCTGTAATGAAATATCAGCTGCATCAGTTGTGTACTTATTTCTAAGTTTTTTGTCTCTATTTTAGAGGTAGGGTCCTGCTCAGTCACCCGGGCTGTAGCACAGTAGAACTATCATACGTCACTGTAACTTCGAGCTCCTGGGCTCAGGTGACCCTCCCATGCCAGCCTCCCAAGTAGCTAGGACTACAGGCATGAGTCACCACACCCAGCTAATTTTGTTGTTGTTGTTGTTATTTTGTAGAGACAGGCTTTTGCCATGTTGCCCAGGGTGGTTTCAAATTCCTGTGTTCAAGTGGTCCTCCCATATTGGCCTCCCAAAGTCCTGGGATTACAGGTGTGAGCTACTGCACCTGACTAATTTAATCTTTTGTAAGATGGGATCCCACTGTGTTGCCCAGACTGGTCTCAAACTGCTGGGCTCAAGTAGTTCTCCAGCCTCAGCCTCCCAAAGTCCTGGAATTACAGACATGAGCCACCATGCCCAGCCAGTGCTTCATTTTAATATTACCTTTAGAAATGGTATAAATGCGGCTGGGCACTAGTGACATCACCCATATGTTATCCAGTGCTATTGCTGTGTAACAAAGTAGCCCAAATTTAGTATCTTTAAACAACAGTCATTATTTTGCACAATTTCTTAGAGCTAGAAATGCAGAAGTGGCTTTAGTTCAGTGGTTCTAGCTCATGCCTGGTCTCTCATGAGGAGTTTGTCAAGCTCTTAGCCAGGGTTAAAATAAACTTAAAAGTTTGGCTGGAAAGGGAAGGTCCACTTCCAACTTCACTCACATGATTGTTGGCAGGCCTCACTCAGTTCCTTACTGGCTGCTGGCCAGAGGCTCTAGTTCCTCACTATTTGGGCCTCTCCATAGTTGACATGACATCTAGCTTTCCCAGTGAGTGAGGTGAGAAAGAGAGATGGGGGAAGAGAGGTGAAGACAATGCATCCCCACCAAGATGGAAGCCACAGTCTTTTCTAATCTGTCTCAGAAGGGGCATTCCATCACTTCTGCCATATTCTACTGCTCACAGAGACCATCCCTGTAACCCCAACAGTGGATAAGGGTCTATACAAGGGTGTGAATACCAGGAGACACCTCTGGGTCATTGGGAACCATTTTAGAAGCTGTCCACCATATTACCTTACATTTATATTTTATAGAATATTTCCCTCTTTGATCTTAACAGCAACTCCATGGGACAAGCAGAGGGAATATTATTATCTCTTTTCGTACTGAGAGCACTAAGCCTCAGGAGACAATCCATGAAGAGTCAGACACTGGTAGACTAGACTTGGTGTTCGTCCCCCATGCCAGGAGATTGCACCTTATGCCAGTCTTCTGTCCTTCACACCAGGGCATTGCCAATGCTGACTATACTGAAGGACTTTCCTAATTGACTTGTTTCTTAGAGATCAAGAAGAGGAAAGGGGGTTTAAAATAATGCACAAAGAAGGAGCAGGACCAAAGGAAAAAGAGTAGCAGAATTTTTAATAATCTGTTAGCCAACATCTATTGAGAGAATTCCTCTGACTGTATTTACAGGACTACCAATACCAGCAGTAATAAAATTTAAATTAGCAGTTACTTGCATTGCCTTAATTATGTTCATTTCTTCCTACCAGTGAAGTATCTGCTAATTTCCATGCTTTATGTTATAGTTCAGGGATAACAAGTTGACACCAACCTCTCAGGCTGGCAATGAAAACTTACATCTAAACCGTTACCTTAAACAACCTCAAGTAATTGTAATGGGCTCTTTACAGAAATGAGGACACAGACATATCTGCCTAGGACTGAGGAGTAGAATTTTGGATATCTTTATTTTTTCAACTTTTCTTTATTTTCTAATTTTTTTTTCCATGGTAAAGATGCATTATCTTCATAATTATGGAGGAAGAAAAATTAAAAATCTTCCTGGCAAGATTAAGGAATGCTTCAAAAATAAGTGGAGTTTGAATAAGGATTAAGTTTGTGGGAGGGTGTTGTGAGAGTGTCAGACAAAGAAGAGAATGTGCAAAGGCCCAGAGGCCTGAAGCACCAGACATCAATGCATTTAAATAAATGATCCAGAAATGTTAGACAAAAGAAAGAGGCTGAAGACAAGCTTTAAAAGGTAAAGTTATAAAGGGCTTTGCTTGCCATGCTGAGATATGTGGGCTGTGGGACAAGAAACTGCCACCATTGAGGCGGTGGAGTAATGCGCTCTTTGGCAGCAAGGTAGGGGAGAATGGGCTGTGAGGAGGGTTTGGTGCTAATCCAGACAGATATGATGAGGGCCTAAACTGTGAAAATCTCAGTGAAGATTTGAGAGACATTACAGTGGTAAACTTTATTTTAAATAGCAGTTCCGGCCGGGCGCGGTGGCTCAAGCCTGTAATCCCAGCACTTTGGGAGGCCAAGGCGGGTGGATCACAAGGTCAAGAGATCGAGACCATCCTGGTCAACATGGTGAAACCCCGTCTCTACTAAAAATACAAAACATTAGCTGGGCATGGTGGCGTGTGCCTGTAATCCCAGCTACTCAGGAGGCTGAGGCAGGAGAATTGCCTGAACCCAGGAAGCGGAGGTTGCGGTGAGCCGAGATCGCACCATTGCACTCCAGCCTGGGTAACAAGAGTGAAACTCCGTCTCAAAAAAAAAAAAAAAAAGAAATAGCAGTTTCATGTGGCTTTTCCTGGCATGCGTCACTAAAAATACAAAAATTAGCTGGGTGTGGTGGGGCATGCCTGTAATCCCAGCTACTCAGGAGGCCGAGGCAGGAGAATTGCTTGAACCCGGGAGGCAGAGGTTGCAGTGAGCAGAGATCGCTCCACTGCACTCCAGCCTGGGTGACAGGGTGAGACTCTGTCTCAAAAATAATAATAATAAGCATTATATAAGTTCCATCCATGTTGCCATGAATGACAGGATTTTGTTTTTTTATGGCTGAATAAGATTCCATTGTTTATATATACCACATTTTCTTTTCTTTTCTTTTTCTTTTTCTTTTTTTTTCTGAGACAGAGTCTCGCTCTTTCGCCCAGAGTGGAGTGCAGTGGTGGCAATCTTGGTGCACTGCAACCATCACCTCCTGGGTTCAAGCAGGTCTCCTGCCTCACCTCGAGTAGCTGGGACTACAGGCACACACCACCATACCTGGCTAATTTTTGTATTTTTAGTAGAGATAGCATTTTGCCGTGTTGGTTAGGCTTGTCTCTAACTCCTGACCTCAGGTGATCCACTTGCCTTGGCCTTTCAAAGTGCTGGGATTACAGGCGTCAGCCACCAGGCCCGGCTGATATACCACATTTTCTTTATCCACTCATCTGTTGTTGTACACTTGGGTTGATAACATATTTTGGCTATTGTGAACAGTGCTGCAGTAAACGTGGGTATGCAGATATCTCTTTGATATACTGATTTTCCCAGTAGTGGGATTGCTGAATTGTATGGTAGTTCTATTTGTAGTTTTTTGAGGAACCTACATACTGTTCACCATAGTAGCTATAGATTCCCACTGTATTAATCTGTTTTTACGCTGCTGATAAAGACATACCTGAGACTGGGCAATTTACAAAAGAAACAGGTTTAATTGGACTTACAGTTCCACATGGCTGGAGAGGCCTCACAATCACGGTGGAAAAGCAAGGAGGAGCAAGTCACATCTTAATGTGGATGGCAGCAGGCAAAGAGAGCTTGTGCAGGAAAACTCCCCCTTATAATAACCATAAGATCTTGTGAGACTTACTCACTATCAAGAGAATAGCATGAGAAACACCTGCCCCTATGATTTAATTACCTCCCACTGGGTCCCTCCCACAGTACGTGAGAATTCAAGATGAGATTTGGGTAGGGACATAGCCAAACCATATCACCCACCAACAGTGTATTTGAGAGTTCCCTTTTCTCTGCGTCCTTGCCAGCATTTGTTATTTATTGTCTTTTTGATGATAGCCATTTTTACTGGGGTGATATAATTTCTCATTGTGGTTTTGATTTGCATTTCCCTGATGACTAGTGATATTGAGCATTTTTTCATGTATTTGTTGGCCATTTGTATATCTTCTTTTGAGAAATGTCTGTTTCGACCATTTGCTCATTTTCTAATGACACTTTTCTTTTCTTTTCTTTTCTTTTTTTTTTTTTTTTTTTTTTTTTTTGGCTGTTGAGATGTTCGATTTCCTTATATAGTCTGGATATTAATCCCCTGTCAGATGAGTAGTTTGAAGATGTTGTCTTCCTTTCTGTAGGTTATATTTTCACTCTGTTGACTGTTTACTGTGAAGCGGGTTTTTAGCTTTATATAATCCCATTTATTTTTGCTTTTGTTGTCTGTGCTTTTGAGGTGTCATTCATAAAGTATTTTCCTAGACCAACGTTCTGAAACATTTACCCTATGTTTTCTTCTAGTAGTTTTATAGTTTTGGGCCTTGCATTTAGGTCTTCAGTCTATTTTGAGCTGATTTTTATATAGGGTGAGAGATGGGATCTAGTTTCATTGTTCTGCATGTGGATATCTAGTTTTTCCAGCATCATTTATTGAAGAGACTGTTCTTTCCCCAATGAATGCTGTGGTGCCTTTGTCAAAAATCTGTAGATAAATGGATTTATTTCTGGATTCTCTGTTCTTTTCTGTTGGTCTATATGTCTATTTTTATGCCAGTACCATGCTGTTTTGGTTACTATAGCTTTGCAATATAATTTGAAATTACTTGGTGTTATACCTCCAGCTTTTGTTTTGTATTTTTGCTCAGGATTGCTTTAGCTATTTGGATTCAGATTGTTTTTTCTATTTCTGTGAACAATGTCATTGGTATTTTGATAGGGATTGCAGTGAATCTGTAGCACTTCAGGTACTGTAGACATTTAAACACTATTAATTTAGCAATATTAATCATTCCAATACATAAGCATGGGATATCTTTCCATTTTGTTATGTGTCTTCTTCAATTTCTTTCATCAGTGTTTTATAGTTTTACTTGTAGAGATCTTTCACTTCTTTAGTTAAATTTATTCCTAGTTATTTGCTTGCTTAACAAATAAAATACAGCAAATCTAGTAGATCCTGCATGATCTACTTTATTAAAAAATTTTATTTTTGTCTGCCTGAGTTATTCAAAAGACTTGTCTTCAAGTTCAGAAGTTCTGCCTTGTCTAGTCTGTTGTTGAAGCTCTCAATTGTATTTTTTTTTATTCACATTGAATTCTTTTTTTTTTTTTTTTTTTTTTGACGGAGTCTGTCTCTGTTGCCCAGGCTGGAGTGTAGTGGCATGATCTCAGCTCACTGCAATCTCTGCCTCCTGGTTCAAGCGATTCTCCTGCCTCAGCCTCCTGAGTAGCTGGGATTACAGGCACAAGCTACCACACCTGGCTAATTTTTTATATTTTAAATAGAAATGGGGTTTCACCATGTTGGCCAGGCTACTCTGGAACTCCTGACCTCAAGTGATCTGCCCTCCTCAGCCTCCCAGCGTGCTGGGATTACAGGCCTGAGCCACCACACCTGGCCCATTTAATAACTTTAGTGCTAAGATCTGTTTGCTTTTTTATGATATCTATTTCTATTGAATTTCTCATTGAAATCATGAATTTTTTTCTTATGTTATTGAATTATCTTTTTTTTTTTTTTTTTTTTTTTTTGAGACAGAGCTTCACTCATGTTACCCAGGCTGGAGTGCAATATTGCGATCTCGGCTCATCGCAACCTCCGCCTCCTGGGTTCAGGCAATTCTCCTGCCTTAGCCTCCTGAGTAGCTGGGATTACAGGTACACACCACCATGCCCAGCTAATTTTTTGTATTTTTAGTAGAGACGGGGTTTCACCATGTTGACCAGGACGGTCTCAATCTCTTGACCTCGTGATCCACCCACCTTGGCCTCCCAAAGTGCTGGGATTACAGGCTTGAGCCACCGCGCCCGGCCAAATTATCTTTATTATCTTGTATCTCACTGCGTTTCTTTAAAATTATTTGTTTTTCTAGGATTTTATATATTTCCTTATGATTGGGGTCTCTTACTGGAGAATTATTGTTCCTTGGGAGGTGTCCTGTTTCCTTGCTTTTTCATGTTTGATGTGTCCCTATGTTAATTTCTATCCATCTGGTGGAACAGTTGACTCTCCTAATTTTATGGAGTAGGTTTCATAGGAAAAGACCTGGGTCTTGGGGTATCAGTTGTGGAGTACCTTGGCTTTGATGTTAGGGGATGCAATAGTGTAGTCTTAGGCAATTTCTTCAGCTGTAACCCATGCTAGTGATGTTTGCAAGTGTCCCTATGGCCTAAGGTGAGAGAGTTTTTGGCAGTGTTGGTATGAATTTTCTGGGTGTGGTCTCAACAGGCTGCTTCTCAGGTCAGCGTATGTATGTGCACACAAGTGGATCAGCCAGTTTGGAGTCTGGGTCACTGGGGTTGGGGCCACAGTGCTGTTACTCTGGCCAGGGACATGGGCTCATGGCTGCTTGGCTCCTCTGGGAGGCATACATACATACAGTCTCTGCAGGCTGTTTCTCAGGTCCAAGGCACAGGTGTGCAGCTGCTCAGCTGCCCTGGGGGTATGTCTGCCAGGACCTGGCCTGAGCCAGCTGGCCCTGAGTGCTGGCAGATACACTGACCTGAGGGTGGGTCTGCCCTGTGTGGGACTACCAGACTGTTTTTCTACCTAGAAGTGTGAATGTTAGGGGTTAGTTTTCCTGCTGTGAAGGACTCGAATCACAGCCGATCCTGAGCCCAGGCTCCAAGCAGTCAGGGTCATGACATTGTAGCCACCAGCCACCTGTGTGAGCTTGGTGGAATGAAGATGGAGCCCAATGGCTGGAGAGGTGCAGTGGCTTCTGGGCCCCAGAAAAAGGTGCACTCCAGAAGTGCCTCTGGTGTAAGGGTGGCACTAAGCTGTGGCAGCTTGGCTCACAGGGGTGGGCGGTAATGCTCACCTTGTTTTCCTAATCTTGAGCAAAGCAGCTGTGTGAATTTTTGGCAGTTTTCCAAACTGGGCTCCGGGCCTACAAGGACTGTGGGATTCTCTGGTAGTAGGGATTGTAGGTGTTTGCAGTGGCAGTGAGGGCTGATGAGGGTCTTCTGCTTACCTTTTTCCCACAACAGAAAGTAGCTCTTGACTCCAGCCCAATCTGGGCTTAAGAAATGGGGAAGCAGAGGCTGGGTGCCTCCATGCTGCCTTCCTGGGCTTTTTTTTTTTTTTTTTGAGATGGAGTCTTGCTCTGTCGCCCAGGCTGGAGTGCAGTGGTGCTATCTCGGCTCACTGCAACCTCCACCTTTCTGGTTTAAGCGATTGTCCTGCCTTAGCCTCCCAAGCAGCTGGGATTACAGGTGTGCACCACCACTCCTGGCTAATTTTGGGGTTTTGTTGTTGTTGTTTTTAGTGGAAACAGGGTTTCACCATTTTGGCCCGGCTGATCTCGAACCCTTGACCTCAGGTGATCCACCCACCTCAGCCTCCCGAAGTGCTAGGATTACAGGCATGAGCCACTGCACCCAGCTGCTTCTGGGCTTCTGAACATCACCACCTCTCCACTCTCCCACTGGACTCCAGGGCTATCCCTTTCACCCTCCAGTCAAATATTAGCTGTTTGTTTGTTGCCTTGGTCCTTTCTTGTGGGGAGGAGAGTACCAGGTGCTTCTAGTCAGCCATCCTGTTCCTAATTTCTTTTCATATGGCCTCTTATCACTGCTGTGTACTATTTCTTAATTGAAATTAAAATTTGATAGATAAAATTGTGGTTCAGTAATTGTCGTAATTTTATTTATAATTTTCAACATTTCTATAAAGTATTATATAAAGCCACTTTAAACAAAAGAGATCTGTGGTGGAATTTGAATGGCTAAATTTAACTTTTTAATAGCTGAGGCTGTATAAGGTACCAATAAATTATTCTACTATGTATATATCTGCTAAATTATTTGCCTTTGTCAACAAATAAAAATGAGACATAGAAATTTAATATACAACATTATTTCCATTTGGAAGTTAGGCTATTTGGAATGAATGTTGAGTTTCACATAGTTTTATCTTAGAAACATTACAATCCTTGAATGAGAGAAAAGTAAAAGAATAATCTGTAAGTTAAAATGCAAATGGTAGTTGGTATGCAGTTCATTGTTTCTCACTAGTGGCTAGTTTGAAACATGGGGTGACTGAAAAATAGTGAGGCTGCTTTACCGGAACTATTAACTCTGACACTAATTTTAGTCAAACTTAGTACTAGGCATTAATAGAACTAAAAAACCATGAAAGAAATGGAAAATATTGAGATCCTTTTCTAATTCTTTAGAAAGATATACATAATACAATTATAGAACAGAAGAAAGGAAATGATTGAATTAATGCTATAATGAAATGTTTGTAAATTATGGAAATTAAAGACATAAAAGATGCATATGGCTTAATGGCAGATTATTTATTTGGTTCATTTGTACAGTGTTCCAAGTATGAGAACTGCTTTTATGTCTTCATAGTTTAAGGAAGCTATTTGCAGCTACACTTGGAATTAGCTTTCTCTTCTCCATACTCAACTGTTGATCCTTGGTTTTCTCCTTTTATTTTGTCAGATATTGCAGACTTAGTTTCTCAGACTTTATTTGAGTGTGTAGTGCTTGTCAGTAGGCTGTACTGTGCTGTGCACAACTTTCAAAATCCTGAAGTCCTATCTGTGACTTCTTGGCTGTGTTTTTCTTCATTTGTGAATTTGTGTTAGTAATAGTATTCTGAATAGGCACAGTGGCTCATACCTGTAATCCCAGCACTTTGGAAGGCTTAGTCAGGAGCACGTCTTGAGCGTAGGAATTCAAGACCAGCCTGGGCAGCATAGTGAGACCCTATCTGTAAAAAAAATTTTTTTAATTAGCTGGATATGGTGCTGTGTTCCTGTAGTCTCAGCTACCTGGGAGGCTGAGGTGGTTGGATTGCTTGAGCCCAGGAGTTGCAGGCTGCAGTGAGCTGTGATTGCACCACTGCACTCTAGCCAGGGTGACAGCAAGACTCTGTCTCTAAAATAATAATAATAATAATAATAATAATAAAATGATAATAGTACCCTATTAAAATATAAAGAAACTATGAAATGAGGTTTGTAAAAAATGATTTGGGGAATATTTTATGAAATTTAAAGTCCTATGGAAATATTATATGAGAGTAGTTTATGCAGTTTATTGTAATTGCTCAGAATCTTTTTAAGAAAAATTCTCCTGTCTGGTGATTCATATATGTTTATTATTGTTGTTGGTTTTTTGTTTGTTTGTTTGTTTGTTTGAGGCAGGGTCTTGCTGTGTTGCCCAGGCTGATCTCAAACTCCTGGGCTCAAGCAATCTTCCTGCCTCAGGCTCTTGAGTAGCTGGAATTATAGACACAGGCCACCATGCTTGGCTCATACATATTTTCTATGTATAAAATTGTCACTCTCTTTTTTTATGCCACATATACATACACATTTATATCTTGAATCTAAAATGAGTTAATCTCAGAACTGTAGAAATTAACCCTAGCTTCAGTCTCAGAAGGCTGATGGAGTTTTTTTGTTTTTTGGTTTTTTTTGAGAAAGAGTGTTGCTCTCTTGCCCAAGCTGGAGTGCAGTGGCATGATCTCGGCTTACTGCAACCTCCGCCTCCCAAGTAACTGGGATTACAGGTTCCCACCAACACGCTCAGCTAATTTTTGGTAGGTTTTTTTTGAGACAGAGTTTCGCTCTTGTTTCCCAGGCTGGAGTGCAATGAGGCGATCTAAGCTTACCGCAGCCTCTGCCTCCAGGGTTCAAGTGATTCCCCTGTCTCAGCCTCCCAGTAGCAGGGATTACAGGCATGTGCCACCATGCCTGCCTAATGTTGCATTTTTAGTAGAGACAAGGTTTTTCCATGTCGGTCAGGCTGGTCTTGAACTCCCGACCTCAAGTGATCCACCTGCCTCAGCCTCCCAAAGTGCTGGGATTATAGGCCTGAGCCACTGTGCCTGGCCTGGATTTGTTTGTTTGTTTTGTTTTGAGAAGTGGTATTGGTCTGTCACCAGGCTGGAATGCAGTGGCACGATCTTGGTTCACTGCAGCCTCCACCTCCTAGGTTCAAGTGATTCTTCTGCCTTCGCGTCCCAAGTTGCTGGGACTACAGGTGCATACCACTACACCCAGCTAATTTTTGTGTTTTTGACAGAGACAGGGTTTCACCTTGTTGGCCAGGATAGTCTTGATTTCTTGACTTCGTGATCCACCTACCTGGGCCTCCCAAAGTGCTGGGATTATAGGCGTGAGCCACCATGCCTGGTCCAATTTTCGTATTTTTAGTAGAGATGCGGTTTTACCATGTTGGCTAGGCTGGTCTTGAAATCCTGGTCCGGAGTATTATTTTTATAGTACTGCTGTGTTCATTTTGGCTGATGTACTTAAAATTACATATAATAATGAGGTGACTGGGTTTTTGGGTTTTGTTTGTTTGTTTTGGAGACAGAGTCTGGCTCTGTCACCCAGGCTGAAGGGCAGTGGCATAATCTCAGCTCACTGCAACCTCCGCCTTCCGGGTTCAAGCAGTTTTCCCACCTCAGCCTCCCAGTAAGCTGGGATTACAAGTGCCCACCACCACACTGGGCTAATTTTTTGTATTTTTAGTAGAGATGGGGTTTCACCATGTTGGCCAGGCTGGTCTCGAACTCCTGACCTCAGGTGACCTACCTGCCTTGGCCTCCCACAGTGCTGGGATTATAGGCATGAAGCCACCATACCCAGCCCAATTTTGATTATAGGCTATCATCTCCCTTGTTATTTGACATTTAATATAATTTCACACTTGCTTTTCATATCATGGTCAATTTTGTGTCCATTTACTAAGAAGTAAATTTTGAAAAGTGAATTACTATAAATTTTAGATTTCAACATCACTTAAAAAATATACTAGAAAATTGCCATCTGCCTAAATATATTTTAGAATAATTAAAATAAAACAGAGGTATGAGATAACTTCCTGAAGGAAAACAGCACCAAGAGAACCTAATGCTTTTTCCCAAGATCATTTTAGATTTGCGCTTATTCTAAAAGTTTAGATCTAAGCCCAAATAGCCTGTCTTGGATTAGCCTGAAAGATCCTCAGGACCCTGCTTCCGTTTTGGAGCTATTCCAGGACATTAATTAGATGTTTTTTTCCTGGGCTGGGCTTAGGACAAGGTTTACATATCCATGAGTTTTACATATCCATGTGCAACTAATAGTATTCCTGACACAGAGTGAAATAGATCTAAACATGTTAGCTGACCCTGGAACCGCATAGTTTCTTGGCGTCTTTGGACTAGAGATTGAATCTAAACTAAATCTCCCATGACTACTCCAGATTCATTCTGTATTGTATTCAGACCAATTTCTGTAGTTTTCCTGGAACTTAATGGGTCTCATTAAGTGATTTAAACTTACTTGTTTTCTCAAAAAGACTTTTTTCCTTTACCTGTTTATATAGTTATTTTCAGCCTACTTACATGTCACTTTAGGTGATATGAAAATATAAAAACTTTAGGTATCTTAAGGAAGGACATTCTTATTAGATAATGAATCGTATGTCATATAGAATTAAAACTACTTCAGTGAAAGGGGAGTAGATTTTTACTTCTCATAGGCTTGATCTTTAAAAATTGGCCCAGTGTGGGCTGGGCATGGTGGCTCACGCCTATAATCCCAGCACTTTGGGAAGCTGAGGCTGGTGGATCACCTGAGGTCAGGACTTCAAGACCAGCCTGACCAACATGGTGAAATCCCATCTCTACTAAATATACAAAAATTAGCTGGGCATGGTGGCGGTCACCTGTAATCCCAGGTACTCAGGAGGCTGAGGCAGGGAGAATCGCTTGAACCCAGGAAGCAGAGGTTGCAGTGAGCTGAGATCACACCATTGCACTCCAGCCTGGGCAACAGAGCGAGACTCCATCTCACACACACACACACACACACACACACACACACACACACACACACACACACACAATTGGCCAGGTGTGGTGACTTACACTTGTAATCCAGCACTTGGGAGGCTGAGGCAGATGGATCACTTGAGCTCAGAAGTTTGAAACTAGCCTGATCAGCATGGTGAAACCCCATCTCTCCAAAAAACACAAAAATTAGCCAGGTGTGGTGGTGCATGTCTGTAGTCCCAGCTACTTGGGAGGCTGAGGTGGGAGGATTACTTGAAGTTGGAAAGCAGAGGGTGCAGTAAACCAAGATTGTACCACTATACTCCAGCCTAGGTGACACAGAGTGACCCTGTCTCAAAAAAAGAAAAAGAAAAATTGGGAAATCATAAAACACTTGTAAATACTTTTGTATGTCTTTACTTATACGAAGATATAATCTAGTATTTAATAGAATTTATGGAAAACAAAATGCATGAAAATTTGGAGTTTTTCAATGAACAATTATTTGCCAGTAAGTTTTTTCCTATAATCCTATATCTGGCTTCTGGCAGGAAATAGATGGCATACTCAAAGGGACTTGGAGATAATTTAATGTAAGGAATTTTTTACAGATGTATGAGCAGAGTTAAAAGAGCCAATGGGACCAGCAACAGAGGGAGCCATTCCTACCATGATTCCTGGAAGGGGAGTAGAAGTAGGTGTTAGCCGAACCTGGCGAGAGTGGTAGCTGAGAGAGAGGCCACAAGAAGGGAGCTGTGGCCAGGATAGTGGAATGTAGCCATCACCAACACCACAGTCCTCAGTGGGGAAACAAGGAGAATCATTACCCAGCCTTCTCTTTCCTGTAACACTCTGATTCTCTGTTGGTACCATCCATTGAGCAGATCTAAACACAAATCAGAAAGCAAGGAAGCACATATGGTGCAGTCCTTAGAAATTAGTCTTCCAGGGCCTAAAGCACACCAAAGAAGGGGCAGGAGTAAACCTACAGGGAGAGACTGTTCTGCACAGTTTCTGAGTAGGGTATCTTGAATGTCATTCATTGTTATTCAGAATAGTTCCATTTTTCATGTAAGTTGGGCAGACCTGGTCAACATCTGTGTTCTTCCTATAAATTAGAATTTGAGGTGTTAAATCTCAACATCTCTGTTCTTCCTATAAATTAGAATTTGAGGTGTTAAACCTCAGTATCTTTATTGATATTTTACATAATTACATTTTAATTTTTCTCCCCCTTCTCCAGATTACAATTCCTAGACCTTCTGTGGCATCTACGCAGTCAACTTCAGGAAGCTTTCACTATGGTCAGCAGCCAGAGAAGAAAGATCTTCAGCCCATGGAGCCCACTGTGGAACTTTACTCTCCAAGGGAAAACTTCTCTGGCTTGGTTGTGACAGAGGGTGAACCTCCTAGTGGAGGAAGCAGAACAGATTTGGGGCTTCAGATAGATCACGTTGGTCATGACATGTTACCCAACTTTAGAGAAAGTAACCAATCTCAAGCTCTGGGACCAAAAGAACTTCCTGATCATAACAGACTGGTTGTGGGAGAATTTGAAAATCTCCCTGGGGAAAATGAAGAGAAAAGCATCCTTTTAGAGTCAGATAATGAAGATGAGAAGTTAAGTAGAGGGCAGCATTGTGTTGAGCTCTCCTCTCTCCCAGATTTGTTAATGGTGGAAAAGGATCACTCAGCTACTACTGAACCTCTTGATGTGACAAAAACACAGAATTTTAGTGTGGTGCCAAATCAAGACAAAAATAAGGAGGTAATGAAGCTTCTGACAGTTGGAACTTCAGAAATTTCTCCCAGAGACATTGACCCACATGTTGAAGGTCAGATAGGCCAGGTGGCAGAAATGCAAAAAAGTAAGATATCTAAGGATGATGACATCATGAGTGAAGACTTGCCAGGTCATCAAGGAGACCTCTCTACTTTTTTGCACCAAGAGGGTAAGAGAGAGAAAATTGCCCCTAGAAATGGAGAACTGTTTCATTGTGTTTCAGAGAATGAACATGGCGCCCCAACCCGGAAGGATATGGTTAGGTCATCCTTTGTAACTAGACACAGCCGAATCCCTGTTTTAGCACAAGAGATAGACTCAACTTTGGAATCATCCTTTCCAGTCTCTGCAAAAGAAAAGCTCCTCCAAAAGAAAGCTTATCAGCCAGACCTAGTCAAGCTTCTGGTGGAAAAAAGACAATTCAAGTCCTTCCTTGGCGACCTCTCAAGTGCCTCTGATAAATTGCTAGAAGAGAAACTAGCTACTGTTCCTGCTTCCTTTTGTGAGGAGGAAGTTCTCACTCCCTTTTCAAGACTGACAGTAGATTCTCACCTGAGTAGGTCAGCTGAAGATAGCTTTCTGTCACCTATCATCTCCCAGTCTAGAAAGAGCAAAATTCCAAGGCCAGTTTCATGGGTCAACACAGATCAAGTCAATAGCTCAACTTCATCTCAGTTCTTTCCTCGGCCACCACCAGGAAAGCCACCCATGAGGCCTGGAGTAGAAGCCAGGTAATGCTGTGTGCTCTCCCTGTGTTAAGTGTAACACCATTTCTATATCTGCTTTATGTACACCATCGATGGTATCATTTCTGTGTTGCCTGCTTCTTGGTATCTTTCTTTCCTTCCTTTCCCAGGCCTTACAGCCTAGTGCAGTGGAAGTAATAAGATTGATCCAGGTTAATTCTTTTTTTTTTCTTCCAATTTATTGTGGTAAAATACACATAACATGAAATTTAGCATCTTAACATTTTTCGTTTTGTTTTTTTGTTTTTTTATTTTGAGACAGAGTCTCACTCTCGTACAGGCTGGAGTGCAGTGGCTCCATATCAGTCCACTGCAACCTCTGCCTCCTGCCTTCAAGAGATTCTTGTTCCTCAGCCACCTGAGTAGCTAGGATTACAGGCATCTGCCACCACACCAGGCTAATTTTTGTATTTGTTTGTTGGTTTGTTTTTAGTAGAGATGTTGGCCAGGCTAGTCTCAAACTCCTGGTCCCAAGTGATCCACCTGCCTTGGCTTCCCAAAGTGCTGGGATTACAGGCTTGAGCCACCATGCGCAGCCATATCTTAATCATTTTTTTTTTTTTTTTGAGACAGTATTTTGCTCTTGTAACCCAGGCTGGAGTGCAAAGGCGCGATCTTGGCTTACCGCAGTCTCCGCCTCCTGGGTTCAAGCAATTCTCCTGCCTCAGCCTCCCAAGTAGCTGGGACTGCAGGTGTATGCCACCATGCCCAGCTAATTTTTGTATTTTTAGTAGAGACGGGGTTTCACCATGTTAACCTGGATGGTCTCAGTCTCTTGACTTCGTGATCCATCCACCTCGGCCTCCCAAAGTGCAGGCATTATAGGCGTGAGCCACTGCGCCTGGCCCTTAATCATTTTTAAGTGTACAGTTCAGTGGTATGAGGTACATTCACATTGTTATGCAACAATCCCCACCATCTCTCTCCAAAACTCTTATATCTTATAGCTTATAAAACTGAAACTCTATACCTGTTAAACCAGGGGTCCCCAACTTGCAGGCCACAGTGTGCAGCCTGTTAGGAACCAGGCCACACAGCAGGAGATGAGTGGCCGGTGAGTGAGCATTACTGCCTGAGCTCCGCCTGCTGTCAGATCAGCCATGGCATTAGATTCTCATAGGTGTGTGAACCCTGTTGTGAACTGTGCATGTAAGGGATCTGGGTTACATGCTCCTTATGGGACTCTGATGCCTGATGATCTTGAGGTGGAACAGTTTCATCCGAAACCATTTCCCACCCGTCTATGGAAAAGTTGTCTTCCGCGAAACTGGTCCCAGGTGCCAAAAAGGTTGGAGACTACTGCATTAAACAATAAATCCCCATTTCCTTCTTCCTTCCAGACTACAGCAACCACTAATCTACTTTTTGTCTCTATGATTTTGACTGCTCTAAATACTTCCTATGAAGTGCAATCACACAGTATTTGTCTTTTTGTGACTGGCTTATTTTACTTAGCATAGTATCTTCAAGGTTCATCTCTGTTGTAGCACGTGTCAGAATTTCCTTTTTTAAGGCCGAATGACAAGGAGGAAGTTACTTTTACCGTTTGTTTTCTGCAAGCCTTACAGCTACTTGCCCTTCATTTCCTGCATTATTATCTTCTTTTGTATTTAGCTGACTTTTTGTAGCAAACCATTTAAATTCTCATTTCCTTTTGTATATATTCTGCAGCTATTTTCTTTTAAGTGGTGTTACATTTAATATTCTTGTTAGAACACTTTCATTTGGATTTATATCAGCTTAACTTCAATATCATGCAATAGCTCCACTCCTTTCAACTGTTGATGTTACAAAATTACACCTTTATACATTGTGTGTTCAAACACATAAACCAATAATTTTAAAAATGCATTAATCTCTTAATATAAAAAACAAAATGTGAAGCTACAAACCAGTGTTAGAAAAAGAAAGTATTGGTTTCTTAAATAATGCAGAAAACAAAAAGTGGAGTTACAGATTTCTTACAAGAATATTAGCTTTTATAATTGTCCATGTATTTGCCCTTATTAAGATCTTTCTTCATATGCCTTCAGGTTCCTGTCTGGCGTCCCTTCTTTTCAACCTACAGGACTCCCTTTAGCATTTCTTGCAAGGGAGTTCTGGTGGTAACAAACTCCCTTAGCTTTTATCTGAGAATGTCTTAATTTCTCCCTCATTTCTGAAGGACAGTTTTGCCAGATAAAGGATTCTTAGTTGACAGTTCTTTTAGTATTTTAAAAGAAGTACTTTAAAGTACTAACGTACTTTCAGCCTCCAGTGTTTCTGGTGAGAAATGTTCTGATAATTTTTTTTTAAATCTCAAGATTCTCTTCGTCTTTTCTCCTGACCTTATGATCTGTCCGCCTAGGCCTCCTAAAGTGCTGGAATTACAGGCGTGAGTCACTGCACCCGGCAAACCATTATTTATTTATTTATTTTTAATATTCTGTCTGCCTCTTTCTCTTTTCTCCTTCAGGAACTCCCACAATGTGCATGCTGGCGTGTTTGATGGTCCCACAGGCCCATTACTCTTTGTTTACTTTTCTTTACCCCTTTTTTTTATGTACCTCAGACTCAATACTTTCCATTGTCCTGTCTTCAAGTTTGCTGATTTTTTCTTCTGCCTGCTCAAATCTGCTTTCAAATCCCTCTAGTGAATTTTTTATTTTTGTGGTTGTACTTTTCAGTTCCAAATTTTTTTGGTTCTTTTTTGGTTTTCTGTCTCTTATTGATATTTCCATTTTGTTCATACATTGTGTTCTTGACTTTCTCTATATCTTTAGTTCGTCCAGCATCTTTAAGATAGTTGTTTCAGAGTCTTTGTCTGGTAGATATGCCATCAGGTCTTTTTCAGGTACAGTTTCTGTTGATCTATTTTTTTTTCCTTTGAATGGATCATATCTTCTTGTTTCTCTGTATGCGTTTTGATTTTTTTAATTAAAAATTGGATATTTGAATCTAATAATGTGGTAACTCTGAAAATCAGATTTTCCCCTTTCCTTGGGATTTGCTGGGGGTTATTTATTTTTGTTTCTTGTTTCTTTTTTTTTTTTTAGACAGAGTGTCACTCTGTCATCTAGGCTGGAGTGCAGTGGCATGATCTTGGCTCACTGAAACCTCTACCTCCCAGGTTCAAATGATTCTCCTGCCTGAGCCTCCCAAGTAGCTGGGACTACAGGCATGTGTCACCACACCCAGCTACTTTTTTGTATTTTTAGTAGAGACAGGATTTCACTGTGTTAGCCAGGATGCTCTCAATCTTCTGACCTCATGATCTGCCCACCTTGGCCTCCCAAAGTGCTAGGATTACAGGCATGAGCCATGGCACCTGGCCTCTTTTTGTTTTGAGACAGTCTCACTGTCACCCAGGTTGGAGTACAGTGGCATAATCATGACTCATTGCAGCCTCTAACTCCTGGGCTCAGGTGATCCTCCTGCCTCAGGCTCCCCAGTAGCTGGACCTACAGGTGCATGCCAGCATACCTGGCTAATTTATTTGTTTTTTGATGGGTATAGACTGTCTTTGTGCTGAGGACCAACCTGAGATATAAACCTAAGGTCTTGGACCGTTTCTGAGTCTGTACTTTTTCCCGAATAAACATAGTAGCTTTCTCATTTCCCCAGTATATGTGGTTGCTTTTGAATATACAAGTCTTTAATATCTGGCTCCCAAGAAGGGAAAAAAAAATGATGGAAGGGAAAAAAGAGCACTGGCCATTTTAAACCCCTAGCAGTCACTTCAGTCAGAGGAGAACCAGTTTCTAACACTGGGGAAAACGTGTAAGACTGACTATCCACATCTTTCTCTGCCCTTCTGTACTAAGAGGCAGCAATGAGTAATCAGAGCACAGATCCCCAGTATTTGGAGGACAGGGTTCTTTTTGCCCACCTGGTTCTTGTAAGCTGTGTGCAAACTGCTCCAGAAGTAAGTGCACAGTTGCCTGCCACAGGGCTGGGGATGAGCTTCTGAGATGTTGTATATTCATGTCTTTTATGACTTTTGGGGAGTTTCCAGCCATTTTTTTTTTTAAACGGAGTCTTCCTCTGTCGCCCAGGATCTAGGTTGCGCACTCCTTATGAGAATGGGGGATGGGTAGCTGTTACTGTGCTAAGATCTGAAATAGACTAAAATTAACTGTAATTGACAGTACAGGCCTTTTCCTGGAAGTTGTGAGCCTTTGGTAGACTCCAGATTTCCAAGATAATTATATCAGACAGAGTCTGCCAGTGCAGTTGCCTAGGTGGGGAGAGAGATTCCTGGTGTTTCCTACTCTACTGTCTTCCCAGAATTTTCTCTGATCCATGTTAATTTTTGGCTGTCCTACTTTCTAGCAGTAAGAACCTCCATTTCCTCATCTATGAAATGGGCAAAATACTTGCTTAAGAGTTTTGGGAGGGTGAAATAAAGCCACATACATCTAGGACTTAGTACATTGCCTAGCATGCAGTAAAGATTATGCCTGTCTCCAACTGCATTTGGATAATCAGTAATTTTCTAGCTTTGTTCAGTCAGAATCCCATTATGTCTCATAATACCATTATGATGTCAAATGCTAGTGAAGAATACATTGTCCATGATTTGATAAATGGACCCTGGTAACAATGCTGTTTATCTTCATTATAATGAATTAAACCAAAAAAATCCTATGGAAGATTTCCCTAGGCCTTTACTATATACAACCATACATACTAAAGAGACTGCTTTAGTATCTACTACATGCTATGCTTTTTATTTAAATATTCTCTTGATATATTTGACCACAGGATGTTTATATTTTGAGGAAGAGGGGAAAATATTGGGAGGTGGTAAACCAGTGAAGAGTGCTTTTCAGAGCCAGATGCGGTGGCTCACATCTCTAATCCCAGCACTTTGGGACGCCGAGGTAGGCAGATTGCTTCAGCCTAGGAGTCTGAGACCAGCCTGGGCAACATGGTGAAACCTCATCGCTACAAGAATTAGCCTGTCAAAGGTGGTACACAGCTGTAGTCCCTATTACTCAGGAGGCTGAGGTAGGAGGATCCTTTTATGAGTTGTTGGCTGTGTTCATGTCAAAACATTCTATTGGGTTACTTTTTATTTTTTCTTCATTTTGAGACAGAGTCCTGCTTTGTAATCCAGGCTGTGATACAGTGGTGTGATCCTGGCTCACTTCAACCTCTGCCTCCCAAGTTCAAGCAATTCTCCTGCCTCTGCCTCCCAAATAGCTGGGATTACAGCCACCCACCACCATGACCAGCTAACTTTTTGTATTTTAGTAGAGACAGGGTTTTGCCATGTTGGCCAGGCTAATTTCGAACCCCTGACCTCAAGCGATCCACCTGCCGCAGCTTCCCAAAGTTCTGGGATTACAGGTGTGAGCTACCGCACCCGGCCTGGGTTACTTTCTGTAATTAACTCCGTTCTCTGCAAATTATATTGAAGATGTTTTATCCTAGTCTGAATTTTAACTTCGGTTGTAGTGCCTTTTGTTTAGTGTTCATGGAACTGATTTTTTTAATTAATTGTGTTTTATATCATGCATAGGAAGATACTTCAACCCTAATATTTTTTTAAAAGGTAGTAATTTCTAGTACCTTTATAATTTTGTGCTTTGTGTATAAATTGATTGTCTGACTAAAGTTTATTATTACATATGATGCAAAGTTTTTTTCCAAGTAGTTAATGATATCTCAATACTGATTTCCTGTAGAAACATGGGGATATTTTTGGATTCAATGCTCCGTTCTATTTATTTGTCTGTTTCTTTGCCCTAGGGTCATTCTCACTATATAAGTTGGCATTGCCACTAAAATACATTGTAGACTGCTTTATAGCAGGCTCCCCCCCACCCCAGGACACCACAGTAGGAGGCATTACCACCTGAGCTCTGCCTCCTATCAGATCAGCAGTGGGATCAGATTCCCATAGGAGCGCGAACTGCACATGGGAGGGATCTAAGTTGCGCACTCCTTTTGAGAACCTAACTAATGCCTGATGATCTGAGGTGGGATAGTTTCATCCCAAAACCATCCTTGCCCCTCCTTTCCCCATCGTGGAAAAATTGTCTTCCACAAAACTGGTCCCCGGTGCTAAAAAGGTTGGGGACCATTGCTTTATAGTTTATAAAAACACTTTTTAATGTTCCATTTTCTTTGATTCTTTGGCCAAACTGGAAAGACATTTAGGGCAAAGATGATGTTTGCGATTCATATGAATACTCTTAGAATTCTGACGCCCAAGGGCCAGGCGCTATGGTTCATGCTTGTAATCCCAGCACTTTGGGAGATTGAGGCAGGAGGATTGCTGGAGGCCAGGAGTTTGAGACCAGCCTGGGCAATGTGGCAAAATTGTCTCTACAAATATACAAAAATTATCAAGATGTGCACTATAAGTGCACAGCTGTAGTCCCAGCTACTCAGGAGGCTCTGGTGGGAGGATTGCATGAGCCCAGGAGGTCTAGACTGCAGTGATCTGTGATCACGCCACTGTACTTCAGCCTGGGCGACAGAGCAAGACCCTGTTTAAAAAAAAAATCTGAGACCCAAGCTCAGTTGCTGGTATATGGGGGTGGGTTGGGCAGTCAGTTCCTGCATCCACCCTCCTTAATCCCAGACCATTGACAGGAATAGAAACTGTGGTCCATAGAAACCAGTAACTACTCTTTTCTCTTGGAAATTATTAAATGAGTAGAATATACATTTATCTGTAGTTCCTACTCTTGCTGAGTGTAGTTCATGTTGAAGACTTCTGGGTGACAGATCCTTGGCAGAAAAAAGAAAATTTTAAAAAAAGACTTACATTGTGGGATTTCGTGTTTGCAGGATCCCTGTCCTAGTATCCTTACACAATGTGGTTTACTCTCTGTCTTATATGCCAACATCCTAGAAACACTTAAATTCATCTGCAAATTAGCAGAGTAAACATGACGTAGGAGGAAGGGAACTAATATCATTTAAGGGCTTCTTCATGGCAGATGCTCATATAAGTACTTGGGTCACTGCACTTGGTCTGCTCAGTGACCCTGTGAGATAGACAGTTTTCCCATTGAAAGCTGGGAGAGGTTAAAGAATTTTTCCAGGCTCATACAACTAGCCTATGAAAGAATAACCCATTATCCTGTTAGTCTATTTTCTGATTTCCATATACATCATTCACGTTATGATTTGGGACGTTGTGACTTTTTAGGCACACTCAAAATGAATTAAAATTAAAATATATTTTCTCTGTTCTTTTAAGGTTACGCAGATATAAAGTCCTAGGGAGTAGTAACTCTGACTCAGACCTTTTCTCCCGCCTGGCCCAAATTCTTCAAAATGGATCTCAGAAACCCCGGAGCACTACTCAGTGCAAGAGTCCAGGATCTCCTCACAACCCCAAAACACCACCCAAGAGTCCAGTTGTCCCTCGCAGGAGTCCCAGTGCCTCTCCTCGAAGCTCATCCTTGCCTCGCACGTCTAGTTCCTCACCATCTAGGGCTGGACGGCCCCACCATGACCAGAGGAGTTCATCCCCACATCTGGGGAGAAGCAAGTCACCTCCCAGCCACTCAGGATCTTCATCCTCCAGGAGGTCCTGCCAACAGGAGCATTGCAAACCCAGCAAGAATGGCCTGAAAGGATCTGGCAGCCTCCACCACCACTCAGCCAACACTAAAACCACCCCAGGGAAAAGTAAGCCAGCCAGTAAACTCAGCAGATAGGAGCCAGGCTGCATCTCTTTGAAAGGTGTGAGATCTTCCTCCTAACCCTGATGCATGTGTGTCCCTGTACTGTCTGTTTAAAAAAATCAGTGTTGATCTTCTCTTGCAAAAGAAAGTAACATGATCATTATTTATAAGAAGACATAAATACATGATAAGGAATTACCTAAGGCAGGCAGCAAGCAGATCAGGAATCAATGTCTTTGTACAAAAAATAGAGCAAAAATCCAAGGGGGAGAAACTCATTAAAATGAGCTCTCATTTTTAAGCTGCCTTTGAAACAAAAGAGTTGAGGACAGGAGACAGAATGGAATTTTAGGGAGTTTGCCTGATTTATTTAAGCTTCACCTCAAAGATTAAATAGCAAAAGTGAAACTTCTTGTTTGATATTTTCATTCAAAACTTTCCCACCCTGCAGAGTCATTGATCAGATACTGTATTATGTAAGAAGTCTGTTGCCAGGGAGCCAGTACCGTATATTTGGCATGTGTGTTTATTTTGTGTATTGAGAATGAGCACCTTTACTTTGCCTCATTTCTAGTACCCTCCCTGGACTTCAGATTTTTTTTAAGTTTAGTATGTCTTATTTGATTCAGTCTTTCTGCTTTTATTTTATGGTCCTAATTGTACTTTCAAATCCAATTCCTTTTTTTTAGTTCCCTGATTTTTTTTTTAGAGCAACAGTTCTTAACTTACTATGTTTTTATTATGAAAAATAAGAAACTTAGGTAAAGGAAAGAAAAGTCTAACTAGAGCTACTTTGCAGGATTTAGTGTTTAGGGAGAGAAAGAAAATGTGGGGGAATAGCCTTCAAGATAGAAGAACCCCCTTCCTCCCTGTTAAGTGTCCTCCTTTAGAAACTTGAGTAGAAAGAAAACTGACCAGAGTAGACTGCTTCCTTAAGTCTTCTGAGTTCCAGCTGTTTCTAATATCAGCCTCCAAGATGATACTAGGGAAGCACAATGCTTTGGAATATGACTTGAGATTTAGAAATAAATTAGATGTATTACTGAGGCTTAGAATCCTCAAACTTTGTATTTTATACATTTAGCCAATAAGGAATTAATATCTGGGGAAATAAATTTAGGCTAAATATTTCTCTTTTAATGTTTTATTACCTGCTTCTCCTGTGTTTTAGTTCAATATTTGGGCTTCTTGGCCTGATTTTCATATAATCTCAATTTATGAAGCTGTAAAGACGAAGATACTTGTTCTAATCTCACTCTTCTAACAGGAATCAGGCAAAATGAAAGTATACCAGACATTTTAAATGGGCTCTTTTATACTCTCTAGGTGTTTTGTGTTGTAAAAGGTCAGGTAAATTGGTCTGCTTGTTGTAGAAATTTGCCTTCTAGCAAACATCTGTGCTTTGTTTGACCTTGTATTTGCTGCCAAACCCGATATGGTTGAATTGGGAAACAAACAAAAAAAGAAATACATTTCCTCCCCCCAAGTGAACATCTTCTAATGCTGCATCAAAGCTGCCCTGAAGCTGCACTGAACTTCTCTTGTTCTCTTTATCTGTGTTGAGCTTTTTAAAAAAACAAACTCAAAACACTACTGAGGCATATAACGTCTCTTAAAAGAAATGTAGCATAGTATGGAATCTTAATTTCTCTCCAGTTTCAAACACTACAGAGGGATGCAATAGATAAGACATATTTGCTGTTTATCTGAAGCAACTGTAATATTGGAAGACCAATCCTTCTGTATTATATTGTATAATAGTTGCTGTAACACTACTTGCATGTCTTCATGATAAATTATATAAATATTTATAAATATATAGAGAGACATATGCTTATATAGACTCATTCTTTCTCATTCTCCATTTGTAATTTAAAGATCACAGATGCTGAAATTCCTTTTCTATTGTGTGCCTCATGTACACTTGGGCCTTGCCTATCTTCATTTTCTGAAAATATGTTCTTGGCATGTGACACCTCAGAGTCTTCTTGCCTTCCCTATGTACAATCCAAGGATTGGCAGTCTTTAACAAGCCAAGATAGGTTATTTAATTTTCATTTTAAAAATATTTTGTAATAGGGAAAAAATTATGGGGACATGCTTGTGTACTGGTTCAAAGATTTGTCATGTTAATCACATATTTCTCTCCTTATAGTAAGAGTGGATAAACTGGATGATAATGATGAGTCTGACAGATTTTTAAAACATCTCTTAAACATTGCCATTCTTTGCTTATATCCATTACTGGAGATAGTAAAAAAAAAAAAAAAAAAAAAATTGCCATTCTACTTTGCTCTTTTCATCTCACTTTTTTGGCAGGAGGGTTGGGGGATAATGAAGAAATTATACTTTTTCTGTTGCATTAGCAAAATTGTGCTAAAAGTAGCTAGCTTTAAATCCCAACCCCTTTAGTCAGAAATATGGTAGTAGTAATCATTGGAAAAGCTGATGAGGCTGTGACTGTGGTACATGTATGTGATTTTATTTCTTATTGGCATTTCTCTGCTGGCAGTTGAAACTGACAGTGAGAATGTAGCAACTGAATTTTTTCTCTCTTTCTTGATTCCTTCCATTTTTTCCCAACCTTTCCAGTGTGTTGCCCCCTTTTCTAAATGGTGTGGACAAACTCATCAGGATCCAGAGATAAACAGTCTCATCATGCAAGAATATTTTATACTGCATGTAGAGCAAAGAGTTAACCAAAGATGTTTCTGCTCTGATACTTTCAAAAGAAAACAGACTAATTGTATCATAGGTAGTATCAATAGGCCTGCTTATAAGTACTGTCCTATGTAGAGATTTACTTTTTGGTTTTTACAAGCATAGTTTGTGCTTTTAGATGTTAGATGTCTCTCAGGCGAAAAACAGAAGTTGACAGCCCTGAGCAAGCATTTGTGACACAGGGATTTCTATTTTTGTTTTAAAGTATGATACAGAGAATGGAGTTTTGTGGTCGATTTGGTTTGGTTGTGTTTTTTAGTTCTTTATTTTTTATTTGGGGTCTTTCTTAGTGATGGCATATTTCAGGTTTCAGTGACATAGATCAAGTAATTTTAAACCAGTTTGGTTTTTCTACCTAAGATGAGGGATATGGCTATTAAGGTGAGGCCAAACTATACTAAAAGTAGTATAGGGTAGAGTTAAAATTACCTTTTGAAAATCAGGTATTACCTGGTTTCTTCTGTCACAGCAGAATAGCTGGTTACCTAGAGTCAGTCACAGTTGCCCTCACCCTCCCTCGTCTAGTCCCTGGAAGTACTTGAGTTGAACAGAAGGTAGAAATAGCAATAGCTCAATCATTTTACGTAGCACTTCTCCTGAATTCTTCTACCAAGTCCCCAGGGTCTGTGGATTGGTTGAAACAGTAAAATCATACATAGTGATTTCTTGCACAGCATAGAGGCATTTAATTTTAGTGTGTAGTGAACAGAGAAGGAAAACTGGGTCATATAAAATTTAACCTTAAAACACAGATTATACATATCTTTGAATGTTAAACCCTAGGCAGACAGGCACTCCTATTCTTAACTCTGGTATGCAAGCTGGCCTTGCTGACAATGGCATCATTACAGTTACTGTTTTTTAAGTGCATATTGTGATGTGAATATTTTTTGTAAAAGTTGCCAAGTTAATTGACTACTAAATAAGTAGCAAAATGGTATCTGAGACCCACTGTAGTCATTACTCACTTTATGTTATTTGCTTTCAAATACTAAAATCTCAGCTGCTAATTCAGCTTTCAAGATGTGCAGTATCTCCTTCTCTTAGCTCCTAGCCATGTTGGGAACTTGAGGTTCTTCAGTGTCATCAGAGATTCCTTCCAGGCCACATATTTTATGCTAATATTTCCATAGTTGCATTCAATCTATAAGGAAAAAGTGTACATTGGTGCATGTTTTATAAACCCAGACACACAGATAGCTAAAACCATAATTTTTCTATACTCGAGAGCTTTGAATTAAAAACAGATGCTTTTTTTCCCCAAGAGCAGACAATTCTACATTCCTAACATAACATTAGGAATTGGTGATAGGAGAAGCAAGATCCAGAATGCAGAACGATTTAGTGAGACTTAGGAAAAAAACGCATTTTCCCCCGGTTGTTGGAACATTTATTTATTTGTAGGTAAGTCTAGATTTAGTCTTGAAGATCAAAGTTTTTTTGTATTTAAAAACTTCTTTCATTCCTTTATATTGATAAAAATATGGCCTATGTTAGAGAACCATTTTTTCTGTCATGTTTATGTATTTTGGAATTAAGTTGTTTACATTCACTTTGAAAATTTGCCCATTTTTGTTTATGTGCACTTGCCACAGATGTGTCCGGACTTTGCCTAAGGGGAGAGATACTTTAGCACCTGTGTAACCTGAGGAGATGGAGTGCTTGATGAGTACTCTTGCGCTGTGTAACTTGGGGTTTCATTCTGTAGACAATATGTTAGCAGAATAACTACTTCTCGATGATACCACACAAAAGTATTACAGGATTAAGGCATGTAACTTCTATGGTAGTCCTTATGTATCAGTATATAACCAAGTTCAGAAACCACAGGTGCATTTTTAGACCTTTACTTAGAGAACTAAAGGCAGTTCCAAGCATCAGCTCATATGGGGGGATTAATGCATGAAAACCCTAAGAGGGTGTGTCGGGACATCATACTTCCCTGTCCTCACCCAGTAAAACTCTGGTGTGTGTCTTGAGGATAAGGAAGTAGAGTGGAAACTCATCATATCATTGAGTATATTCTCAGTATTTTGGCCTTCCCTCTGGAATTAAGAGGAATTTAGCAAAGTTTCAGAAACCTTCAGAATCCATTGCCCAACACTACCAGAAAAACTGTAGGAGGCACATGGGGAATTCCTATAGTTCTTAGGTACGTTCAAGACACGGGACAAGGATCCCTATCCACAGAAAGGGGAATCTGGACGCTGCACACCTCACTCTCTGAAAAATCCCTGGCTGAACATGGAATTATGACAGTAAAGTTTTGGCCCTTTAGTTTGCTAGAACAGCTCACAGAAATTTTAAAAAGTAAAACAAAAATAAAGTGCATGCCCATTAAGCCGTCTTCTAATTCAGTTGTGATTATCTGCTCCTTCTTTAAAAAATGTGTAAGCTTGATGTTTATTCCCTTTCAGCAAATTTGGATCAGAAAATTAAAGTATGTGACAAGATCAGGTCACCTTGAATTTCCATACAATCTCAAGACATTGAATAGAAAAAAAAATGCAGTAATGATTTGCATATTTTCTCAGACTTTGCTGGATGTTTGGTCTTAAGTTAACAGGTAAAATTAGTGAAGCCTTTCCTCTCATCGCCCTGTGCTATTTAACAGTTTCTCCCTCCTCTTTGGCTGGAAGTGTTAGTGATAGCATGGGCACAGAGTGTATGTCCACTGGTGATGCTGACCATGTCTCCCAGGTACCCTGGCTCTGGGCTCCTTGACCTAGGGAACAAGTTTGGATGAGACATATCTTTGAGCCCATGTGACTATAGAATTTGCTGATAATTTTACGGTAACAATGGATAGGAATTTTACCTCTCTTTTTAGTAGTTTAATATTGTTTCGTATTATTTACTTAAGTGTTCACTCACCTAATTAAAAACTTTGAGTAAACAAACCAAGTTTTTACATAAACTACCCTTGCCATATGATGCTCTTTTTCTCTTATAATATGCAGTTTAAATCCTGAGAAATTCATGCCCAGCATTTGACCACAACTGGACTCTGTGGGTATTCTTCACTCACCTACAAGGAGTAAACAAGGCTACCAGAACTTGAATTTGACTTATTTTAGGGAGCTACCCAGGGAGGGGAAAGCCCTTGGGACTTTTTCCAAAACAATCTCTTTGCTTTATTCACCAGATAAAGTAGTCCACTAAGGTGAAAAAGCTTTCAAAAATAAAAAGATAATGCCTGTAATCCCAGCACTTTGGGAGGCCGAGGTGGGCGGATCATGAGGTCAAGAGATCGAGACCATCCTGACCAACACGGTGAAACCCCGTCTCTACTAAAAATTACAAAAATTAGCTGGGCGTGGTGGTGTGCACCTGTAGTCCCAGCTACTTGGGAGGCTAAGGCAGGAGAATTGTTTGAACCCAAGAGGCAGACATTGCAGTGAGCCGAGATTGCACCACTGCACTCCAGCCTGGCACCTGGCGACAGAGTGAGACTGTCTCAAATTAAAAAACAAAACAACAACAACAACAACAAAACAAAGGAAGATAAAGGAAATATAACACTGGCCCACTTGGGGCTTTGAAATTAGATTGAGTAGACTGAATAAATGAAGCCTAGATGACCTGGGCTTGAGCCCCGCTTACTTCTCCCTGATACGTAGTTCCTTTTCCCCTTTCTGACCCTTTTTCTAAAATAGCCAGTGTCTATTTCACTGGGCCATTTACTTACAAGTTCCCAGCTTTTCGGAGAAAAAGAGGGAGGGGGGAGCAGCTAGTTTTGAATTAGATAAAAACATCTTGAAAGTAATGAGCTATTGGCAGCTGTTAAATCAGCTGTTAAATCAGATTCAGGCGCAAACCACAATTCTTTCTTGTTGAACAAGACCACTGAGTTAGAATAGATGACTTTAACAATTCTACTTTTCTCTCCCTATCTTCTCCTCTTTCTGAAATCAGAGAGATGAGAAACTACTCTTTGAAATAACTCCAGAGGTGTTTTATTGTGTCCCTTTCCCCTACGAGCAGCTCCTTTATGCAATTTTGCTCAGGCAACCAAGGACAGAGTATTGGCAGAAACATGGAGTGCTTTTGTATAGGCCACCTGTACATAAAAGTGTAATTATTTATTTAATTTTCCCATTTGTATCATATTAAAGCTTTGTACAGTGTTTTAAGTTCTGTTTTAAAATTATTTTGTATTTTATTTTTATAACCTAGTAATAAAATATTCATTCCGCATGCAAAATCTAGTTCTATGTGTGTGATGGTTTGGATTTCAAAAGTGGAAATATTATTTTTCTAATTTAATAAAGTTATTGAATACACCAGAGGTTACAAGATCAACTGGGAGGTGACAGTGTTACTGTAAATGCAGTACCACATCCAAGGTTCCCTAAAAAAAGCAGCCCAGGACTGAATAGAAACTAAGTGTTCATTGTCCCTGCAGGTGAAAACCAGGGTTTGAGGATATTAGGAGATGTTTCCCCATAATAAAATCAAAATGCTAAAAGCTCCGTTTTAGTCCATTATTCTGTCTGGCTGGAGGTACTTTTTCCTTCTCCATAGGAAACAACCCTTCTACCACTAGAGAAATTCCTGCACCCCACCCTCATCTTTCTGCCTGTAACCTTCCTTTGAACCAGAGGAACTCTCAGGAGGCATTCACAAGGGCACTGCCTCACCGCTCTTGGTTTGGTTTGACCTGGAATGATAGGGCAGCAACATCCAAAATGCTCTCTCATGTTTCTTTAAATAAAGGAGATTAAGGAATTACTCAGGCTGGGCATGGTGGCTCATGCCTGTAATTCCAGTACTTTTGATCTGCCGCCCGCTCCCTGCCAAAACATTAGCTGGGCTGCAGCCCTAGGGAGGCTGAGGCAGGAGGATCGCTTGAGCCCAGGAGGCGGAGGCTGCAGTGAGCCTTTCTGACGCCATTGCACTCCAGCCTGGGCAACAGAGCAACACCCTGTCTCAAAAAAAACAAAAAAGCAAAACAAAACCTCGAGCTCCCAGAAGCTAATCATATGCGTACTGACATCTCAACTGCAAAGTAGTTGAAATATTAACCTCACATAAATCCATTTAAGTAAATAAAACTACAAACAAGCAATTACGTGTGCACGGTGGCCGGAGGCACTTTAAGGGTTGTGGCCTGGGGATTATTAAAAACCTAGAAGTAATTAATTGTCTTCAATGGTCAATTAGCTGATGGTGAACGCTGAAAAGCCGATGAGTAGTGCTCGGCCAAGGGATTTAAAAATTGGCTTTTAAGAAAAAGTCAAAATGAAAGATTAGATTAACTTTATAATTTCTCTGGGGTGGTGCCAGTTGGACCTAGAAAACAAACTCTTGGAAGAACGTGCTTAGAGCAGAAGATAGGCTGGTGGCTGGCTCTGTTCCCCTCCACCAACGTCTCTCCCGGATCCTCCGTCTCCCCAGAGGGGCGTCTGTTCCGCGGCAACCCCACTCCCAGCTTGAATCCCTTCCTCAGATCGTTCATCGGGCCAGTACAGGCAGCCAAGGCGGGCCTCACCACGGGCTGTGATCTGCACTTCACCTCCCAACAACCGGCCTGTTGGCGGGGGCTGAGGACCCAACGAGGCCTTGACTAGGGGCCTGGGCAATAGCCGGCTCCGTCCCGCCCCGCTGGCCCCTCCCCTCCCCGCTAGCCCCTCCCCGCCCTGCTAGCCTCGTCCCTCCCCGCCTCGCGAAACCAACTGCCGTTCCCCGCTGCTCGCCCCGCCCCTCCCTGGCCTTCCGTGGCGCGCCTGCGCCTGCGCAGTCGCCCTACAGCGCCCAGACCGGGATGGCGGCGGTTTTGGAGTCGCTGCTGCGAGAAGAGGTGTCGGTCGCAGCCGTCGTGCGGTGGATCGCATGCAGCACCCAGGGTTCGAAGGTAACAGCGCTGACACGCCCCCAGGCCTGACCCGAAGCCGGTTCCCGCGGTGGAGTCCAGCCCTCCAGTTCCCTTCCTCTAGGACGCCTGACTACCAGCCGGGCCGAGTGCGCTCCAACTGGGCGCCGCTGCCTGGGCCGCCCACCCGAGGCATGCCCAGCGACCGTGGCTGCTGACGGCCCCTGGCCGGCGGCTGACCCTCTCGCCCCTCGACCTGTGCTTCTGCCCTAGGATAACCCCGGGGAGGCGGCCGCGCTGAGCTCACTCCGGCCCCTGCGGAAAGAATTCGTACCGTTCCTGTTGAACTTCCTGAGGGAGCAGAGCAGCCGCGTCCTCCCGCAGGGGCCCCCGACCCCCGCCAAGGCCCCGGGCGCCTCGACAGCCTTGCCAGGGAGGCCGGGAGGCCCGCCGCGGGGCAGCCGCGGGGCGCGCAGCCAGCTTTTTCCTCCGACCGAGGCCCTAAGCACCGCCGCGGAGTCCCCTGTGGCTCGCCGCGGGGGCAGGAGGCGGGTCCCGGGGCCGGTCCGGGAGCGTGGAGGCCGCAGCCTGGAGGAGGGGGTCAGCGGGGAGAGCCTGCCCGGAGCCGGGAGCCGGAGGCTTAGAGGCTCTGGCAGCCCCAGCCGCCCCAGCCTCACGGTCTCTGATCCACCAAACCTCAGCAACCTGGAGGAGTTCCCTCCCGTAGGCTCGGTGCCCCCTGGCCCTACAGGGTGAGACTCGGCTCTCATGCAGGAGATGAGTAGTACGAAGGCTCTGGGGAGTCAGTCAATCAGGGCTCGGCGCTCCGCAATGTAGCACGAGGATGGTTAGAAGGCTGGGGGTGATGTTGAGGGGTTTTGGGTTTTTTTTTTTTTTTTTTTTTTTGGCAAGAGGTCTAGCTGTTGCGGTGGTGGAGGGGAGATGTTTGAAGATAGGAATTTGAGAAAAACCTGTGGCTACTCAGCAGGACGAAGCCTTCTCGCAGGATCAACCCAACTCCGGTGAGCGAAGAGCGGTCACTCTCCAAGCCCAAGACCTGCTTCACCTCACCCCCAATCAGCTGTGTCCCCAGTTCCCAACCCTCAGCCCTGGACACTCGCCCTTGGGGCCTTGGCCTTCCCCCAGGGTGCAGAAGTCTGCAAGAGGAGCGGGAGATGCTCAGGAAGGAGCGGTATGGCCTGGCCGCTCCTGGGGATGTCGGCTTCCTCCCTGTGGGGGATTTTCAGGGCTTTTCCCTGAAATTAATTTCCCTCTTGGGCATTCTGGGTTTGTCTCTTGGGCTCTTGGTATCTACTCTGGAGGGACCTGAGTGTGGCTGTGGCAGGGAAGCTAAGCTGACTGCTGATGAAATTTATTCATCCCCATAGCTCTAAACAGCTGCAGCAGTCACCTACCCCCACCTGTCCCACCCCAGAATTGGGGTCACCCCTCCCCAGCCGGACAGGAGGCCTCACAGATGAACCTGCGGACCCTGCCAGAGTGTCTTCCCGCCAGCGCCTGGAGCTGGTAGCCCTTGTTTACTCCTCGTGCATTGCGGGTGAGTGAGAGCATGGGGAGATGGAGTGGAGATACTTGTAGAACTGCTGGGTAAGAGAATTGATAAGGCACCTAGAACTGAGCCTCGGCTGTGAATGGTGCCCCATACCATGGGATTTCTTTTTGTATCTATCTAGAGAACCTCGTACCAAACCTCTTCTTGGAGCTTTTCTTCGTCTTTCAGCTCCTCACTGCCCGGAGGATGGTGACTGCCAAGGACAATGACTTTGAACTAAGTCCTGGTGCCCTAGGTCAGTGAGCAAGCCTTCTTTTGAGACGTGGGGTCTAGAAATGGGACCCTTCTTAACTGACAGCTTGGTACTGTCCTTCTAGATAACCTGGAAAGTCCGCTGTTCCAAAGCATCCATGATTGTGTCTTCTTTGCAGTGCAGGTTTTGGAGTGTCACTTTCAGTGAGTTTCCCCGGCTGAGGCATTTGGGCCTCATTGTCATCATCTGCTTAGTTCTCTGGCTGCCTGGGATGTATGCTGGTGCTTAACACAGGACAGTGGCCCTTCTCCTACCTGTAACCTTTAACTTTCTGTTAAGGCTATGAATGCGGTCCTTAAAAGAATGAAACAGGGCCAGGTGTGGTGGATCAGGCCTGCATTCCCGCCACTTTGGGAGGCTGAGGCAGGATAGTGGCTTAAGCTGAGGAGTTTGAGACCAGCCTGCGCAACATGACAAAATCCTATCTCTACTACAAAAAAAAAAAAAAAAAAAAAAGCCAGGTGTGGTAGAATTCTAGCCAGTAGCTAGAATACCAGCTACTCAGGAGGCTGAGGTGGGAGGATCACCTAAGCCTAGGAGGTCCAGGCTGTAGTGAGATCATGCCACTGCAGCCCAGCCTGGGTGACAGAGGCCCCATCTCAAAAAAAAAAAAAAAAAAAAAAAAAATAGATAGGGACCTCTTTGGTGTTAGCAGCTGAGCTTTTTGGGTTTCTAGTAATGTTCCTGTCCTGTTGTCTTGGTCCCTGTTCTGTAAAGTCTCATATCCTCCCCTTTACTTTCATTGTCTTTGATCCTTGGCCCGTGATCTTGCAGTACATAACTGGGCTTGCATACCTGTGCCATGGTTTGGAGATGCTCTGTGTGGTGTGCAAGTGCTTGCTTGCTACTTGCAGTCTGTGTTCCGGTCTCAGTCATAGGTGCTCTTGTCCCTGCAGGGTTCTTTCCAACCTGGACAAAGGGACCTTGAAGCTGCTGGCTGAGAATGAGCGGCTGCTGTGCTTCTCACCAGCTCTGCAAGGCCGCCTTCGAGCTGCCTATGAGGGCAGTGTTGCCAAGGTAGTAACCCCAGCTTAGATGCCCACTGGCCTGGACCTGACCCTTGCTAGCTTACATAAAGTCCCGCAACCCTGCTGACGACACTTAAGTGTAATGTGAGCTAACTCTGGGTGAGAATAAGAGGGACAAGTTTTCTCAGCATGACCCTGCAGTTCCTAATGTTCCTGCTGTATTTTAGGTCTCTCTGGTGATGCCACCCTCTGCTCAGGCTGTCTCCTTTCAGCCAGAGACTGACAATCGTGCCAACTTCTCCAGTGACCGAGCCTTTCATACTTTTAAAAAACAGAGGTGATAAGAAAAGGGACTTTTAGGGGAGGAAATGAGATGACATTTTTCTGGACTAGGCAGCTGTTTTGGTTTCATAAAAATTAGGAGTTTAGCACTAACAGGTGGTGGGTTAGTCCTCCCACGTCCTTCCTGCCGGCCATCATAGGGGCCACTTGGCTTCATTCTGTTGTGCACCTGTGGACCTAAGCCCTAGTGCTTAGCCAGCCATGTCACAGGTGTATGGCTTTAGTCTCAGAGTTCTCAGGCAAGAGTGTGCCAGGGTGAACTGCCCACAGAAGCACATGAAGCCTGTAGTATGCTGCTGCTGGTCTGTAGCGCTGTTATGTAGAGAATTCTGGAGAGATTAAAAAATGGGGCTGCTGGCCAAGCCCAGTGGCTTACGCCTGTGATCCCAGTACTTTGGGAGGTCGAGGCAGGCGAGTCATCTGAGGTTAGGAGTTCAAGACCAGCCTGGCCAACATGGTGAAACCCCATATGTACTAAAAATACAAAAATTACCTGGGTGTGGTGGTGGACACCTATAATCCCTCCCAGCTATTCCGGAGACTGAGGCAGGAGAGTCGCTTGGTGGGGGAGGGTCAGAGGTTGCAGTGAGCCCAGAATTTCGTCATTGCACTCTAGCCTGAGCGACAGGAGCAAGACTCCATCTCCAAAAACAAAACAAAAAATGGAGCTGTAGATAGTCCTGTCCTCAGTTCTTCCGGGGGGGGGGGGAAGGCACTTGTGGGAGTGAGTGCCTCAGCTGATCAGGCATTCTTATACGTCAGGGATGTGTTTTATGAGGTGCTGCGAGAGTGGGAAGATCACCATGAGGAGCCTGGCTGGGATTTTGAGAAGGGCTTGGGCAGCAGAATCAGGTGGGTGCTCAGACCTTGTCTTTCTTGTGCCTGGCAGTGAGTAGCTCAGTGCCGCTTGGGGAACTGATGGAGGAGGGAAGACTTTCCCCGGCTCCTTCCAGCCCTTAGCTGTTCTCTTCTATCATCTGAAATATCTTTAGTTACTGATAACTCTGCTCCTACTCGAAAGGGATGTGTCTCAAGCTCTTTTCATTCAAAAATGCCTTATCCTGGCCGGGCGCGGTGGCTCAAGCCTGTAATCCCAGCACTTTGGGAGGCCGAGGCGGGTGGATCATGAGGTCAACAGATCGAGACCATCTGGTCAACATGGTGAAACCCCGTCTCTACTAAAAATACAAAACATTAGCTGGGCATGGTGGCGCGTGCCTGTAATCCCAGCTACTGAGGAGGTTGAGGCAGGAGAATTGCCTGAACCCAGGAGGCGGAGGTTGCGGTGAGCCGAGATCGCGCCATTGCACTCCAGCCTGGGTAACAAGAGTGAAACTCCATCTCAAAAAAAAAAAAAAAAAAAAAAAAAAAAAATGCCTTATCCTTGTTCTGTAGTGGCAAATGCTTGGAAAAAGTCCAAAGCTCTTAGCCCAGGCTGCTGGAGTTTTTTTGGCCCAAGCCACTGGTTAGACGCATCTAGCCTCCATTTTCTCCATTCTCTAGTTTGGGCAAGTCTGGTCACTGTAGGTAGATGCCTGGGCTCGGAATGCCTACCTCAGTCCAGTGAGCTCCCTTCACATCGGTCATGAGACTCGCCGCCTGTCAGTGTGGCTGAAGACAGGAGGGCTGGCGTGATATCTTTATTAAGTGCACCTCTAGCCTCGGGGGAACTTGGTGCTGAGGGAGTGTCCCTTACCTTCAATGTCCCTGTGTAGGCTGGCTCAAGTCCCTGCTAAAGGGCTGGGAAGCCCAAGTGTTGACTACTTCTCTCATCTTTCTTCCTCTCTCCCCTCTCTATACCATTCATTCCTGCCCTCTGTTCCTCAGAGCCATGATGGGTCAGCTCTCTGCAGCCTGCAGCCACAGCCACTTTGTTCGACTTTTCCAAAAACAACTACTGCAGGTAACAGCCCCAGCAAGAGATTAATCCACATTAAACAACAGGTATCAGAGGCAGCCACATAACGACTGCACTTCAGGATAGGGCAGACAGCCAGGCATGTTCTGGGCTGGAATTTGAACAAGAGTGCTAGTCTTTGGTGGGGTGGCTGAAACTTGCGTGGCCAAAGAAAAGCCAGGGCACTCTCTGACATGCCCTGGACCCTGTATCTCCCCCAGCCTGCTGCTGCTGCTTTCCCTCTGATTTGTGCTGTGGTAAGGAGCCCAGGCTTAGTAAGTAGTCAAGCTTAGTTTCAGATCCTAGCTCTAGTGACCCTAGGCACATGCTTAACCTTGCAGTTTCAGTTTCTTCACCTGTGAAACAATCCTGTAATTCACACCTCAGAAAAGCTATCTAAAGTGCTTGACACAGTTGGCATTCCTTAAATGTTGATTACTTTCTCCTTATTTTGTTCAGTCCTTCCCTCCCACTTACTAATTTTTTAATTTCTCTCCTTTCTTTCCCACCCGAGATGTGTCAGAGCCCTGGCGGTGCTGGGGGCACTGTCTTGGGCGAGGCCCCAGATGTGTTGAGTATGCTGGGAGCTGACAAGCTGGGGCGGTTGTGGCGCCTACAGGAACGGCTTGTGACCCCTCAGAGCAGTGGGGGGCCCTGCCCACCCCCCACCTTCCCAGGCTGTCAAGGCTTCTTCAGGGACTTCATCCTTAGTGCCAGCAGGTAGGCTCCCCTGTGTCTTACAAGGAATGGGGCAGAGGCCAGGAAAGGTGTGGCTTCTCAAAAGGGTAAAAGGGTAAACAGTCTCCTTTGCCTGGAATATAACAGAATAGGCTCCTTCCAGTTTGTACTTGCTGGCATCATTGCACTTCTCATTCTGTCACCCACACGGGTGATTTTGTTGTTCCTCAGCTTCCCTTTCTGTCCTGCTCCTTTCCCTCTGCAGTGCCCCTTGATTCTGCCTCTTCCTGCACCTCTTCCAGTGCTTATGCCCCACCCATCCCTTCTCAGCTTCCAGTTTAACCAGCATCTCATGGACAGTCTGAGCTTGAAGATCCGGGAGCTCAATGGCCTCGCCCTGCCCCAGCATGAGCCCAGTGATGAAGATGGGGAGTCAGATGTAGACTGGCAGGTCCGAAAACAGAACAAGGAAAATAACGGGGTCGGACCCAGGAGGGAAGGGAGTATGTTCAAGAAAAAATTGTTCTGGAAGCCTCACGCTTGGACTTTTTACTTCCCTTGATTCAATGCAGGGTGAACGGAGGCAATTTGCTGTGGTGCTTCTTAGCCTGAGGCTTTTGGCCAAATTCCTGGGCTTTGTGGCTTTCCTGCCATACCGGGGGCCTGAACCTCCCCCGACCGGTGAGCTTCAGGACTCCATTCTGGCCCTCAGGAGCCAGGTGAATGGGCGGGGGATTCTGGTGAGGAGGGAGCAGGGAGGACTAGTCAGGCACTGAGGCTCACTGGTTTCCTTGGCTATTCTGGAAGCCAGGCAGTTTAGAGAGCATCTCCCAGCACTTCTCAGGGACCTGCCCTCTGACTGAGCTCTGGCCCTCCCAGGTCCCTCCGGTCCTGGATGTACGGACTCTGCTGCAGCAAGGGCTGCAGGCCCGCCGGGCGGTGCTCACCGTGCCCTGGCTGGTGGAGTTCCTGTCCTTTGCTGACCATGTTGTTCCCTTGCTGGACTATTACCGGGGCATCTTCACTCTGCTGCTGCGCCTGCACCGGTGAGTGGAGCAAGGCTAAGGCTTGACGAAAGGATTCCAGAGTGGGGGACATTGGTCAAGCCTGTTATTCATAAAGAGGGTTGAGGAGTTAGCATTGTGTGTGTGGGGCCCTGGCCATAAGTGAGCCCTAGAAGAAGCAGAATTGGCTTCCCAGAGATAGACAGTGGGAAATCATCTGCACTTTCATTGGCCTCGTGCTGTTCCTGAGGTGGCCTCACTGAGATGTTCCGGATGCAGGAGGGGAGGCTGGGGAGATCCTGATTGCTGACATGGCCCCAGTCCCTTTTAGGTCTGTTTTTGTGAGCCAGCCTCCAGTGACAGCTTTTGCTGCCTCTTGTTCTTTTGCCCTTTCTGCTCAAACCAGTGTACTGTCCATTGACGTTTCAGGAGCTTGGTGTTGTCACAGGATAATGAGGGGAAGATGTGTTTTCTGAACAAGCTGCTGCTGCTTGCTGTCCTGGGCTGGCTTTTCCAGGTGGGCAGAGTGAGGGTCCGGATTGGGGAGAGATTCTGCAGCTGAAGATGGGGAGAGGGCAAATGTCTGAGGGTAAATGAGGCAGGGGCAAGAAGATGAAGGTTCAGGAAAGGCCTAGGGATTCCCATTGTCTCAGGAGGCTGCTGTGAAACTGGCACCTACACCCTGGCACTGTGTGGGGGGCGGAGTAGAGGGGGGGTCTCTGAAGTCGACTAGAGCTGTGACTGTCCTCCTGTCCTGCCAGATTCCCACAGTCCCCGAGGACTTGTTCTTTCTAGAAGAGGGTCCCTCAGATGCCTTTGAGATGGACACAGTAGCCCCAGAGCATGGCTTGGTGAGTGTCGGGGTCCAGCCAGAGTCATGGGAATCCCAAGAATAAAGGAAGTGGGCAGCCTGGGGAGGCCCAGCCAGGGGAAGATGTTACCCTTGTAAACGCCCTGCCAACTGCCTGCTTCCTGGGCATGTGTTGGGGGAGGGGCAACCTGCTGACACTGGCCTGTTCTCCCCAGGACAGCGTGCCTGTGGTGGACCAGCAGCTGCTCTACACCTGCTGCCCCTACATCGGTAAGCACCCGTTTCCCTGGATGGTCCTTGGTCTGTCCCTCCATGAGTACCCAGAAAGCACCCCCTTGGCCCAACTCCCTCACATGTTGCTCCGTTCATAATCATTCCTGGCTGTCTGAGCCTCTTGACTCTACAAATAAAGTCCATGATGCTTAGGGAGGGGAGAGGGTTCCAGAACTGAGACCTTGGACTTCATTGATACAGGAGAGCTCCGGAAACTGCTTGCTTTGTGGGTGTCAGGCAGCAGTGGACGGAGTGGGGGCTTTGTGAGGAAAATCACCCCCACCACCACCACCACCACCAGCAGCCTGGGAACCCAGCCTCCCCAGACCAGCCAGGGGCTGCAGGTAAGGGCAAGGCTGAGGCAGCCCCAGGTGGGAGGTATAGAGGGGGAAGGCTGGAGGAAGCCTCACTGCCTCTCCCTCCTCCCCACAGGCGCAGCTCGCCCAGGCCTTTTTCCACAACCAGCCACCCTCCCTGCGCCGGACTGTAGACTTTGTGGCAGAGAGAATTGGATCGAACTGTGTCAAACATATCAAGTACGAGCGGGTTAAGGATCCCGGGCTCATCCCGCTACCAGTTTTTCCCCTTTTTCCTCATTTGCTAAACTGAGGTGGTCAGCCAGAGAGTGGGTGTGGGGCTGAAACGGCTGACACATTTTGAAGGAAATTTTGACCAAATTTCCTTAAATTTGCAGCCCCTTTCCGATTCACCCTCCAACCACCCCCAACCTTGCTGTCCCTGCTACAGGGCTACACTGGTGGCAGATCTGGTGCGCCAGGCAGAGTCACTTCTCCAAGAGCAGCTGGTGACACAGGGAGAGGAAGGGGGAGACCCAGCCCAGCTGTTGGAGATCTTGTATTCCCGGCTGTGCCCCCACGGGGCCCAGGCATTGGCCCTAGGGCGGGAGTAAGAAGCACTGTTCCATTTGATCCTCTCTTGGCTTTTCTCCGTCCTTTCTTTCCTCTTTCACACTTACTTTTTCCTTCACCCCTTTTTTCTTCTCCCCACGCCCATTCTCTGTAGGCTCAGCATTGGCTGTAGGCTTTTTGTGGTGCAAAATGCAAACCTACATTTGGGAGCGTGTGATACTGTGGGGCTGGCAGTTGGGCTTTCATTTTTTTGGCACCTGGAGTGGGTATGGGAGGGCAAATGGTGCCTCCTTCCAAGGCACAGCCTCCCAGGTCAGGTGCTTGGTATACTTGGGGCATTTACTTCTAGGGCCAGGCTGAAATACCCAGAGACCACTTACCCTGTCTGTCTCCTTTTAGGTTCTGTCAAAGGAAGAGCCCTGGGGCTGTGCGGGCGCTGCTTCCAGAGGAGACTCCAGCAGCAGTACGTGGGAGGGAGGCCTGCAACTAGCAGGCCAGGTGGTTGTGGGAGAGATGCACACACACCCGTGTGAGGCTCAGGGTTGGGGAGGTTGATGCCTGACTCTGGCATCCCTTGTCAGCCCTCCCTCAGCCCCTGACTCTGTAGCTGTGGTTTCCAGGTTCTGAGCAGTGCAGAGAACATTGCTGTGGGGCTTGCAACAGAGAAGGCCTGTGCTTGGCTGTCAGTCAACATCACAGGTAAGGTGCTGAATCAAGTGTTTAAAAAGTGGACTGGTAGAGAGTCAGAGGCATTTTGGGGGAGATGAGACTGAGAGCCCGTAGGAAACGGTGAAAAGCATGGGTCAGCATGGTGAGCCTGTGCAGGGCCCTCCAGTGACCCCTTTCCCATTCTCCCTCTGCCCCACAGCACTGATCAGGAGGGAGGTGAAAGCAGCAGTGAGTCGCACACTTCGAGCCCAGGGTCCTGAACCTGCTGCCCGGGGGGAGCGGAGGGGCTGCTCCGGCGCCTGTGAGCACCATGCTCCCCTCCCCTCCCACCTCATCTCCGAGATAAAAGTACACGGCTACCCTACTCCCTTTGGCTTCCCTGCTCCCTCTCCCTGCTCTGTGCCTGGTTTCTTTCCTTTCTCACATCAGCTCCAGGATTTTTATGTGGAAGTTGTCTGTGCTGTCCAGCTAGTCCCTGTTCTATTGATTACTGAATGAGGTTAGGTAGGGCTGAGCTGGATTGAATGGTTTTCCCAATTGTCACTCTTGACTTTTTAATCATCCAAAAGGGGAAATGGGCAGATAGGACATTTTTGATTGATTACATGCTTATGCAGATAGTGATGAGGGGGGTGGTGAATGGCTTCATAGTAAATGAGTATCTAAGAGGCACTCGCCCCAGTATTTGGAGACAACTTCAGAAATGTTTTATGTAGGAGGTGATGCTCATTTATAGGCAGTAAGAATAAACCCATCAGTTCTCCTAACCTGATTTTAAAAATTCAAAGATTGTCTAGAGCAGGAGTCAACAAACAGCCCATGGACTGAAGTGAGCCTGCCCCTTGTTTTGTGAGTAGTTTTATTGGCATGCAGCCATATAGCCATATTCATTTGTGTATGAGTTGTGTGTGGCTGCTTTTGGGCAACTACTCAGCAACAGCAGAGTTGCATAGTTAAGACAGAGACCTTATGGCATGCAAAGCCTAAAATATTTATTGTCTGGTTCTGGTCTATGGTAATAATCTAGGAATAGAGATTAGAATAGGCAGTAAGGTGCAGTGACTTAAAATGGAGATTGTATAGGAGGAAGAGGCTTAGTGGCCATTTGATACTGGTTGCCAATATGCAGAGGATTTCTGCATTAAAAGCTCAGCTCTCCAGAGAAGATGAACAGAGAGACATTAGAGAAGATCCTAAGGAAGTATCTGATAGACCAGTTTCCCTTCATGCTTCAAAAATAAGATGCCCTATGGGAGTTGGCTCGCTACAATTTGGTCCCAAGTTGAGTGACATTTCCCATGCTCTGGCAGCCTGAGGTCCCTCAGCTGACCTGCTCCGTCTGTTCCGCCTTTTGTTGTCCATGCGGTTGCTCCCCCTTGCTATGGCATCCTATCCAAGTCCCAGGTCTAGGGGCAACTTGGTTTCACTTACCATTCTTCAGGGCCCTATTCTGCGTCTCTCCACTGGCTGATCCCTGTCCCAAGCCAAATTCTCTGTGGCACCTTGGTCTCCAGCACAGGGTGATGTCTCCCCCTGCTCTCTACAGGACGTGCTCTCCTTGGCTGTGGGACCAAGGGACTCTGACGAGGGAGTCTCCCCAGAGCATCTGGAACAGCTTGTAGGCCAGCTGGGCCAGACGCTGCAGTGCCGCCAGGTGAGACGTGGCATCTGCCACCTGAGGGCCGCCTTTCTCTGTCCTTGTGTGAGACCTAATAACCAGAGCCACACTTGCTCAGGTCCAATTCTCACAGCAGTAATTATGGTGATGCCTATGGTCTCCGTTTTCCCCCTGCAGTTCCTGTGCCCCCCTGCTGAACAGCATCTGGCAAAGTGCTCTGTGGAGTTAGCTTCCCTCCTTGGTATGGTTCTTTTCTTCCATCATAACCCTCTTGTCTGGTGCCCCAAATCTCAGGGTTGGGTACAGGCAAGATTAGAAACCAGCCCTCTTCTGCCCCCATCTTTTTTTTTTTTTTTTTTTGGAGAAGGAATCTTGCTATTATTGCCCAGGCGGAATGCAGTGGTGTGATCTCAGCTCACTGCAATCTCTGCCTCCTGGGTTTAAGCGATTCTTCTGCCTCAGCTTCCCAAGTAGCTGGGACTACAACTGTGTGCCACCACACCCAGCTAATTTTTTGTATTTTTAGTAGAGACGGGGTTTCACTATGTTGGCCAGCTGGGTCTCAAACTCCTGACCTCATGATCTGCCCGCCTTGGCCTCCCAAAGTGTTGGGATTACAGGTGTGAGGCACCACATCCAGACTGCCCCCATCTCTTACAGCTTGGCTTTCCTCTCTTTCCACAGTTGCAGATCAGATTCCCATCCTCGGGCCCCCAGCACAGCACAGGCTGGAGAGAGGGCAGGCTCGAAGGCTTTTGCACATGCTGCTTTCCTTGTGGAAGGAAGACTTTCAGGGGCCGGTTCCGTTGCAGCTACTGCTGAGCCCAAGAAACGTGGGGCTTCTGGCAGATACAAGACCGAGGGAGGTGAGTCAGAAGGAACAGGAAGGCGTCTCAGCCCTCTGCAGTCAGGCTCTGAACATCCACCACCCTTGCCTCAAACTGTCTGAGCTGCCGTGCTTCCTTTATTTCCCCTTCCTGTCCCACACAGAAATGGACTCCACTTATCTAAAGTCTCTTCCCAGTAGCTCTGTCCTTTGAGATCTCAATCTGTGTCATCAGGGTCACTCGGCCATCCTCCTAGCAACCCTGACCTTCTTGTGTTTTGCAGTGGGACTTACTGCTATTCTTGCTCCGGGAGCTGGTGGAGAAGGGTCTAATGGGACGGATGGAGATAGAGGCCTGCCTGGGCAGCCTCCACCAGGCCCAGTGGCCAAGGGTAAGGAGTCTCCATCTCCCATTTGTCTTGAAAGGAAGCAAGTGATGGGACAAAACTTAAGTGGATTTTTGTCAAGAGTCTTCAGGGCCACCCTGAAATCATCCCGATTTGAGTAGTTATTATATGAGGGACTGTGTTAGTGGGAAGATGAAAGGAAGACAGTTAGTTGGAAAGCAGCACAGCATAGTGTGTGGGTTTTTAAAATCTGAATAACCTGGATTTTAATCTTGGTAATTTTTTTTTTACGATTTGGGGCAAAGTAATTCATCTTTTAATAGTACTAATAATTTCAAGATGAAATAGATGCACTCAGTAATACTCAAAAAGTGGTAAAGCCTGAGCCTCCCCCATCAGAGTTCACTCCCTGCCATAACTTTAGCCTTCCAAAGTACTAACAGACTAGGTTTCATGTCCATTTCAGTGTGGAAGGCAGGTGAGAAAAAATAATGTAGCCAGCTTGTTGTCTACTGAGTGGTTAGCTAAGGTTTGGTGTTTGGGCTGGTCTTCAGTGAAAAAGAGACTATCCAAAAAAGATGAGATGTTGAGAATTATATGCTGCCTTTTCCCTCATCTTTATACTTACTGCAGGACTTTGCTGAAGAATTAGCAACACTGTCTAACCTGTTTCTAGCCGAGCCCCACCTGCCAGAACCCCAGCTAAGAGCTTGTGAGTTGGTGCAGCCAAACCGGGGCACTGTGCTGGCCCAGAGCTAGGGCTGAGAAGTGGCCCTGCCTTGGGCATCTCACCAGAACCCTGGACCCCCGCCTCACTGTTCCTCAGGAGGTGGCCCAAGTGCCCACCATGGACTCACTGATGTGGGAGTAGCTGGTCTATAATCGGACTTCCTGCTCTGTGAAAGAAGGGTGTTGCTGCCTTACATCCCAGCAACTACAGGACTACCACGCGAATCCTAGAGGAAGGAGAGCTGGCCTGATTCAGATTATGACAGAGAAGCCCAGAGATGCCAGTCTGGAGTGGAAGAGGTGGTGTTTTTCTCTTGGATACTAAATGAAATGAGGTGTGTGGGCTTGTCAACACAGAATTCAAGCCTCATTTGCTATCCCCAGTAGCTCTTAAAACTTTGTGGTCTTGGAATGCATGACAGAGGCAAGTGACTTCCACTTAACTTAAAAAGTTAAAACATGAATCGTGGGAGTCTACATTTTCTTACCATCAGGAGGTAGACTACAATCTCCTTAAAAATGCCTACCACCACACGGGTAGGGTGTGGTGGCTCATGCCTGTAATCCCAGCACTTTTAAAGGTAGGTGATCATTTGAGGTCAGGAATCGGAGACCCGCCTGTAATCCCAGCACTTTGAGAGGCCGAGGTAGGCAGATTATTTGAGGTCAGGAGTTCAAGACCAGCCTGGCCAACATGGCAAAACTGTATCTCTACTAAAAATACAAAAATTAACTGGGCATGGTGGAGTGTGCCTGTAATCCCAGCTTCTCGGGAGGCTGGGGCAGGAGACTTGCTTGAACCTGGGAGAAGGTGGTTGCAGTGGTGCGACTCCAGCCTGGGTGACAGCAAGACTATCCAAAAAAACCTAACAGATAAGGTATGACTCCTCAACCAACTGAAACCTGGCTTTCCCCCTGTACCTTCAGCCCCAGTGTGGGTAGTAACTTTTGAGACCTCTCTCTCTCTGACCAGGGACCAAGCACAGGGCATTTAGAGCTTTTTAAAATAAACTGGTTTTCTTTAACAAGGGCTTGATGTCTAGTCATTTTTACCTGTCTTTTTCCCTTTTAGAAGGCTGCAGAGTCAGGGCCGGGCGCGGTGGCTCAAGCCTGTAATCCCAGCACTTTGGGAGGCCGAGGCGGGTGGATCACGAGGTCAAGAGATCGAGACCATCCTGGTCAACATGGTGAAACCCCGTCTCTACTAAAAATACAAAAAATTAGCTGGGCATGGTGGCACGTGCCTGTAATCCCAGCTACTCAGGAGGCTGAGGCAGGAGAATTGCCTGAACCCAGGAGGCGGAGGTTGCGGTGAGCCGAGATCGTGCCATTGCACTCCAGCCTGGGTAACAAGAGCGAAACTCCATCCCCAAAAAAAACAAAAACAAAAACAAAAGAAGGCTGCAGAATCTCAGGTGGGTTTTAGGTTGAGCTATAATTGTGGCTTCACTGTGTGCATTGCCAAGTGAACTGCCTTGCCTCTTAGGAATGCCTATATAGTCCACTCTAGAAAACTAATCTCTGGTGGCAGTTACCTATAAATTTATTGTCAGTGGTACTGACTTCTGTGTAACTATTTGTGGGAGAAAGGGTTAGGATAACGTAGTTTCTACACACAAGATGTTCCCTACTGAACCACACGGTGGGGCAGTTCTTGTTATGCTGTCCTGTTAAGCCTGGGGTGTTTGATTTAACTTGGAGTAACTCGGAATAAAAAAGGATTGCTTCTCAATTAGAGCTGTATCGAGCTCTACATATAAGTCATTGATTTTGACAGATTCACACCTGTAATCCCAGCGCTTTAGGAGACCAACAGGGAGGACTGCTTGAGTTCAGGAGTTCAAGGTTACAGTCAACTATGTTTGCGCCCCTGCATGCCAGCCTGAGCAACAGTGAGACCCCCATCTCTTTGAGAAACAAAAAGCACTACTATGATCATGTGCATTACCACCAGGAGTTGGACTGGTAATATCCCAGGAGGACCTAAATGGATCCACTTATCAGACCATGGTAAAACCTGGAAATCCCATCAACCTAGGAAGTGAAAAATAGGAGTTTTCTCAGTCACCACCTTGTGATCATACTTTTCCCAAATACCATGCCATTCCCCTTTCCTCAGCTACTCCTTTAACAAGTTTTTCATCTGAACCTTTTTCCCTGATCTCTTCATTTTCAAAGGCCTTTATTTATCCTTTAAATCCAATTTGTTTTGAATGCCTGGGAACCAACAAAGTTTTAAGGAATGCTTTCTCAGCTAGACGTGGTTGCTCACTGCACTTTGGGAGGTCAAGGCGGGAGGATCGCTTGTGCTCAGGAGTTTGAAACCAGCCTGGGCAACATGGGGAAACCCCATCTTTATAAAAATATAAAAGAAAATTGGTCAGGAGCAGTGGTCCATGCCTGTAGTCCCAGCTACTTGGGAGGCTGAGGTCAGAGGGTCACTTGAGCCCAGGAGGTCAAGGCTACAGTGAGCCATGATCAAGCCACTGCACTCCAGCCTTGGCTGCAGAGTGACACCTGTCTTTAAAAATTTTTTTTTTCTATGCCCGGGACCAGCACTGGGTGTGGATGAACCACAGCACTGCCCCAGGAAGCTTCTGGTAAGCGTCAGGCTCATGGCTACTTCTTGACTTTTTCCAGGTGACCCAGCTGAGGTGTGTGACGTGGGATGGGCAGGAGAGGAAAACCTGAAACACCTAAGGTTGCTGAGATTGAAGGGCTGGGCCATAACCCAGGCCTGGCTTACGGCCCACTAAGTTAAAACCAAGTTCTTGGCAATCTGAATGGAAATTTAACATGTTCCCGATGAAGGAAACTTCCTGCTGGCCTGTGTGAGCCTTAAAGGCTACTCTAAGGATTGTGGAGACAGGCAGCTAGGGGCCAGCGAACTAATCAGATTCTTTTCTATTTAATTGTCAAAGCCAGCTGTTGACAGTGTGGTCCCCAAACCAGCAAACTTAAGGGCCCCCTGGGACTTTTTATTTTTTTGAGATGGAGTCTGTTGCCCAGGCTGGAGTGCAGTGGCGCAATCTTGGCTCACTGCAACCTCTAGTCCCCAGGTTCAAGCGATTCTCCTGCTTTGGCCGCCCGAGGAGCTGGGACTACAGGTGCATGCCACCACACCCGGCTAATTTTTTGTATTTTTAGTAGAGATGGAGTTTTACCATGTTGGCCAGGATGGTCTCAATCTCCTGAACCAGTGATAATGCCCACGTTGGCCTCCCAAAATGCTGGGATTACCAGTGTGAGCCACCACACCCAGCAAGACTTCTTGTTAATACAAATACTCTGGTCCCTCCCCAAGGCTACCAAACCAGTAACTTGGGGTAGGGCCCAGCCTGGAACATAAGAAAGCTTTCAGATGATTCTGATGTAAGCAAAAGTATGAGAATCACCCAGTGAAACCAAAATCTTACTCCACTTTTGATTTTTGCTACAAGATCCCTCTCAAACTTTCAGTTGCTGATTAAGTCAGCTCTAGTGCGTGGGTTTTTTTTTTTTTTTTTTGCAATGGAGTCTCACTCTGTCACCCAGGCTAGAGTGCAGTGGCAAGATCTTTGTTCACTGGAACCTCCGTCTCCCAGGTTCAAGCAGTTCTTGTGCCTCAGCCTCCCGAGTAGCTGGGACTACAGGAGTGTGCCACCATGCCTGACTCATTTTTTGTATTTTTAGTAGAGACAAGGTTTCACCAGTTGGCCAGGCTGGTCTCGAGCTCCTGACCTCAGGTGATCCACCTGCCTCAGACTCCCAAAATGCTGGGATTACAGGCATGAGCCACCACGCCCAGGTGACTTCTCTATTAAGGTAGACAGGGTTACCTCCTGGTTATCTCCCTACTCAGATTCCCATAGGTGGCTCTGCCTCAGAAGCCCCAGGGCACTGTGGTCACTGTTAGATGTGGCAGTGACTGTTCTGGATCCTCCACTTCAGTTCTTACTTGGGCTATCGTTGAGCAACTTACCTGGTTGCTGTTTACCCTGCAAAGAAATGCCAAGTTCATGGGAAGCTGTACATACATATAAACTGAATCTTTGAATTGGCCATGAGTGGCTATTGCCAGTGTGATCTCCAGCTAACTGCCAAACTCGAATGACACACTTAGACTATCGCGGTGCAGTATTTCATCTACTCTTCACTAGATAAAGTATGCAGAGGACTTTTAATTTAAAAATGATCTGACTTTTTTGGTCAGTAGTCTTAGAGATTTATATGACAAGAGGTAGGAGTACATAAATAGGGTGTTAAATATGTCACCAAAAAAATTTACCAGAGAAATAGAAGTTTAAAAGCAATTTTAAAAAACCTTCAATCAACAATATATAAATAATCTGAGGTAAGAGGGAAAAATGCCCTGCAAACACTTTAGAAAAATAAATCTCTGCCATGCTATACAGAAATACACCTTTTACCACATCTTCTGAATCCCCAAAAGATTTTGGGCACCAGAACTAAAGATGGGGATCTTCCCCAACCCTACCACTTCCAAGTAAACACACAGAATATTCACGGCTCACATCCAGCCAGGCTAAAGTACAAGAAAACTGAACCCACTCTCCATCCCATCCCATCCTAGGATAGGTGAGGCCAGAGAGAAATCATGGAATGCTCAGGACTCCACACCTCCCAACTGACTGAGGTAAGTTCTGGAACTGAGCGTCCTCCCAACAAGCCATTCGCCTCCCCTCCTCAAAGGGCAATGTTTAAGCTCTGAAATTCCTCTTGCCTTGTCAGCAACCAGCATCTGGCTGCCACTCCAACCAGTCCTCAAAGACCTCAGCCCCTCACCCTGACCCCATATCTGTCCAACCTGGTTCTACGGTGTCTTCCATCTGACAGCTCTAGAGTGACAGCTCCATATCAGAGCATCACTCAACACCCCTGACTCGTGCCAAGACCCAAATGTCTTCTCCTGGGAGGAAAAGGGAGAAAAAACAAAAAAATCAATAATAAAGTATTTTGCAAAAATTCAAGAGAGAGAATATTCTGAATCAGTGTTCTGGTCTGTGCAGCTTTTTTTGAATCTTCTTTGTTTTGGTATTTTTAATGTCCTACCACACAGTGGAGCTAAATGCTGGAGGTAGATTCAGGGCAGAGTCTTGGCCATTGGCTGCCTGCTTCCCTACCAGCTTATGGAAGCATCTTGCCAAAGCACTGCAGTCCCCCGGCTCTGCTGGCTGTGCCCAATTCTGGTCCTTAAGTAGCCTGTCTGCTGCAGTCCCAGCAACAGTAAAGAACGGTGAGAAATCCAAAAGGTGAGCTGAGCTGCATTCACTCTGGACAGCCAGGGCCAGGAGCTCAGGCCATTTGCTCTGCACTGGTGCCAGCTGTGATCAAGTACTAACTGAGCTTTGCTGGCATCCCTGGGCCAGTGCTGTCTGCCCCAATCAGCCACAGCAGGCAGCATCAGCTTTTCCTGCACCAGGTACGGAAAGTAACAAGGAACTGCCACAGTGTCTCTTTTAAGCAGCCTGGGCCTGCATCCCCGCAGCACCATCTTGACAGTGAGATGCTAGCTACCCAGGAAAGAAGCCAGTCTGGCTATAACTAGTGGCTGCTGTTTGATGAAAGAGCTCAGGAGCTGAGGTGGGAAGCCTGGAGCCCCAAGTTCCACCTGAAAGCAGAGAGAGAAGAATTTAATGTGCAAATAGACTTGAGAGAGTGTGCCAGCTGCACTCTAGCCCCAAGGAGTCCCCCCAGCCTGTGGTGATGGGAGAAGTACCTCAGATTGTGGCTTGGTGTTTACAGGCCCCTGGCCTCTGCTATTCAGATCTAAGTGTTGGCGTTCACCTCCTAGTGACAAAGTCCAAGTCAACGGACTGGGAGGGAAGAGGTGAACGAAACAGATCATCACTCTGCTCTGCTGAGGCTTCAAAATGACTCATCTATCTCCTAAGGACCCTGGGATCAGCCACAGGATGTAGGTCACTAGCTCTTCGGTGACAGGAGCTTAAGAAAAGGTTGATAAACTCCTGTCTCATTCTCTCCTCTCCAATTATCCCCTGACTCCCCTTACTGCAAGCCCAGGAAGCCCCAGAGTCTCCTGGTCTCAGGCGAGAGGGCGTGGGCACTGGAGGATGTTCAACAGTGAGACACAAAAATCCTAGGGGGCTGTGGGACCAAGTCAGACTGTGCTGTGAGGCTGGCTGCAAGGGGTTTATCACCTGGGCTAAGTAGATGACTCTGGTGACTTCCCTTCCTTCCACGGTGACAGGCTGCAAGATCCAGGCACTGGGCAGGATCTCCCCGCGAACCATTTTTCTGCTGGGTCTTGGCATGGATGTATCATACACAGACTGAGCTGCCATGACTGACAGGTGACCCTGGGGACAGAGGGAAACAGGAGTCCTGCCTGTGTAGTATGGACAAAACAGGAACAGGCTCCCAAGTAGACAGTATGGTGAAAGGCAACACTGGCCAGCCTTCAAGCCACCCCTACCCTGGCTCCAGCCTCAATTTGCGCTCCTTCCCCCAGAGGACCTGATGCCCACATAGATTGTTTCTCACAACACTTCAGCCCAAGTTATTCCCACAACGTCTTTACCACCAAGGCAGGCACCTCTTTGGCTTCCACGCAGACACAACAGAAATCCCGTGGCTGCTTCAGTGCACACAGGGTGGTGTCACACACCAAATACACTGGAGGGACAGGGATAAGGAAGGTCAGGAGGCCCATGGACAAACCTAGTCTTAAAGCCTTCCTGGTCAGGGAGCAGCCCTCCTGCCATCACCCTATAACATGACACATAGCTCAACCCAGGATGAGCAATCAAGGTAACCTAAGTACCTGGCCTCCCAAGAAGGCTGCCTCCAACCCTCCACCTCTGTCCCCCAGCAAGACCCCACTGGGCACACCAGAAACTAGGCCCCATGGAAGCCTTCCTTCCCTGGGCTCACCCAGGTTGATGCTGTTGGTCACTCGCTGATGCAGCCTTGCTGTCTGAATAGGCTTGTAATACAGGGGCCACAGAGTGGGGTCACTGACAGCCGCCCACACGTGAGACAGTGGCTGGGACACCACACCTGCCCCCAGGAAGCCATGCCGAGTGGAAGAAAACACCTTGTAGTAAAGCTGCACCGCCTGCTCCTCACCCTGATAGCTGAAGGGAAAAACCAAGCACAGAGAAGAGGAGGGGATCAAAAATGAGTTCCAGGGATCACAAAGGAGGGGCTCAGAGTGAAGACTCGAGGAATCCAGGTAAGGGAAAGGAGGAGAGAAGCCAAGCAGGGTGACAAGCCTAGGAACAAGACAGTATACCAAGGACCCTGCACAAACTTACTTCCAGCCAGCTGCTGCCTGGCAGCTGAAGAGGTTGTGCAGATTATCCGAACAAGCAGCCATTACCTGGGGACACAATGGCCACATCCAAATTAGGAGGCACAGTAAAAACTAAGCCCCTGGGTTGGTCAGTCTGGCCTGCATCTGATAAATTCCCCTTTTTTTTCCAAGACAATGTCTAGCTCTGTCACCCAGGCTGGAGTTCAGTGGCATGATCATGGCTCACTGCAGCCTTAACATCCTAGGCTTAAGCAATCCTTCCACTTCAGCCTCCCAGTTGCTAGGACTACAGGTATACACCACCAGATTGGCTAACTTTTTGTATTTTTTGTAGAGACGAGGTTTCGCCATGTTGCCCAGGCTGGTCTTGAACTCCTGGACTCAAGCATCTGCCCACCTCTGCCTCCCAAAGTGCTGGGATTACAGGTGTGAGCTACCACATGTGGTTTAATATTTTTATTTTTTTGTACAGACAAGATCTTGCTGGGCTTCCCAGGCTGGTTTCGAACTCCTGACCTCAAATGATCCTCCTGCTTCAGCCTCCCAAAATGTTGGGATTATAGGCATGAGCTACTGTGCCTGGCCCAAATTCCCTTTTTCTCAAGATGAAGAACCACTGAAGATGCCAAAAAGTCTTGGCCTCCCTAATCTGCCCAGCTTTTTTCCTACTTTCTCTTCCTGCATACCCAGCAGAGGTCTGGGTAAAGGTATGGTGGGGATGGGTAGGAGCAGATACTCACATCAGCCATAGAAGTGTCCACGACATGCTTGGCCAAATCCTGATAAGAGGAGGAAAGGCAGGTCCCCAAGCTGGACGGACTGCATGGTGAGCAGCAGCAACTGCCCAGGGAGGCTCTGCGGCCTACAATAAATAGGTGAAGGTCCTGTGATGGCACTGAACATCAGTGCCTCAGGACAGCAACAGCTCTCCCTCGGACCTGTGACTCACTAAGATCTAGCAGCCATCAGCCCCCAAGTCCCCAAACCAGGCAGTTGGCTATTCCCAACATTGCCCGCAACTCACTGTAGGCAGAGTTCTTCCAGGCAGACCTGGCCAGATACAGGTGATTGTTCCTCACTGCAGAATGGCCTCGCTCATCCCCTATCCAAGAATCCCAGGAATCAGTCAAGTTTGTACAACCCTGCAGAAGAGAGGATACTCAGGAGAGAGCCAGAAGGCAAGCACAGAATTATCTTCTCTGCCTCCGAACTGCATCTAACAGCTTCCAATGGGATGACTCAACTGCAAAGGTCTTCCCTTATGGGAATACAAGAGGCTGGATGTCCCCTCAAGAAGACCACAGCAATAGAAATGAGAATTGAGACAATCTCTGCTCCCCATCTAAGCCACAGGCAGAGGCTGCTTACAGGAGAGTTCCAACAGGGATTGGAACAACTCAGACCTCAGAGTATGGGGTGCTCTGCCAGCCTTCCAATCTGGGGGGTGCCGGGGGCAGTGCATGGGAGGCCTTCTGCACCACCTGGGCAACAGGAATGAGGCCATGGCTGGGGGGGTTTAGTGGGGGTAATAAACGTGGAAGATCGGATGGGAGGAAAGAAATGGGCTATGAAAAGCTGAACCCTTGGCCCCCACCCCAGGTGCAGCAGCCAAATTAAAGGTCCTAACTGGGGACTAGATGGGTGACCCTGTGGATCTACAATGTGGTTACCAAACCCCTACCTCAGCAAGCTCCTCAACAACATGACCCTTGGCCTCTGCTGGAACTCACAAGTACCCACCATCCTACCTTCATCATCACCTGTAACCTACTGCTACTCTGATGACAACAAAGGAGGAAACAAAGTTCTGTCTCTATCCTCATCTCCTCCTCGCCTGCTGCAACAGAAACCAGGCCCTTCTGCCTCAGGCTTAGCTCTCTCACTGCCCTGTCAGAAGCCTTTCATTACTGATCACCAGTCTCTTCACTTGTTGCTTCCACCTCTTCCTCTTCACTGGATCCTTCCTATTAGCCACACCACTTGACTAATTTTTAAAAAAATTTTTGTAGAGACAGGGTCTTACCCTGTTGCCCATGTTGGTCTTGAACTCCTGGGCTCAAGTGTTCCTTCCTCTGCAGCCTCCCAAAGTGTTGGGATTATAGGCTTGAGCCCCTGTGCCCAGCTTCTCTCATCTTTAAAACCTTCCTCTAGGCCAGGTGTGCGGCTCATGCCTGTAATCCCAGCACTTTGGGAGGCCAATGTGGGTTCAAAACCAGCCTGGCCAAGATGGTGAAACCCCATCTCTACTAAAAAGAAAAAAAAAAAAAAAATTAGCCGGTCATGGTGGCAGGTGCCTGTAATCCCAGCTATTTGTGAAGCTGAGGCAGGATAATCACTTGAAAACGGCAGGCAGAGGTTGCAGTGAGCTGAGATGACGCCACTGCACTCTTGGTCTGGGAGACAGAGTGAGACTTTGTCTCAAAAATAAATAAATAAATTTAAAAACAAAAAACAAAACCTTCCTCTTCACTCTACTGCCCTTCACAGATAAGCTTCTTGCAACTAGTGTCACTGTTTGCCATCTCCCACTTCTCACTGACTGCTGAACCCACCCTAACATAACATTTGCCCTTGCCATTCCAAACAGCAGTCACCAAGGTTCATGGTGTCCATGTGGCTGGATCTTGTGAACAACTTCTTGCCTTCCACTTCCTCAATCTCTCAGCAAGCTTCAACTTGGCAAGTCTCTCCCTTTTACTGAGAGAATCACTTCCCGAGGGCCCTGGCGTCTCCTCTCTGAGTGGTTTTCTTTTGTTGATTCATCCTCTTCAACTGCTGACATTTTGGGATCCTTTCAAAATTCAGGCCTAGGCCCTATTTTCTCCCTCCATAATATATTTCTAGGTGACCTAAGCTGTTCCCAGTGCTATACTGACTTCCAAACATAAATTATCAATAAATATTGCTGAGACAAATGGGCAGCCATTTGAAAACAAGATTGCATCAGAGACCCATTTCACAGACATACCAAAAGGGATCTTTTATGTTTTATAGATAAAAGATATACTGGGAGATGGAGGGGTATAACAGTATTACAAGAAAATATAATTTAAAAGATAACTGTGCCTGTAGTACAGTTGTCTGATGGGGAGAATCCCTTGAGCCCAGGAGTCTGAAGCATGAGCCACTGCACCTGGCCTCAAAAACATTTTAGGAAATTCTTAATAACAATTGAATCAAGGAAGAAATACAGAAATCACAAAATTATATTAAAAATAAAAATACATATCACAAGCTATGGGAAATGGCTGAAGCAAATGCTCAGTGGGAAATGTTTAGCTTTAAAAACAACCTTGATCACAACTCATGACCATGTTAGATAAAAAATAAAAGAAAAAAAAATCCGTGAAAAGAAATAAAAATAAATGAATACTATGAACAGCTATATGCCAACAAATTCAATAATGTAAATACTGACTCAAAAGTTAAACTAACTCAAGGAGAAATAAAACACCTTAGTACATATTTAAGATATTAAATTGGCCGGGCGCAGTGGCTCATGCCTGTAATCCCAGCACTTTGGGAGGCCGAGGCGGGTGGATCATGAGGTCAAGAGATCGAGACCATCCTGGTCAACATGGTGAAGCCCCGTCTCTACTAAAAATACAAAAAATCAGCTGGGCATGGTGACGCGTGCCTGTAATCCCAGCTACTCAGGAGGCTGAGGCAGGAGAACTGCCTGAACCCAGGAGGTGGAGGTTGTGGTGAACCAAGATGACGCCATCGCACTCCAGCCTGGGTAACAAGAGCGAAACTCCGTCTCAAAAAAAAAAAAAAAAAGATATTAAATTAGTGATCAAAGAAAATTTCAAGATAGCTTCATTAGCAAAATCTACCAAACGTTTAAGGAATTAATACCAATCCTTCCTAGATTTTTCCAAAAACCAGGAGGGAGCACTTGCCAACTCCTTCTACAGGGCCAGAATTACACTGACACAAAAACTGGGCAAAGACATCACAAGTAAACTATAGGCCAATATCCCTTATGAATACACACACACACATCCTCAAAAAAAAAAAAATGCTAGTAAACTGAAATCTAGCAACACATAAAAAAGACTATATACTATGAGCAAATAGGATTTATCACAGAAACAAAGAGCTGGCTCAACATACAAAAACTAATAAATGAATTCAGCAAAGGTATAGGAGACAAGAACAATATATAAAAATCAATTTTATTTCTGCATAGTAGCAATAAAGAAACTGAAAATGAAGTCAAAATAATTCCATTTATAACACCATCAACAGGAGTAAAATATTTAGGAATAAATTTAATAAGCATAAAATTTACATTATACTCTGAAAACTTCAAAACATTATTGAAATTAAACCCAAATAAATACAATGACATCCCATATTCACGGATCTAAAGACTTAATACTGTTAAGATAACAATGCTCCCCAGCTGATCTACTGATCAAAGTAAACCCAATCAAAAGCCTAGCTCACTTCTTTGCAAAAATTGAGAAACTGATCCTAAAATTCATATGGAAATTTCAAGAACCCAGAATAGTAAGTAATCCTGAAAAAGAACAAAGTTGGAAGATGCATACTTTCTTTTTTACTTTTTCTTTTCTTTTTTTTTTTTTTGAGACAGAGTCTTGCTCTGTTGCCAGGCTGGAGTGCAGTGGCACAATCTCAACTCACTGCAATCTCCACCTCCCAAGTTCAAGTGATCCTCCTACCTCATCCTCCCAAGTAGCTGGCATTACAGACGCGCGCCACCACACCCAGCTAATTTTTGTATTTTAAAGTAGAGACGGGGTTTCACCATGATGGCTATGATGGTCTTGATCTCTTGACCCAGTGATCTGCCCGCCTCAGCCTCCCAAAGTGCTGGGATTACAGGTGTTAGCCACCATGCCTGGCTCCTGACTTCTAAATGTACTACAAAACTATGTAATCAAGATAGTGTGAAGCTGGGTGCAAAAGCTCACACCTGTAATCCTAGCACTTTGGAAGGCTGAGGTGGGAGGATCACTTGAGGCCAGGAGTTTGAGAATAGCCTGGGCAGTATAGCGAGACTCTGTCACATATACACAAAAAGTGTGGTACTGGCATATGGACAGATACTTAGATCAATGGAATAGAAGTCGGAGTCCAGAAATAAAGTCCTATGTCTATAGACAACAGCTCTTTGACAAGGGTGCCAAAACAACTCCATGGGGGAAAGAATAATCTTTTTAACTGGGAGAACTGGATATCCACAAGCAAAAGAATGAATTTCAACCCCTACCTCTCACCATATATAAAAATTAACTCAAAATGGGTCAAAGAATGAATTGTGGAAGGTAAAAGCACAAAACTCTTAGAAGAAAACATAGGCATAATCTTTGTGATCTTGAAGTATGCACTTGTTTCTTACATATGAAACCAAAAGCACAAGGAACAACCAAAAATAAACTGGACATCATTAAACTTTTGGCCTCAAAGGACACTACACCAAGACAGTGAAAAGACACAAAGAATGGGAGAACATTTTCTGTGAATTATATATTAGCTAAGGGACTCTTAAAAGACAAATAACCAAATCTTAAAACAGGCAAAATATCTGACTTGATATTTCTCCAAAGAAGATATATAAATGAGCAAAAGCACATGAAAAGATGCTCAACACCATTAGCCATCAGGGCAATGGAATCAAAGTCACAATAAGGTACCACTTCACATCCAGTAGGACAGCTATAATAAAAAATAGATCATAGCAACTGTAGGTTGGTGAGGATGGAGAGAAATACACTGCTCATATCCTGTTCGTGGGAAGGTAAAATAGGACAGCCACTCTGAAAAATAGTCTGGCAGTTTCTCTATGATCCTACAACTCAACTCTAGATACATACCCAAGAGAAATGAAAACATATCCATGCAAAAACTTTACAGGAATGCTAGTAGCAGCAATATTCATTAATAGGGAAAAAGTGGAAAACAACCTAAATGTCCATCAACTGAAGAATGGATAAATAAAATGTGGTTTTTTCATACAACAGAGTATTATTTGGCCATAAAAAGGAATGAAGCTCTCATATGTTTTACAACATAAAGGATCCCTTATTGTGGGTTAAATCACTGTCTCCATTGAAGATATGCTGTCCAAACACCTAGTATCTGTGAATTTGACCTAATTTGAAAATAGGGTCTTTGCAGATGTAATCAAGTTAATGTAAGATAGTACTGGATTAGAGTGGTCCCTAAATCCAATGACTAATGTCCTTATAAGAAGACTATGTGCGGCCAGGCGCGGTGGCTCACACCTGTAATCCCAGTACTTTGGGGGGCTGAGGTGAGTGAATCACTTGAGGTCAGGAGTTGGAGACCTGCCTGGCCAACATGGTAAAACCCTGCCTCTACTAAAAATACAAAAAATTAGCCAGGCATGGTGGCAGACGCCTGTAATCCCAGCTACTTGAGAGGCTGAGGCAGGAGAATCGCTTGAACCCAGGAGACGGAGGTTGCAGTGAGCTAAGATCATGCCACTGCACTCTAACCTGGGTGACAGAGTGAGACTCTGTCTCAAAAAAAAAGGCGGTGGCGGCAGCTGTGTGGTGGCTTACGATGGTAATTCCAGCACTTGGAGTGGCTAAGGCAAGAGGATCACGTGAGGCCAGGTGTTGGAGGTAAGAGTTAGCTGTGATTGTACCACTGCAGTCCAGTCCAGGTGACAGAGATCCTGTCTCTTAAAAAGATTAGAATTTTTTAAAAAAGAAGGCCATGTGAAAACACAGGGACAAACAGGCAGGTAGACACACAGAGAGAGAGCAAGTGAGAGAGAGAATGTCATGTGAAGACAGAGATAGAGGTGAGAGTGAATGCCACGGATTGCTGGCAACCACCAGAAGCCTGGAGAGAGCCATGGAACAGATCCTTCTCCCAGGAGCTTTCTGAGAGAGGATGGTGTTGCTAACACCAATATTTTGGACTTCTAGCCTACAGAACTATGAAAGCATACATTTCTGTTGTTTTAAGCCACTCTGTGAGTGGTAATTTGTTACAACAATTCTAGGAAACTAACACAATCTTGACAACATTATGCTAAGAGAAAGAAGCAATCAAAAAGGATCATATATAATTCTATTTATATGAAATGTCCACAACAGGCAAATCCATAGGGACAGAAAGTAGATTAGTGGTTGCCAAGGGCTGGGGAATGGTGAATTTTGGGAATGATAACTTGGCATGTGATTTTTTTGGGGGGAAGGAATGAAAATGTCCTAAAACGGGTGATGGATACACAGCTCTATGGATATGCTAAAGCAATGGGTTATAATAATAGTAATAAAAAATGAATTAAAGAAGTGCTCAATGGCCAGGCATGGTGGCTCAGGTCTATAATCCCAAGACTTTGGGAGGCTGAGGTGGGCAGATCGCTTGAGCCCAGGAGTTCAACACCAGCCTGGTCAACATGGTAAAACCCCATATCTAGAAAAAAATATACAAAAAGTAGCCTAGTGTGGTGGCACACACCTGTAGCTACTGAGAAGGCTGAGGTGTGAGGATCACCAGAGCCCAGGGAGGTCGAGGCTGCAGTGAGCCATGATCATGTCACCACACTCCAGCCTGCGCAACAGAGCGAGACCCTGTCTCCAAAAAAAAAAAAAAAAAAAAAAAAAGGCTATGGCATGTCAAAAGGACATAGGACCCAAGCTGAAAGATCTCCAAAGAATTCAAGCTGGAACAAGTTGAACAATGAAATTAATAATGACAGTACCATATTGAATTATACCCCAAAGAGCATTATTCAAAACTGAAAAATATTAAATAACTGAATAAATTAAGTGGTGGAAGAAGGGACTGCACTTTCTTAAAGGTCCAATTAATAAATACAGAAGAAATGAGGGAAATACAAAACTGCCCCTAAAATGCCACAGTAATAATTTCTACAGATAAGATACTAGTAGATACTAAAATTAGTAGATGAAAGCTTGAGGACAAATAGGATTTTCCATAGTCTCCAAGATCTTCTGAGACAGGGTCTCCCTCTGTCCAAGGCCAATGGTACAATTATGGTTCACTGCAGCCTCCATTCCCCTCCAGGCTCAAGTGATCCTCCCACCTCAGCCTCCCAAGTAGCTGGGACCACAGGCATGCACCACCAACATAGCTTTTGTGTGCATGTGTGTGTATAGATGGGGTATCACTATGTTGCCCAGGCTGGTCTCAAACTACTGGACTCAAGTGATCCTCTTGCCTCAGCTTCCCAAAGCACCAGTATTACAGGCATGAGCCACCACATACAGCCATGTTTATTAACCATAAAGGAATAAATGGCAACATTCAGTAGAGAGAACCCCAAACACCACCTTAACATCAAAGTTTACATCTCCAGAAATACCAGTATCAGGTAACCTCTGATACAATGCACTGAGAATAAGGTATTGCATAGGACATATTCATACTATAAAACTATTTGTTGCCTCTCTAAAATTTGAATTTAACTAGCATCCTGTATTTTTCTTTTCATTTCTTTCCTTAATTTTTGGGATGGAGTCTCGCTCTGTCGCCAGGCTGGAGTGCAGTGGCATCATGATCTCGGCTCACTGCAATCTCCGCCTCCAGGGTTCAAGTGATTCTCCTGCCTCAGCCTCCCAAGTAGCTGGGACTACAGGCACATGCCACCACACCCAGCAAATTTTTCTGTATTTTTAGCAGAGACAGGGTTTCACCGTGTTGGCCAGGATGATCTTGATCCCCTGACCTTGTGATCTGCCCACCTCAGCCTCCAAAAGTGCTGGGATTACAGGCATGAGCCATCACCCCCAGCTGCATCCTGTATTTTTCTTTGCCTAATCTGTCAACCCTGAGAAGTGCAAATCACCTCTATGGTATTTTTCACCAAAAACGCATAACTTCAATCCAACCATGAGAAAACTGCAGACATGACACGATCCTTTCGTAGTTCGTAAGCATGATGATTGGGTTTTCACATACATGTCTGAGACGTGCCTCTCTCAAACCGTGTTACAACGTCAGCCAGCACATTACTTGTCTTACATATAAAAACAAAGAAAAAAATGGCAGATAAACACATTCCCAAAAATTACTGACCACAAAGCAAGAAAAGACTGACACTATCACAGGAGAAAGAAACTGATAACAATATACACAGAAATTAACAAGTTAGAATCAAAACTGGCTCCAAAAGAGACAGAAAGTCTAAACTGAGGGTTGGCAAACTTTTTCTGTAGGGAGCTAAATACTGAATATTTAAGGCTTTGTGGGCCATTTGAGTAGTTGCAGCTACTCAGCTCAGACACTGTAGTGGGAATACAACCAAAGCCAACATGTACATGAATGGCATGACTGTATTCCAGTAAAACTTTACTTACAAAAACAGGAACCAGCACAACTAGCCAAAGGGCTATAGTTTGCTAACCCTGATCTTAACAGACCACTTTCCAAGGTAGAAGTTTTTCAAAGAATGAATCCCTTTCTGAAACACCAAGCCTTGTCAGTTTAAAAGGATTATTATATCAAACTTTAAAAGATGATTCAAAAAACATTTTTTTTTTTTAAATTAGGGTCTTGCTCTGTCACCCAGGTTGGAGTGCACCCAGTTCACTGCAGCCTTAACTTCCCAGGTTCAAGCAATACTCCCACCATAGCCTCCTGAGTAGTTAGGACTACAGGTGTGCAGTACCACACCTGGCTTTTTTTTATTTTTTGGTAGAGGTGGGTCTCACTATGTTGCCCTGGCTGGACTAAAACTCTTGGGCTCAAGCAATCCTCCTGCCGCAGGCTTCCAAAGTGCTGAGATTACAGATGTTGGCCACCATGACTGGCTCCCAAATTTTTTTTACTTTTCATCCCTTTTTCCCTCCTCCATCCAAATCATTCTGATGTGCTTAGAGTATATCTTTTTGTTTGCATGTGTTCTTGCAAAAAGTGATTGTTTTAGCCAGGCATACTGGCTCATGCCTGTAATCCTAGCACTTTGGGAGGCTGAGGCAGGTATATCACTTGAGGTCAGGAGTTCCAGACCAACTTGACCAATATGGTAAAACCCCAACTCTACTAAAAATATAAAAATTGGCCAAGCATGGTGGCGGCCGCCTCTAATCCCAGCTACTCAGGAGGCTGAGGCAGGAAAATCACCTGAATCCAGGAGGCAGGGGTTGCAGTAAGCTGAGCTGTCTGTCACCCAGGCTGGGTGACAGAGACTCCATCTCAAAAAAATAAAAAATAAAATAAACAAACAAGAGGTGGGGTGCAGTGGGTCACACCTGTAATCCCAGCAATTTGTTCAGCTGAGCTGGGCAAATCACCTGAGGTCAGGAGTTCAAGACCAGCCTGGCTAACACGGCAAAACACAGTCTCTACTAAAAATACAAAAAAAAAAAAAAAAAAAAAAAATTAGCCAGGCCTGGTGGCTGATGCATGCCTGCAGTCCCAGGTACTCAGGGGTGCTAAGCCAAGAAGAATCACTTGAACCTGGAGGCAGAGGTTGCAGTGAGTTAAGATAGTGCTACTGCACTCCAGCCTGAGCAACAGAGCAAGACTCCATCTCAGAAAAAATAAACAACAGATCAGTGACACAGAGGCACAGCAAGATGGCAGAAGAGGACCCTTCAAAGATAATTCCCCACAGAAACATCAATTTGAACAACTATCCACACAAAAAAATATTTTCACTAGAGCTAGGAAAACCAGTTGATAGATACAAGTACTATATTTTACAAGAAGAGGATGCACTGAAGAGAACAGGAAGGACAGTCTCATACTGTCTGCACCAACTATCCCCGAACTCTAGGCAGTGATGAGAAACACTGTCCACATGGCAGAACTCCTTCTGGTTACTGATGTGGGACTTTGCCTTAGACCCCAGTGCCAAGTCTGCCACAGTAATACACAGCACGAGGCAAAACCCCACAGCCTAATTCCAGGCCTGTGTCCATGGACAAAGATTCTAGCCCCACAGTAAGCACCAGAAAAGAATTCACCACCCTATCAGGATGAATGTGATTCTCACATCACTGGCCAACTAAAGCGGCTTTGGGCCCCAAATAAATTTCAGCACGGTAGCAGCCATGGGCCTTGGGCATAACCCACTTCCACCCTGGTCCAAGAGGCCATAGGCTTCAGGTGAAACCCTGCAGAGTATGAGCTGCAGCAGCCACAGAACTGCCCCCATCACCTTTCCCCCCAACTTTGGGCAACATGGTGCAGAGAAATACACCATCTTCTTGGGGAAGGAGACAGAATTGTGCATGGGACGTTTCCTTGGAACCCAGTACTAAGCTCACAGCAACTAAACCAGTGCTGGGCTCAGGGCCCTGGCCAGCTTTACAACACAAGGTGGGGAACCCTTCCTGGGTCTTACCCAGGTCCATCTGGGCCAGGGACAATGCAGCCTATAACAAAGTCCCAGCAACACAGGCTTAGGGTGCCCTCTAAGTGCTAAGATGGCTACAGTGACCACAGGCTTAGGGAACCCAACAGTCAGTCTCCTTTGAATTCCTGGAAGGCCCTCTGAAGGACAGGTATAAGCAAGGCCAGATTGCAAAAACTGGAATAAAAATCCATTTTTTCAATGTCCAGATATTGACATATATTGAAAAGCATCAAGAACATTTAGAGAACTATGACCTCACCAAACCAACTAAATAAGATACCAGTGGCCCATCCTGAAAAGATGGAGAGGTATGATCTAAGACAGGAAATTGAAAACAGTTGTTTTGAGGTAGCCCAACCAACTTCAGGAAAACACAGAGAAATAATTCAGAAATTTATGTGAGAAACTTTACAAAGAGATTAAAATAATCTTTAAAAAATCAAACAGAAATCCTGCAGCTGAAATATTCTGAACAAACAAAAATGCATTACAGGGTCTCGACAGCAGAAATTATAAAGCAGAAGAAAAAAATCTGTGAGCTCAAAGACAGGCTATTTGAATATACAGAGGAGAAAAGAAAAAGAATGGAAAAGAACAAAAGAACGCTTAAAGAATCTGTGGGATAGCATCAAAAGAACAAATGTATGAGAAATTGGCATTCAAGAGGTAGTGGAGAATGAGCATGGAGGGGAGTAGAAAGTTTATTCCAAGCAATAGTAACAGAGAATTTTCCAAACCTAGAAAAAAATATAAATACTCAGGTACAGAAAGGTTAAAAAATCACCAATTAAATTCAACCAAATAAGATTACTCCAAGGCATATAATAATTAAAATCTCAAAGGTCAAGGACAAAGAAAAAGTCATAAAACTAGCAAGACAAAAGCAGCAAATAGGCTAGGTGTGGTAGCTTATGCTTGTAATCCCAACACTTTGGGAGACTATGGTAGGAGGACTGCTTGAGGCCAGAAGTTCAAGACCAGCCTGGGCACCATAGTGAGACTCCCATTTCTAAAAAAAAAAAAAAACAAAAACAAAAAAAAAAAATTTAAATTGTAATTTAGGGAAAAAAAAAAAAAGGAAATAACAAGTAAAGGAACTCCAACAGGTCTGGCAGCAGACTTCCCAGCAGAAACCTTACAGGCTAGGAGGGAGTAGTATAACAAAGTGCTAAAGGAAAAAAATGTCAACCAAGAAAACTTTATCCAGTAAAACTATCCTTCAGACATGAAGAAGAGACAAAGACTTTCCCAGCCAAACGAAAGTTCGGAAAATTCTACAACACCAGACCTGTCTTATAAAAAATGCTAAAGGCAGTTCTTCAACATGAAAGAAATGTGTAACAAGAAAACATCTGAAGGTATAAAACTCACTGGTTGGCCGGAAATGGTGGCTCATGCCTGTAATCCCAGCACTTTGGGAGGCCAAGGAAGGCAGATCACCTGAGGTCAGGAGTTTGAGACCAGCCTGTCCAACATGGAGAAACCCCATCTCTACTAAAAATACCAAATTAGCCAGGTGTGGTGAAGCATGCCTGTAATCCCAGCTACTCAAGAGGCTGAAATAGGAGAATCGCTTGAATCTGGGAGATGGAGGTTGCCGTGAGCCAAGATCATGCCATTGCACTCCAACCTGGGCAACGAGAGTGACACCCTGTCTCAAAAAACAAAACAAAACAGACCAGGGATACAAGATGGCCGATTAGAAGCAGCTCAGGATTGCAGCTCCCAGCGAAAGCATGGAGGGTGAGTGGATGCCACATTTCCAGATGGAAAGATCAACTCAGTGAAATAAAACGAGAAGGCAAGATTAGAGAAAAAAGGATAAAAAGGATTTAACAAAGTCTCCAAGAAATATGGGACTATCTGAAAAGACCTAATCTACGTTTGATAGGTGTACCTGAATGTGATGGAGAGAATGAATCCAAGCTGGAAAATACTCTTCAGGATATTATCCAGGAAAACTTCCCCAATCTAGCAAGGCAGGCCAATATTCAAGTCCAGGAAATACAGAGAACACCACAAAGATATTCCTCAAGAAGAGCAACCCCAAGACACATAATCCTCAGATTGACCAGGGCTGAAATGAAGGAGAAAATGATACGGGCAGCCAGAGAGAAAGGTCGGGTTACTCACAAAGGGAAGCCCATCAGACTCACAGCGGATCTCTCAGCAGAAACCCTACAAGCCAGAAGAGAGTGGGGGCCAATATTCAACATCCTTAAAGAAAAGAACGTTCAACCCAGAATTTCATATCCAACCAAAGTAAGCTTCATAAGCGAAGGAAAAATAAAATCCTTTGCAAACAGACAAGTACTCAGAGATTTCATCACAACCAGGCCTGCTTTACAAGAGCTCCTGAAAGAGGCACTAAACAAAGACAGGAACAACCAGTGTCAGCCACTCCAAAAACATACCAAATGGTAAAGAGCATCGACACAATGAAGAAACTGCATTAACTAACGGGCAAAACAGCCAGCTAGCATCAAAATGGCAGGATCAAAGTCACACATAACAATATTAACCCTAATGTAAATGGGCTAAATGCCCCAATCAAAAGACACAGACTGGCAAACTGGATAAAATGCCAAAACCCATCGGTGTGCTGTATCCAGGAAACCCATCTCACATGCAAGAATACACAAAGGCTCAAAATAAAGGGTTGGATGAAGATTTACCAAGCAAATGGAGAGCAAAAAAAAGCAGGAGTTGCAATTCTCGTCTCTGATAAAATAGACTTTAAACCAACAAAGATCAAAAGAGACAAAGAAGGACATTACATAATGGTAAAAAGATCAAGGCAACAAGAAGAGCTAATGATCCTAAATATAAACGCACCCAATACAGGAGCACCCAGATACATAATGCAAGTTCTTAATGACTTACAAAGAGATTTAGACTCCCACACAATAATAATGGGAGACTTTAACACCCCATTGTCAATATTAGACAGATCAACCAGACAGAAAATTAACAAGGATATCCAGGACTTGAACTCAGACCTGGACCAAGCAAACCTAATAGACATTTACAGAACTCTCCACCCCAAATCCACAGAATATACATTCTTCTCAGCACCACATCACACGTACTCTAAAACTGGCCACATAATTGCAAGTAAATAACTCCTCAGTGAATGCAAAAGAATGGAAATCATAACAAACAGTCTCTCAGACCACAGTGCAATCAAATTAGAACTCAGGATTCAGACCCACACAACTGGCAAACCGATTGCAATAGCACATCAAAATGCTTATCCACCATGATCAAGTAGGCTTCATCCCAGGGATGCAAGGCTGGTTCAACATATGCTAGTCTATAAACGTAATTCACCACATAAACAGAACCAAAGACAAAAACCACATGATTATCTCAATTGATGCAGAGAAGGCCTTTGACAAAATTCAACAGCGCTTTATGCTAAAAACCCTCAATAAACTAGGTATTGATGGAACGTATCTCAAAATAATAAAAGCTATTTACGAAAAACCAACAGCCAATATCCTACTGAATGGGCAAAAACTGGAAGCATTCCTTTTGAAATCTGGGACTAGACAAGGATGCCCTCTCTCACCACTCCTATTCAATATAGAATTGGAAGTTCTAGCTGGAGCAATCAGGCAAGAAAAAGAAATAAAGGGTATTCAAATAGGAAAGGAGGAAGTCAAATTGTCTCTATTTGCAGACGACATGACTGTATATCTAGAAGACCCCATCGTCTCAGCCCAAAATCTCCTGAAACTGATAAGCAACTTCAGCAAAGTCTCACGATACAAAATCAATGTGCAAAAATCACAAGCATTCCTATACACCAATAACAGATTTAAAGGGAGCCAAATCAAGAAAGAACTGCCATTCACAATTGCTACAAAGAGAGTAAAATACCTAGGAATACAACTAACAAGGAACATAAAGGACCTCTTCAAGAGCTATGAACCACTGCTCAATGAAATAAGAGAGGACACAAACAGATGGAGAAACATTCCACATTCATGGTTAGGAAGAATCAATATCGTGAAAATGGCCATACCGCCCAAAGTAATTTACAGATTCAATGCTATCCCTATCAAGCTACCAATGACCTTCTTCACAGAACTGGAAAAAAACACCTTAAACTTCATATGGAACCAAAAGAGAGCTCACATAGCCAAGTGAATTCTAAGCAAAAAGAACAAAGTGGGAGGCATCACACTACCGGACTTCAAACTATACTACAAGGCTACAGTAATCAAAACAGCATGGTACTGGTACCAAAACAGAGATATAGACCAATGGAACAGAACAGAGGCCTCAGAGGCAACACAACACATCTACAAACATCTGATCTTTGACAAATCTTACAAAAACAAGCAATGGGGAAAGGAGTCCCTGTTTAATAAATGGTGTTGGGAAAACCAGCTAGCCATGTGCAGAAAGCAGAAACTGGACCCCTTCCTGACACCTTACACTAAAATTAACTCCAGATGGAGTAAAGACTTAAACATAAGATGTAACACCATAAAAACCATAGAAGAAAGTCTAGGCAAAGCCATTCAGGACATAGGAGTAGGCAAGGACTTCATGACCAAAACACCGAAAGCATTGGCAACAAAAGCCAAAATAGACAAATGGGACCTAATCAAACTCCACAGCTTCTGCACAGCGAAAGAAACAGTCATTAGAGTGAATGGGCAACCAACAGAATGGGAAAAAATTTTTGCAGTCTACCCATCTGACAAAGGGCTGATATCCAGAATCTACAAAGAACTAAAACAGATTTACAAGAAAAAAACAAACAAGCCCATTCAAAAGCGGGCAAAGGATATGAACAGACACTTTTCAAAAGAAATCATACATGAGGCCAACAAACATGAAAAAATGCTCATCATCCCTGGTCGATGATAGACTGGACAGGGAAAATGAGGCACATATACACCATGGAATATTATGCAGCCATCAAAAATGATGAGTTCAATGTCCTTTGTAGGGACACGGATCAACTTAGAAACCATCATTCTCAGCAAACCGACACAAGAAAAGAAAATCAAACACCACGTGTTCTCACTCATAGGTGGGTGTTGAACAATGAGCACACATGGACACAGGGAGGGGAGCATCAAACACTGGAGTCTGCTGGGGGGAACTAGGAGAGGGACAGCGGGGGCTGTGGAGTTTGCGAGAGATAGCATGGGGAGAAATGCCAGATACAAGTGATGGAGAGGAAGGCAGCAAATCACACTGCCATGTGTATACCTATGCAACAATCTTGCATGTTCTTTACATGTACCCCAAAACCTAAAATGCGATTAAAAAAAAAAAGCAAAACAAAACAAAACAAAAACAAAACTCACTGGTAAAAGTACATATATAGACAAATTTAGAATACTCTCATATTATAACCAGGGTACATAAAGCATTCACATGTTTATTATGAAGAATAAAAGATGAAACTATTAAAAATATTAACAACAACAATTTGTTAAGAAATAGCAACATATGGCCGGGCGCAGTGGCTCATGCCTGTAAACCCAACACTTTGGGAGGCTGAGGCAGGAGAATCACGAAATCAGGAGATCAAGACCATCCTGGCTAACACAGTGAAACCCCGTCTCTACTAAAAATACAAAAAATTAGCAGGGCAGGGTAGTACGTGCTGGTAGTCCCAACTACTTGGGAGGCTGAGGCAGGAGAATCACTTGAATCCAGGAGGCAGAGGTTGCAGTGAGCTGAGATGGTGACACTTCACTCCAGTCTGGGCGACAGAGCAAGACTCTGTCTCAAAAAAAGAGCTAGGCAACGTAGGCTGGGTACAGTGGCTCATGCCTGTAATCCCAGCAGTTTGAGAGGTTGAAAGAGTGAATCACTTGAGGTCAGGAGTTCAAGACCAGCCTGACCAACATGGCAAAACTCTGTATCTACTAAAAATAAAAAAACTAGCCAGTTGTGGTGGTAGGCCCCGTAATCCCAGCTACTCAGGCTAAGGAAGGTGAATCGCTTGAACCTGGGAAGGGGAGGTGGCAGTGAGATGACATTACACCACTGTACTCCAGCCTGGGTAAGAGAGGGAGATTCTATCTCCCTCCCCCCCCCAAAAAAAAAAAAAGAGAGAGAGAGAGAGGCAACGTAAAGCAATGTAAATTGCGACAACTGAAAGTCAAAATTTGACGGGTGTTGGGAAACTGGAGTTAAAGTACAGACTCCAGTCTTATCTTTTCTCTATTTCTTTCTTTTTCTTTCTTTCTCTTCTCTCCTCTTCTCTCCCTCTTTCTCTTTCTTTCTCGCCTTTTTTGAATTAATTAAAATTGTATATTTGTATATTTTTTAGTTTCTGGTTTTTTTTGTTTGTTTGTTATTTGAGACAGAGTCTCACTCTGTTTCCCAGGCTGGAGTGTAGTAAGCATGATCTTGGCTCACTGCAACCTCTGCTTTCTGTGTTCAAGCAATTCTCTTGCCTCAGCTGGGATTACAGGCATGCACTAGAATGTCCAGCTAATTTTTGTATTTTTAGTACAGGGTTTTGCCATGTTGGCCAGGCTGGTCTCAAACTCTTGACTTCAGATGATCCCCCATGTTATTTAATGGCTGCCTTTGCCTTTTTTTTTTTTTTTTTGGGTGACGTGGGGGTAAACAGAGTCTCACTCTGTTGCCCAGCCTGGATTGCAGTGGCAGGATCTTGGCTCACTGCAACCCTCGCCTCTCAGGTTCAAGTGATTTTCGCCTCAGGCACGTAAGTAGCTGAAACTACAGATGCGTGCCACCATGCTCGGCTAAATTTTTAAAGTATTTTTAGTAGAGACAGGGTGTCGCCATGTTGGCCAGACTGGTCTTGAACTCTGTTTCCAAGGCTGGAGTGCAGTGGCACAATCTTGGCTCACTGCAACCTCTGCCTCCTGGGTTCAACTGATCCTCCCACCTCAGTCTCCCAAGCAGTGGGATTACAAGCATGCACCACCATACCTGGCTAATTTTTTGTATTTTTAGTGGAGACAGGGTTTCACCATATTGACCAGGTTGGTGGTGAACTCCTGACTTCAAGTAATCTGCCTGCCTCGGCCTCCTAAAGTGTTGGGATTACAGGCATGAGCCACCATGCCCAGCCAGTTTCTTTTCTTTGAAATGAAAATTAAGTCATCAAGTAAAAATAACTGGTTTTATTTTTTTGTAAACCTCATGACAGCTGCAAATTAAAAACCTAGAGTAGATACACTAAAAAAGCAAGGAACCAAACTTACTATTAAAGCTAATCACTATGAGAGAAAGAAAGGAAAAAAGGACTTAGAAAAAAACAAGAAACAAGTAACAAAATGCCAATAGTTAAGTCCTTACTTACCAATAATCTTGAATGTAAATGAACTAAATTCTCCAATTAGAAGACTTAAGTGGCAGAATCGATTTAAAAAAAAAAAAAAAAATTCAGGCAAGGCATGGTGACTTATGGCTATAATCCCAGGACTCTGGGAGGCTGAAGTGGAAGGATCGCTTGAGCCCAGGAGTTCAAGAAAACATAGTGAGACCTCATCTTTATGAAAAATAAAAAAATTAGCTATGTGTGATGGCACATGCCTATAATCCCAGCTACTTGAGGGGCAAGGTGGGAGGATTGCTTAAGCCTGGGAGGATCAAGCTGCAGTCAGTGATTACTCAAAACAAAACAAATCCCATAAGATTCAACCATGTGCTGCCTACAAGAAACTCATTTCACCTATAAACACATAGACCAAAAGTGAAGGAATGAAAAAAGAAATTCCATGGAAATTGAAACCAAAAAAGAACAAGAGTAGCTATACTTACATCAGATACAACAGACTAAGTCAAAAACAGTCAAAAAACAAAACAAAACCAGAAAAAAAAAAAAGGCAGACACAGTGGCTCAGACCTGTAAACCAATATTTTCTGAGGCTGAGACGGGCAGATCATGTGAGGCCAGGAGTTCAAGACCAGTCTGGCCAACATGGCGACACCCTGTCTCTACTAAAAATACTTTAAAAATTTAGCCGAGCATGGTGGCACGCATCTGTAGTTTCAGCTACTTAGGTGCCTGAGGCGAAAATCACTTGAACCTGAGAGGTGAGGGTTGCAGTGAGCCAAGATCCTGCCACTGCAATCCAGGCTGGGCAACAGAGTGAGACTCTGTTTACCCCCACGTCGCCCAAAAAAAAAAAAAAAAAAGGCAAAGGCAGCCATTAAATAACATGGGGGATCATCTGAAGTCAAGAGTTTGAGACCAGCCTGGCCAACATGGCAAAACCCTGTACTAAAAATACAAAAATTAGCTGGACATTCTAGTGCATGCCTGTAATCCCAGCTGAGGCAAGAGAATCGCTTGAACACAGAAAGCAGAGGTTGCAGTGAGCCAAGATCATGCTTACTACACTCCAGCCTGGGAAACAGAGTGAGACTCTGTCTCAAATAACAAACGAAAAAAAAAAAACAGAAACTAAAAAATATACAAATTAATTAAAATTGTTTTTTTGAAATGATAAACAAAATAGAGAAATCTTTAGCTAGACTAAGGTAAAAAGTGACGATCAAATAAATAAAATCAGAGATGAAAAAACAGACGTTACAACTGATACCACAGCCAGGCATGGTGGTTCATGCCTGTAATCCCAGCACTTTGGGAGTTGGGAGAATTGCTTTGAGGTCAGGCTAATAAATTTAAAAACCTACCAAAAAAATTGATAAATTCCTGGATATATACAACTTGCCAAGATTGAATCATGTAGAAACAGAAAACCTGACAGCCTCAACAAAAAGTAATGAGACTAAAGCAGTATTAAGTCTCCCATCAAAAAGCAGCCCAGGACCTGAAGGCTTCAGTGCTGAAATCTACCAAACATTTTTAAAAAGTAGGATAAATTCTGCTCAAACTATTCCAAAACATTGAAGGTAGGGAACACTTCCTAACTCATTCTACAAGACAAGCATTACCCTGAAATCAAAATCAGACAAGGACACAACAAAAAGTAAAATGACATGCCAATACTCCTGATGAACACAGATTTTAAAAATCCTTGGCTAGGTGCGGTGGCTTATGCCTGCAATCCCAGCACTTTGGGAGGCCAAGGCAGGTGGATCACCTGAGGTCAGGAATATGAGACCAACCTGACCAACATGGTGAAACTCCATCTCTACTAAAAATATAAAATTAGCTGGGTGTGATGGTGCATGCCTGTAATCCCAGCTACTTGGGAGGCTGAGACAGGAAAATCGCTTGAACCGAGGTGTAAGTTGCAGTGAATGGAGATCGCACCATTGCACTCCAGCCTGGGCAACAAGAGTGAAACTCCGTCTAAAAAAAAAAAAAAAAATCTTCAATAAAATACTAACAAACTGAATTCAACCACACATTAAGAAAGATCATGCACCATGATCAAGTGGGATTAATTTCAGAGATACAACGATAGTTCAACATAATGCAAATCAATATAAATCATATTAATAGAATCTAGGACAAAAACCGTACGATCATTTCAATAGATGCTGAAAAATCACTCAATAAAATTCAACATCCCTTCACGATAAAACTCTTAACAAACTGGGTATGGAAAGAACACATCTCAATACAATGAAGTCCGTGTATGACCAATCCACAGCTAACATTATGCCAAACATGGTAAGTTAAAAGCTTTTTCTTGAAAATCTGGAACAAGACAAGGATGCCCACTTCCACCACTTTTATTCAAGGCAGAACTACTAGAAGTTTAACTAGAGCAATTGGGAAAGAAAAGGAAGAAAGAGCATCCAAATTGGAAAGGAAGTAGTCAAATTAGTCTTGTTGACAGGATGACATGATCGTGTATGTGTGTTTGTGTGTAAGAAACCTTAAAGACTCCATTACAAAACTTATAATTAATAAATGAATTTAGTGAAGTTGTAGGATACAAAATGATGGCAACCCTAATGAGTGAGTGAGGCAGGTGCCCCAATTGAGGCTTACTGAGCCAGAACAAGGGCATGCCCAAGAAAAACATGCATCACAGACACATCTGTGGCTGTTTTTCCCAAAGAGGTCCTCAGGAGGTTTCATATATTTTCCTTAAAAAGGGAGATGGGGCAGTAAGATGAATAGTTACATACCTGTGAGATTTCAGTTAGTGCCCAGTAATCTACAATTTACATAGGGTAAACATCTGAAGAGAAAGGGAGCAGAGGAAGATGACATCTTTGGGCAGGGAAGGGCAAGGCAAGGTAGGAGTGTGTTAAGAAAAGTTAATCTCGTCTTTGTTCTATAGCTGGGAAAATAAGCTAGTAAATGACATTTTCATTGTGGAGTCTGTTGAAAGGGCTGGTTTCCCTTTAGCCCTTGGGGAAGAAAGCCTAATATCTGTTAGCAAGGAAGGAGATATAATGAGGAGTGTCTAACCTCCCATCAGGTCATGGTCATGCACTTAGCTTTTAAGGTTTCTCTAAGGTCCGCTTGGCTGAGAGGAGGTCTGTTCAGTCAGTTGGAGGCTTAGAATTTTACTTTTATTTCTCAATCAACATACAAAAATCAGTAGTGTATCTATATACCAAAAGTAAACTATCTGAAAAGGAAAGCAGAAACACAATCCCATTTGTAAGAGCTACAAAAAAATTAAGTACCCTAGGAATAAACTTAACAAAGGCGGTGAAAGATGTCTACAATGAATGCTATAAAACACTGATAAAAGAAATTAAAGGGGACATGAATAAATGTAAAGATATCCCATGTTCATGGGTTGGAAGAATATTGTTAAAATGTTCACATTTTAACAATGTTCTATTGCAATATTCTAATGCAATCTCTATCAAAATACTAATAACATTCTTCATTTAAAAAAATCCTCAAATTCATATGGACCCACAAAAGACCTCAAACAGCCAAAGAAATTTTGAGCAAAACAAAGCTGGAGGCATCAGAGTACTTAACTTCAAAAAATACTACCAAGCTATAGTAATCAAAACAGCATGGTGCTGGCTGAAAAGCTGACCCAGAGACCAAAGGAACAATACAGAGAACACAGAAATCAATCCACATATTTATAGCCAAGTGATTTTTGACAAAGACACTAAGAACACACAATGGAGAAAGGACAGTCTCTGCAATAAATGATGCCGAGAAAACTGGATATCCACATACAGAAGCATGAAACTAGACACCTATCTCTTACCACATACAAAAAGGATCAAAAACTTCAATCTTAGACCAGAAAATATGAAACTACAAGAAGAAAACATAGAAACACTTTATGACATTGGATTGAGCAAGGAATTTTTGGATAAGACCTCAAGAGCACAGGCAACAAAACCAAAAATAGACAAATGAGGTTACATCAAACTAAAAAGATTCTATACAGCTAAGGAAAAGAGTGAAGAGACACCCCACAGAATGGGAGAATGTATCTGTGAACTATGCATTTGACAAAGGGTTAATATCCAGAATATATAAGGAATTCAAATAACAGCAAAAAATCCCAAATAATCCAACTTTAAAATGGGCAAAAACTTGAATCAATATTTCTCAAAAAAAGACATTCAAATGGCCAACAGGTGTACGAAAAAAGTGCTCAACATCTAGTCTTTAGGGAAATGCAAATTAAAACTACAATGAAATATCACTTCACTCCATCTAAATGGCTATAATAAATCTACTCGTCTGACACAGGGCTAATATCCAGAATCTACAAAAAACTAAAGCAGATTTACAAGAAAAAAAAAAAAAACCATTCAAAAGTGGGTGAAGGATACAAACAGACACTTTTCAAAATAAGACATTTATGAGGCTGACAAACATGAAAAAATGCTCAACATCACTGGTCATTAGACAAATGCAAACCAAAACCACATTGAGATACCATCTCATGCCAGTTAGAATGGCAATCATTAAAAAATCTGGAGACAACAGATGCTGGAGAGGATGTAGAGAAACAGGAACATTTTTACATTGTTGGTGGGAGGGTAAATTAGTTCGACCATTGTGGAAGAGAGTGTGGTGATTCCTCAAGAATCTTGAAATAGAAGTTCTATTTGACCCAGCAAATCCCATTACTGAGTACAAACCCAAAGGATTATAAATCATTCTATTATAAAGACACTTGCACACTTATGTTCAATGCAGCACTGTTTACAACAGCAAAGACCTGGAACCAACCCAAATGCCCATCAATGATAGATGGGACAAAGAAAATGTGGCACATATACACCATGGAATACTAGGTAGCCATAAAAATCATTGAGTTTGTGTCCTTTGTAGGGACATGGATAAATCTGGAAGCCATCACTCTCAGCAAACTGACACAACAGAAAACCAAACACCGCATGTTCTCACTCATAGGCGGGTATTGAACAATGAGAACACATGGGCACAGGAGGGGAACATCACACACTGAGGTCTGTTGGGGGGTCGGGGGCTACAGGAGGGACAGCAGGGGCGGGGAGGCTGGGGAGGGATAACACTGGGAAAAATGCCCATGTAGGTGACGGGGGGATGGAGACAGCAAACCACCACGGCATGTGTGTACCTATGCAACAATCCTGCAAGATCTGCACATGTACCCGAGAACTTCAAGTACAATTAAAAAAAAATTAACACTAAAAAAATAAATAAACAAAAAACAACAAATGCTGTTAAGGATGTGGAGAAAGGGGAACTCTTATACACTGTTGGTAGGAATGTAAATCAATACAGCCATTATGGCAAACAGTATGACGGTTTCTCAAAAAACTAAAGCAGAACTACCATATGATCCAACAATTCCACCACTGGGTATATAGCTAGTGAAAATGAAATCAGTATATCAAACAGATATCTACACTCTCATATTTATTGCAGCAACTCACAATAACCAAGAGATGAAATCAACCTAAACGCTTACGAATGAATGGGAAAAGAAATCTGTTAATGTTTGCTGTGTATATATACACCTTTGAATACTATTCAGCCATAAAACAGGATAAAATTCTGTCATTTGTAGCAACATGGATGAATCCAGGGACATTATGCCAAGTGAAAGACACCAGGCACAGACAGACAACCACCACATGACCTTACTCGTATGCAGAATCTAAAAAAGTTGATCTCTCATGCCTGTAATCCCAGTGCTTTGAGAGGCTGAGATGGATAGATCACCTGAGGTCAGGAGTTCAAGACCAGCCTAGCCAACATGATGAAACTCCATCTTTCCTAAAAATACAAAAATTAGCTGGGTGTGGTGGTAGGGGCTTGTAATTCCAGCTACTCAGGAGGCTGAGGCATGAGAATCGCTTGAACCTGGGAGGTGGAGGTTGCAGTGAGCCCAGATCACGCCACTGCACTACAGCTTGGGCAACAGATTGAGACTCTGCCTCAAAAATAAGTAAATAAATAATAAAAATTAAAAAGTTGATTTGATAGAAGGAGAGAGTAGAATAGTGGTTACCAGATGCTGGGGAGGGGATCAGGGAGAGGGGGATGGAGAGTGGTTGGTCAACAGGTACAAAGTTAGAAAGGAAGAATAAATCCTGGTTTTCTATTACACAATCGGGTGATTATAGCTAATAATAATGTAATGTATATATCAAGATGGTTAGAAGATAGGATTTTATGTTATCACCACAAAGAAATGATAAATGTTTACAGTGATGGATATGCTAATTGCCTGATTTGATTATGCAATGTATACGTGTATTGAAACATTACACTGTACCTCACAAATATTTATAATATTATGTGTCAATTATAATAAAATAAGACAATTTTTAAATCAACAAGAAACAATACTCTGGTAAAGCTCAGAAAGAGAAGAGCAATGAGGGTAGTGGTGGACTAACACTACCACAGGGTAGAATCTATTCTAAGCCTTGGTATAAGGAAAGGGGATACCTTAAACTGATTACACAAAGATAAACTGTCTAACAAGCATTAAGGGGATAATGGGGTAGCCATCTGGAAAGAATGCAATCGGATCCATACCTCATATGAAAATGACTCCAAAAGGAACAAAGATTTAAATATGAAAATAAATGACAGAAGTTCCAGAAGAAGCCATGGAGAAAATTCTTCATAATTTTGAACTGAAGAATCTGTTTCTAATTAGTATTTATAACCTAGATACCAAACAAGGAAAACTGACAAATATATCTGTCTGCATGGCCCCAAACAAAACAAGCAAAGTCAAAAGAGAATAAAGCACTGGGAAAAAATACGTATAGTTCTTATCAGCCAGAGGACTATTCTTGACAAAATATAAAGAACTCTTGAATTGGTAAGAGAAAAGGAGAAATGAACAAAGGATATGAGCAGATGGCTCATGAAAAAGGAAATAAAAATATTTAAGCATATGAGAAAAATTAGATATAATTTTTCAGCAAAAAACCCAAACATTTGATAACATGCTGGTGAGAGTATGGAAAAAGGTAAACTCTCAGCTATTACCGGTGGGCGTATAAATTAGCTCATCTGTGAGAGAAAATAGTATCTGTCAACATTTTAAATGTATAAACTCATTGTAAAAGTGTCCTTCTGGGAATTTATCCCACAGATATATTTACCTATGTATAAAATGATAGATGCATAAAGTTATTCACTGCAGTATTGCTGATAACAGCAAAAGTCTGAAAACAACTCAAGTTAGAATACTGGTTAAATAAATTACAGTGCAACTCTACAATGGAACGCTATGCAGCAATGAAAAAAATGAGAAAGTTCTCTGCATATTCAAATAGAAATAATTCCAAATTATACTGAGTGAAAAAAAAATAAGGTATAGGACAGTGGAATAATATGCTTTATTTTGTATGCATGGAGACCCCTAGGAGGATACCGTCCACGAAACAACACTGCTTTCCTTGAGTGGGATGAGGGAGAAGAACTAGGTAGACTGAGGGCAGGGATGGGTATTTCCCTGTATCCCTTTTACAGGCTGAGTACCTCTTATCCAAAATTCTTGGGACCAGAAGTGTTTTAGATTTTGAATTCTTTTGGATTTTGGAATATTTTCATATGCATAAGAAGACATGTGGGGATAGGATCCATGTCAAAACATATAATTTAAGTTACAAATATACCTTATACACACAGCCTGATGGTAATTTAATATAATGTTTTAAATAATTTTGTGCATGAAGCCAAGTTTTGACTGTTTCAACTCAACCTGTTACATGAAGTCAAGTGCAGAATTTTCCACTTGTGGTGTCACGGTGCTCAAAAAGTTTTAGATTTTGGAGTATTCTGAATTTCTGATATTTGGATTAGGGATGCTCAACCTTTATGTGTATATATTTGTGCCCTTTCTGCTATATGAATATATTGTCTATATAAAACATCAAATTTAAAAACATGCAATAAAAGAGAAAAAAAGAAACACTATTCAGCTGTTAAAAAGAAGGCCAGGCATGGTGATTCACACATGTAATCCCAGCATTTTAGGAGGCCTAGGTGGGCAGAGAGCTTGAGCCCAGAAGTTTGAAACCAATCTGGGTAACATGGCAAAAACCTGCCTCTTTAAAAAAAATTTTTTTTTTAATTTTTATGTTTTTTTCTGAACCTACTGCGATATTTAGAAGGAAAAAAACCTGCCTCTTAAAATAAAAACAACAAAAAAGAAGTCAGCACTAGATTTACTGATGCAATGATATCCAAGAGATGTTTTTAAGAGAAAAAGCAAAGTGAGAAAGTGAGTACAGTATACTTCCATTCATGCACTTTACAAAAAGATGTATATACATCATCCCTGGAAATATATACCAAACTGAGATAAATAGCTGCTTCTGGGGAAGGCAAATAGGAGACTCAAACATGCACCTGACATTGGATGTTCTTTGCTACTTTTTAAACATTATTTTATTAGATAAAGTTTTATTTGTAAAATGAATTTCAAATGTTTATCCCCAGCCAGATCTCACCTATGAGCTCTGTATTTCCAACTGCTCCACCTGGATTTCTCACAGGCACCTTCAGCTCAGTAAGTAAAAATCTAAACTCATCATCTTTCACACAAAACCTAGTTCTCCCTCCAGTGTTCCTTGTCATTGTTCACATCACCACCCTTCAGCTGCTCAAGTCAAAAGTGTGTGCTGATCTCAACTCCCCACTCTTCCTTACTCTAACACCCATGTCACCAAGTCCTGTATATGCTCTCTCTCCACTCCATCCACCTCTGTTCATCTTCACTGGCAGTGCCCTAAACTAAGCAATCATCTCTCTCAACCCTGCCATGGTAATATAGTAAGTCTCCCACATCTGCTCCTGCCTCCTTTTCTTACAATCCAGTCATTCTACTCCCCTCCTTAAAAGGTTTCTATTACTTTGAGCAGCCTTTTCACTTTTGGGAAGTAATACAGTGAGATGGATTAGAAAGGGGCCAGAACTCTCAAATTGTCCACACAATTTTCTAGTCCCTTCTCATGTCATTTTCCCAACTCACTCTTTACATTCCAACTACACTAACCTTCATTTAGTTCCTCAAACTCTTCATCTCCAAGAATGACTTGCTAGGCCCACATCTCACCTCATAGCAGTAGCACTAAGCTTTTACTGCATTAACTACCTCTTATCCGTTTAGTCTGTTTAAACACATTCTCTTCAGAGCATCTCCATGACCTTTCAGACGACATCAGACCCCTGGTTTTATGCTGATTTAGCAACCCTCCTTCAAACAATTTACTGCAACAATAACGCAATAATAAATCAGTTTTTAATATTTATCCCTCAGTCTAAGGACAACCACGGTTTTGCTTACCGCTGTATCCTAAAACAATGCATTTGTTGAATGAACAAATAAACAGAAGGAGTGGGAGGCAAAACTAAAGGGAAAACCAAAGGCCTGCACATGAGAAGGGCTCATGCCAGCAGTGGCTTCCAGGAAGCACAGCGTCCTGCCCAAACTCTTGCCTCAGCAGTCCGGGCCCCTGGCTCGTTCCCAACAACTGCCTACTCACCACACTCTCTGGGGACTGGAGCTGGCCTGACAAGGCTGGGCTGCTATTATAGCCAGACGTCATGCCAGACGAGAGGCTTCCACTAGAGCTGGTACACAGGGAACTGGAGTTGGCCAAGGTATGCAGTTTTTCCTCTTCCTAGGAAGGACACATCACCATCAACCAGCTTCTGATGCACCCTCACTGGCTGTGCCCTCTCCTGCCCACCCCTTCCCTGCTCACCTCTACTATTTTGTCACCCACCTCCCAGGGCCCCCCTGACTTAGCCTCACATGCCTCGGCTTCCTTAAAGCCACTGCTGCTCTTATTTCCCCACACCCCGCACTTCACACCAAAGGCTCTTCCTCCCAGGCTTTGGCCTGGGGACAGGAGCTGGTCTCATTATGTAAAAAGAGAGTTAGCCCAGCTTTGAGTTGACATCAAGGGTCCCACAGCCTCCTCCAAATGTTATGTATGTCCTAAGACTCAGAGGTAGCCACAGTGAAAGTGGACACGTCTGAGGTCCAGGCTTATCCTAAAATCAGAGGCTCGCCCCACTCCAAACCCTCAATAGCTGGGAAATGATCTGCTGGCGGATTCTCAGCTTCTCTTGTTTAGTTCGCTCCCGCAGTCGGTCTTGAGCACGGGCAATCTCCAACTTGGTCTCCTCACGGGCCTGCTGGTAGTCTCGCAGCATCAGCTCTATGTCAAAGGCTGGGTGAGCAGACCTTGACACTGACTCTGGGCTCCTGAGGAAGATCACAGGGTGGAAAGATACACTCTAACATGGTGGGTGGGTGACAGCCCTGGTCTGCCCACCCGAGGCTAGTTTGGATGATACCACCTTCTTAAAAGGCCCATCCTCCATTTGCCCACAGGGTTTTAAAGTTTGATTTTTTATCCTCAGGAGAGGTTGCTGGACAGAGAGAACCAAGCCATTTTGAGACCCAGATCTGCAAACCTGCACAGCCTGTCAGAAACCTTCTGTCCATCCTTTCCTGTGCCTTATGTCTGCCCACCCCTCCCTCACTCCATTTTCTCCTATGTCCTCTTTCCATTTACCCTGCCTCTCACAGCCACCTCCACTTGTCCACAGGTATAGAGAACCCTCCAGGATACTAAAACTTCAGCTCCTGCTCCCACACTCCCCTCTCCCAACAGACCCTGGTTCCATCAGGGCTCTGGGTCCACCCTACCTGGTGGTCTCCACAACATCCTTCCTCAGTTGCTGCAAGTATTCTCGGCGTCTGCTGGGCAAGTCAAGATCCCGGATGAGGCGATCTTTGTTGGGCAGGAGGCTCAGTTGTCTCTGGGGGCTAAGGCTTCGAGTCTGGCTGAAGTTCCGAAGCCCCTTAGCCTGCTCTCTCCTGAGGGTCTCAATGGCTTCTTTTTGCCTGAGGCAAAATATGATTCACTGAAGCTGACCCTGAATGCCCTTTGCTTTAAGATCTATCTATGACCCCTGGAAGATCCCAGAAATGTACAAAGGCAGAGGGAACAGCAAGCTATTAGCTTTTTTGGGCTCTTTCTTCTCAGCCTACCCTTTCTCCTCCCGACCCCAGGCTGGGGCCCTTACCGCACATAGAGATCCTTCCAGGTGGATATCACAGGTTCATCAGTAGCAAGCATCTCCCCTGTTCCACTCTGCAGTACCTGGAGCAGCGCATCTGTCTCCCCAAAGCCGTGGTGCAGTTTTGCTTCTGTGAGTTCCACGCTGAGTGAGATGTTCTGGGCCCCAACTTGCAGGGGGATCTGCTCCCTTTGGGACCACTCAGGATCCTGGCTGTGGTCATTAGGAGGTTGTGGGGGGCTCTGTTCCTGCTTTTCAGAGCTGAGATCACAGCTGGCCCCCAGCTCTTCAGTCAAGTCCAACCTCCCAGGAGAGCCCTTCTGAACCCCATACCAGTTACTAAATTTGTTATGCACTGGGAGGTCCCTCAGACTGTGATGCTGTGGCTCAGGGGCCATGCACATCTGGCAATTGTGGCACAGCAGCCCCTCAGGTTGGCAGGCCTGAGGCAGACCCAAAGCAGAATCTTGGAGCCCTGCAGTAAACTCAGAGACAGGGCAGGGACTGAGGTGCTGGAGGCCTCTCCATGAAGAGGAAAGGTCCAGAGTGCACTGCAGTTCCACTGGCGATGTTGAACCCTCACCTCCGTTTTCTGTCATGCTCCGCCACTGACTTGGCTCCCTACCGATCAGTGGGCCATGCTCTGGGGAAGCTACCTCCTCAGGCACAAAGCTATCGGCCAGCATCTGGCTCCTCTGCCTCAGTGGTGGTGGCAGCAGTCTGCTTTGGACCCCGATAGTGGTCCTGGGCTGAAGCTGCTGAGGGGGCTGCCCTAAGAAATTAACTTGGAATTTTGGACTCTGTTGTGGGCTGTGCTGGGAGCCCAACTCAAGGAAGGTCCTCCTGTCATTCCTTTGTAATGAACTTCTACCTCTCTGGGAGCCACCTGACTCATTAGTGGGTTGGGAATAATTATCCATTGGAGTCCTTGGGGCACCAACAGGGTCTGGGTTGGAGTCAAGCTTCTGGTGGTCTTCAACAGGGTGAACTGAGGGGGCTGAAAGGGTCAAAAAGCCTGGGGGAAGACCCGGGTCTTGGGTGCTGGCACTAAGAGTGAGGATTGGGGAGGAGGCCCTGTCCACCAACAAAGCACTTGGGGGGCCCAACTTCTTCTGGACCCTAGAGTGCCCAGGGTATTTGGAAGTACTGGGAAAGAGCCCTGGGGAGTAAGAGGGGCTGGGACTGGGACTGCTGACAGCTATGCAAGGAGATTCCTCTGGCTGGGAGCTGTGAGGCAGGAAAGCATCAGAAACGGAGGGGCTCACAGAAGGAAGATGCTGTCCAAGGGAGGCTTTCTGAAACCTCAAGTGGGATGAGGGTATCGGAGGGCTCTGGGGCTTGCAGGGAGTGCTTTCTTCCTGACGGTATGGGGGCTGTGCCATTTTCCATGCTGTTTCCTCTGCCTCTCTCTTCTGAGGTACCCCTGGCACATCTCCCTTTTCTTGAGACATGGTTGAGATATCTGAGCCCAGCTCTGCAAGGATCACATTGACTTCCTGAGGTTTGGCCACTGAAGCCTGGAGGCACAGGGAGGGTGAGGTGAGGTCAGTCTGGCTGACCTCATCCACAGTGGTCTGAGTAGAGCCATCCATCATATGGGCCTTTGGGGCTTTATCTAGGATGTCTCTGTTGGTGTTCTGCTCCCTTCTGGCCACACCTGGCTGGGAGAGACTCCCTAGAAGCTCCGAGGTACTGTGCAGGAGCTGTGAGAGGTGGAGAGACAGATTGTGCATGCTGGCCCATGAGGCCAGATCAGAGGCTGACACCGTGCTGGCTTCAGGCTGAGCAAAGGAGATGTCACTGCTGCTCCAGTGACACCTGCTGCTGAGGGTCTGTGTGCCCTGTTTGAATGTGTTTGTCCTGGTCTGTCCCACAGGGCAGCCTGCCTCTGATGGATACAGCAGCATAATCTCATCCACTGGACCTGCAGCACCCCCTTCAGCCACAGGGGGCTTACTCCTCAGACAGTCTACTTCACTAGAAGGGCTCCTGAACTGGGGTCTTCTGTCATGAACCGAAGTGGGGGCTACTCCTTCAGGGCTAGTCAGGATGTGGGGGTTTCCTAGGGCAGTTGAAGAAGTCCCTGAGAAAATTTCACAGGCCTCATTTGAACCTTGGGCATTCTCAGTGCTGCTGTGGGTGCTTGACAGGTCCTGAGTATTGGCGTAAGTGCTGAGGTGGGAGTGGAAGGGGGAGTTCTGGTCTTCTAGGCCATTGTCCATGCTGGAACACCGGACCACATTTGATGGTGTCAGGCCCTGGGGCTTCTGGTTACAGGAAACATCGACTGCACTGCCAAACACACATGGCTTCCAGCTGATACGCACAGGCTCTTCTGGACGCCGGGACAGGGAATAGGGATTGCTGTCACTGGAGCCAAAGTGCAACTTTCCTTTGTCCATCTGAGAGCACCAATTTTCTGGCCTAACCTGTACACCCAGTTTTTCTGGCTTTCCCTGTTGGGCCTGTTCCAAAGTACCAGACATCCAGCCGGTCATGAAATCAGGAGTTGACATGCATGAGAGAGAGGAAGGCATTGGATAAGGAGGGGTGACAGGCTTCGGGGGCCTGTGATCCGCAGTGTCATCATCCAAGTGAGATGAGCCTTTCTGATTGCAGTCCTCAGCCTGCAGAGGTGTTCTTGACACTGACTTTCCTGAGGAACAGCCCTTGAGATGTGAGTTCCACAATCTGTTAGGCCCCTGTGTATCCTCGTCTGTAGGGGAAGGAGGCTCCACACTCAAGTTCAGCTCCTGAAGAGAACGAGAAGAGCTGACAACTGAGAACTGTGGTGTTGGGGAGGACTTGGAGTGTTTGGGGCCAGAGAAGACTGCAATCACAGGAAGTGAGCACCTGTGGTTGGGGGCTGGCTGCTCCCTGCCAGTACAGAGGTGGCCAGGCCTCTGAGCAACAGGCTGTGGCGTTTCATTTTGCCTCAAAAGCACAGTGGCTGGGTCTTTGAAACCGTCTGATAAAATCTTGGACATAAGGGGCTTGGCCACAGCCACCTCCTTTCTCCCAGCATCTAAAATCTGACAGCCAGCTGAGCCACCTTTATCAGAAGGAGGGGGATTCACACCCTGGGCGAAGCCTTCACCACCACCTGAAGCCTGGTCTCTCTGCTGCTCTTCTTTCTCCCAGGGACTGTTATCCTGGGGGCTGCAGGTATGTTTTAACTTTACTACAAACTTGGTTTGGAAATCCATGCAATTGTTATCCCTTGACTCAGTGGGAAATTGTGGCTTTTCTAAAAGACATCTAGTGGTATTTTCTAAACATCCATGCTGTGGCTCTGCCACCAACTCACTCTCAGAAGACCCTTCACTTAAATCCAGGGTGTGTGGTCCCTGAGTTGCTGCAGGTGGTTCTGGATTGGTTTGAGGCACCTGTGCATTCTGGCCATCTAGAGAGCTGTCCCTAAACTGCCTCAGTGGCTCAGAGTGCATGCCAGCAGTGAAAGAGGCAGTCTCCATTTCTGTGCTTGCTTGCTTTTCAGCAACATTTTTCTCAGGAACCCCTATTAGCCCTAAGCTTCCATCAGTAGCTGAGTGGCTGAAGGAACGTATCCTCACATCAGGGGCAGAAGGGGAGCTGCAGCCT
>NW_022436977.1:22181294-22338142 GCF_009761245.1 Sapajus apella
AGGCCCTGGAAGGTGCTACACAGGGTGGGTGGATAGAATGTGGAGCAACCTTGAAAAGCTCCTTCCCCAGGTCCCCACCTCTATAACACAGTAAAGTAGAAAAATGGGAGGAATCAGCATGAGTAGTAACTGGTTGAGAACTGGATGGCTGTTGGCAAGGAAGAGTTCTGCTCTCTTCTCCTCTAGATGGGCTGAGAGTCCTGCTGCCTGCGGTGTTCCTTGAGAAGACTGGGCAATCTAAAGCTTCTCTTGGGTATCTGCATGGGACTCCCTCCCCAATTCCCTCAGGACTTGGGCTAGATCTTTGATCTGGCAGTGGAGTCAGCCTGGAATGTTTGCTGCCAGTCCTGCAGACTTCTGTCAACCCAGACCCAACACTCTCCTTCCACTTCACACACTGCTGTATGGGAGCTTCCAGTTCAAGCCTTGCCAGAGCTCCAGGCAGAAGAGTATCTTGTTTGGGACTTGCCCTCCCTTCTTCAAAGCCAGTGGAAGCCTCAGGGCATTGGAGATGGTCTTGCTTAGGCCCTGAGGGACTTGTAGACTTCTGAGCATCACAGATCACAGACTGACTTTCAAAATGGGCTGTTTTTTCTCCCTGTGTAGTCATTAACAAATTATTTGAAACTTCTCCATATGTGGTGTATAGAGTTCTCGGTTCCTGATGCTCTGGGCTGCTGTCCTGACTGCCAGTGCCCTCTGCAGTCTCCTGTGGAACTGACTGACTTAGCTCATGCAGAGTTACTCTAGGATCATCACAAGGGGCCTGAGAAGATAAGGCAGCCACTACCATTTTTGACACTACCCTCCTGACTCCCTCCACAGGTGCTAAATAAAGACTGTCTGGGGCCAAAGGATCAGCAGAGGGAAGTGTTCTGGTTGCATCTTTCTTTTTCTCTATGATTTCAGAACTAGAGTGACGTAAAAACTGTTCACCAGCTCCCGCGAACTGCCTCAGTTCTCCGGTACAATGTTTTTTGTCTAGAGCAGAGGCAGCATGGGAGAAAGCCTGCACAGGATGCCATGGCTCTCTGTCAGTTCCAGTATCGGGCAGAGGTTGAAAGCTGTCTGCAAACAGAGATGTGCCCTGGTCTCTCCTCTCATCAGTTGACAGATGTCCTTGTTCAGCAGACAGAGGTGCCACATGAAATCCCAGTGCTTCACCTTCATTCCTGGTCCAGTCTGATGATGACTGGTCTATTTGTTTACACTGAGGCCTGCCAGCAATGCTTGAAGAACATTCAGGTTCTAGTAAAGTTTCACAGTAAGAAAGGACTGTGCCCCTGGCTACAGAGTCATCAAGCTGCTTTCTCTGGGCCTTTGCCTGTCTGATCTCCTCCAAGATGGCCAGGCACATGGATGCATGATCAAAGGGCTCCAACAGCCTAGGCTCTGGATTGGGCATCCTCGGCAGGGAAACAGATGCTAAGAAAACACTGCTGGTTAGTCTGAGGTCTTCAGTCTCCTTCTCTTCCTCCTGCCTTGTCTCGCTGCCTTGGTCATTATCCGCTTCCAAAGAGAAGTTGACCCTCTTTTCAGGCTGTCTAGAGACCTTGTTCAGTGAACTGACTCCTATTTCTTTTTGTACAGCCACCTTGGCTTCAGAAGCAAAATCTTCACTGGTACTGAAACCTATCAAGGTGATTCTGAGGTCCCTTCCTTGGTCTTGGGGGCTGCTGCTTGCTGAGATCCTGTCCTCTGTCCCCAGAGGAATGCTCTCTGGTATACCAGATTGACTATGAGAAACCACAGCCATGGATCTCACAGACCCACACCAGGCAGTGCTTGCCTCAGAGGAACCCCCTCTAACAATTCCCTCAGGGCTGTGGCTTTTGGTCTCTGCACTCTGGTCTTGATGCTCTACTCCAGTTACCAAGGGACTATTGTGAGTTTTCGACATTGTGAGATCCAGCACACAGTCAAGTGAAGAGATGCCTAGAGCATCAGATGCATGAAGACAGCTTCTTGGCAGCCTTGGAGAATTCAAGGGCAAGGTATTACTCAGGTCTTGGTGAGAAGGAGCTGTAGAGCATTCTGTCTGGCTTGGTAATGGGCTGACAGTTTCGTGGCTGAAAAATGTATCCCTACAAAGCTGGCTGAGAGTAGGAAGTTTCTGAGTCACTTTATTTTCTTCCTGTAGGCTGCCTCCCTTTTGCATAGGCATTTCTTCAACTTTTCTTTGAGCTTTTGGTTCCTCTTGGTTGCCTACGGGTTGGCACCCAAGCACCTGGGGACCGGCCTCCTCCAGCAAGGCGCTGCTAAGTACCCACTCTGATTGAGCATGTCCACTGACTACAAAGCAGTTTCCAGGGTCTCTTGGGGCCCAATCTTGATTGAAACTACTTATATGCTCAGCAGTTTGGCTTTCCTGAAAACCTTTCACAGTCTCCAATTCCTCAAGACTTCCTAAGCCCCAAGGCTGCCCTCTGAGGCTTGCTGATGCTTTTACCAATTGCCCATCATTCTCAGAGGACCTTCCCAGCCTGGGCTGCAATGGCAGAGCTCTAGCCAATGCTTTCATTCTCTGCGGGTGAAGAAAAGTGTTGGTGAACTCTCTGAAAGTTGTGTGTGTCCCTAAAGAAGCACAAATGTCCCTGGAGGATCTGTCTGATCCAGCTGGGTAGGTGTGCTCTCTCACAGATTCATTCTTTTGTACACCTTTCCTTGACCTGAGGGGGTTTACAGTGGTTTTCTGGACCAGGGGATGGTTCCCAGCGTTGTTAATCTCCATCTCTCCAGCTTCACTATCCCTAATGACAGTATCATCTGTCTGTCTTGGAGAAAAAAGCTGATCCTTAGAGGGCAAAGCATTTCCAGAGCTGTCTGGCCTAAGGGCATGGTCAGTCTTCTCCTGCTCCTTCTGGTCCTGGAACACAAACTCCTTATTGACACCTGGTGCATGGGAAGCATGAACCTGCTTACTCTGCTTGGATTCAATTTCTAAGATGCCATTTTCCAACTGCATTACACTCCTAATTAGCCTAGCCATTTCATCAGTATTATTAACTCTTTTATTCTGTTTCTTTCCAGAAGGTTCTCCTTTGGGATTTAACATTTCTTGTGACTTTCCAGGGCCCTTGCATTCACTGGGGTTTCTTTCCTGAAGGCGTGTAACTAACCGGAACCTTTCATATGCAAGCTTTGTACCTGGAAGTTTAACCTCTTCTGAGCTATCTTTGGGATGAAGAGCTTTTCCAAAAAGCCTAGTTTCATTTTTCCCTTTCCACTTAGGGGTTGGACTCTCATCCTGGGCCACCATCACTGGGCTGCTTACTCTATGATATACTGATCTGGACTTCAAAGAAACAGCACTTTCCCCTGGCATGTCTTTCTCAAGGCCTACACTGATGGTCTGCCTCAGAACTGTATTTGGATCCAGCTCTTCTTCGTTGCCTGCCTCAGATTCACAAAAGAGGGCGAGAGGCTTCCCAGACACAGTGCTGTCTGAGGAAGCACTGCAACAGGACTGAGCAGTGGCCTCTTCTCCCTCAAGTGATGGAAAACTGTGTTTTTTACTTAAAATTCCAACTTGATTTTCAAATTCACATACTTTTGTGCTGGTAGAAGGGAAAAAATGTCTGTTCTGGGTAACAGAAGAATAAACTGAATTACAGCTTTCTTCTATAATATTTCCAGGGCATTTACCTGATTCTCTGATGACTTCCCTGGTATTCAGATCAACTGGTATCTCAGCTGTGACCTGCTGAGATGAGGCAATCTTAGAATTCTGGTTTTGTAACAGCACTGGCAAATTATCCTTCAAATAAGCATTTTGGAGAACTTGGTGGTTGTGACCAAAGCCCCAGGCTTCCCTGGGAGGTGGGGAAGGTATCCTTACTTCTCTGCAAGTTGGAATCTCTAAGGCAGTTTCTGTCAGGGCATCCCTGCTTTTGGTCACATAGAACGTTTCCAAGGGAGGGGCCTGCAGGGAAGGTGAGAATGGATTCCAGGGAGCAGAGTGAAGGTATAGCTCTGGACCTGAAGGAAAGGCAAAGACGTGTCTTCTAACTACTTCCTTAGAGCTCTCCTGGCAATCTATCTTCTCTTCCTCTAGTGGGTAGTGGCTGTTGGAACTTAACTGCCTTGGCTGGACTGCACTATTTTTCCTGAGAGGAGCCCAGCCTTGAGGCCAATGGTCTGCTTTGGTGGCTGTAGTGACATTACTGTGACAAGCATTCTTCTGGAAAAAATACTCATCAGAGGAAGTTGTCAGTCCAGGTTTCCTGTAATTCTGAAGGCATTCTTCCAAGTTGTTCTGCTTGACTTCACATGCTTCTGCCATGGAATTTGGTATCATGTTCTCTGCTGCAAAGACTTGTGCATCTGTAGATCCACAAGCAGTCAATGATTCCAAGTCTGCCGAATAAGTTTCATCATAACTCACCACTTTCTCACCAGTGTTAAAGAAATCTGAAACACCTTCTAATTTGGCGTTTAAAGTGTCCTGTTCTTTCTCTGCTCTCAAATGCCTGATTCTGGACAGATGGAGTGGAAAGTTGTTGAGATCCAGATTGCTAGATACCCTAGGGCCAACTGAAAATAGAATATCTCCTCCTTTGATAGGAGCTTGGGCCAGGGAACCGGAGTCTTCTTCAAGGTAGGGGAAAGCTGGCCTGGGTTCTCCTACGGCCTCCAAAACAGGATGAGAGGGTTCAAGGAGGTACTTTTGCTGAAGGGCAGACCAATCCCTTTCATGGGTGCTGCCTACATGAGTCAATGTGGTGGCAGAGGCAGCCAGCACATTTGATACACTAGAACTGTGGGATGCTTCAGAGCTGCCCTGCTGGGTCATGTCAGGGATACCTCTGCCCTGAAAGGTGCCATCAGCTCCTGGTTGAACAAGCCTTTGAACTCCCCAGAGAGATAGCCTGGATTTGTCAGAAGCAGAGGTTCTATGCTCATCTCTTGCACTGCAAAGCAGCTCAGTACTGCCTTGGTCCAGTTTGGAGCTATCTGGTGGAACTGTTTCTGCACCTGATAGCTTTAGTTCCTCAGTATTTAGCCAGTATCCAGGCCTCTCTCCGTCACAGGGCTGAAATTCCTGCACATCGGGACTTGGACATAAAGAACCCACTATTCCTGGGGGGCTGCTGGGGTTGATCTTAGAGTCACAGGAAAACCAGGAATCCATGGACATCAGTGGGCTCTCTCTTGAAAGATGTATGCCTTGGAGATAGTCGGCTTGTTCAGGGTAGCTTGGCTCTACCTGTGACTCAGCCTGCTCATGATGGGGTTGGAACTGGGGATCAAGGTAAAATGAACTGCTCATTGGCAGGACAGCATCCAGCCTGGCTCCTGTTCTGTAGTTGATGGGACCACACCTGCATATTGCCTCTTGGTCCATCAGAGGCAGATTGGAGTTCTCCAGGTGCCAAAAAGTCTCTGTGGGTATCTCATCAGCTGAACCAGGGAAAACTTCTTCTTGATGATCTTCCCCCAGTTCTTCTTCAGCATCAATCAGGCTATCCAAGGAAAAGCTCTTGTGAGTTTGAGCAAGTAGGTCACTTTCTGATGGGGCAGTGAAGTCCCTCACAAAAGCTCTGGTTCTGATCCTAGGGTGGCCATGGCTATTAGTGGGATGATTGCCCCATAGCCTGTCTTTCAAGCTTTTGGTACTCTTCTCAGCCAATGAGTCCTCAGATATTTGGCTGTTGTCACTTTCAGAGTTCTCTGGCTCTGGGAAATCCCACTTCCTCCCCTGAGGGTCCTCTGGCTTTAGTGGCTCTATCAGGGCTTTGGCGAAGACACACGAGAGAGAATCTACTGAGTAGCTGCTATCTGTGTCAGATAAATCACTGTCTTTTTCCCTTGAATGATCCTCTACTGGGCTGAAATCTGTGAGTGGGGCCATGGTGTCTGGGTCCCTTGCATTTTGTTGTATCTTCAAAGGACTGCCAAGAGGTAAGTGAGAGGACTTTTTGGTAATATCTCTGACCCTAGCTGCCAGAACCCTCTGATGCCTTTTTAATGCCCTGCTAGGAGAAGGTGGTTTGTATTCCATCCAAAAAGTCTTGACTGCCTTTCCACAGCCAGCAGTTGTCTTGGGTCCATGAGGATACGGGGAACTGCAACTGGCTCCCATAGCAGACTTGTGGGTCCCAAGATTCCCTTCTTTTTGCCACCCAGCTTGTGTGTGTCTAGGGTCTGCTAGTCCCTTTGCCCTTCTGGTCTGGGTGGTAGAGGTGAGAATCTTTGGTTCGTCCCTTGGCTTTAGCTCGTTAGCTGATTGCCTCAGAGATACTAAGCCCTGGCTCATCATCTGACAGGGCTGCTTACCCACTCTCCGCATTTCCTGGATGCCAAGAGACTTGGAACTTATGGTGAGGCAAGTGTCTGGAGCTGAGGCTCCCTTCCTGGCCTTGGCTGCTCTAGCTGTGTAGTGCTGCCCATGGCCTAAGGAATGCAGGCCGTTCTTGTGGAGATGCCCTGCCCTTGGAGGGTAGGAAGCAGCCTGCGGCAAATGCTCTTCTGATGATGTTTTCTCTGATGTTTGGTGAGTAGGGTCAGGCATAGGTGGTAACGTGGTGGAGGGATCCCAACTCAGGAAAATGCTGTGAAGGCAAGGAAAGTTGTCTCAGAAGACGTAAGAGGTACTACTTCCTGTGGACAGAAGGAGGTTAAAGACCAGGCCAACGTCACTGTCTCCTACAGACTTCAGAGCCAGAGAAAAGCTCTCTAGGTATAAAAGGAAACTGTGGACTAGCTCTCCAAGAGGCTCCAGGCCCACTCTGTTCCTCAATTTCTTCATCTTATTAAAAAACTGAACTGAAGCTAATCACACTTTTAGGGAAAACTTCCTATTAACAGGCAATATGAGGAATAGAGAAACAATTTAAATGGTATTATGCAGAACCAAAAGATACATCTATAAAGTGATATACAGTCTACAGAACTGTAATTATCAATAATATAAAGAAATAAAAATAATGATTAAAAATCAAACAAAAAGAATGATTAAAAGAAACGTAAAAAACAACAAATACATGCAGTATATAAATTCTACTTGGATCTTGATTTGAAAAACGAACTGTTTCAATGCTGAACCATGTTAGAGAATAAAGAAAAACCAACTGTAAATAGTTTTAGGCAAGCAGAGAAATTTGAATACGACCTAGGTTTTAGAATACAGCAAATAATTAATCTTAATTTTGGCAGCTGTCATAACAACATTGTGGTTACAAGAAAAGTCCATTTTTTTAGAAGTGTATACTTAGAAATGTAGAACTAAAATGACATGGTGTCTAGAAGTTGCCTTAAAATAATTCAGAAAATGGGAATGTAGGCAAGTGTGTAAAGCTTAATAACTGCTGAATAGTATCAGTGATACATATGCTGCTCTTCCAACTTGGCATATGTTTAATTTTTTTCATAATAAGATATTTTTAAAAGCCCACCTGGTACTTTGAAGACCAGAGAGGTGAGCAAACGTAACACCAAGAGACATTAATTGTGAACCTCCTATGGACAAGAACCTGTGCTAGGTCCTGAGGATTTAAAGAAGTATAAGATATATAAACCCTTGCTCCAAAGAGTCTGGGAGATAATACAGCCCTGCCTTGATATATGGAGTAATGGAGAAAAGAAACAAGGAAGATCTCAACTTGAACCTGGGAGTCAAAATACAGCTTACTCACCAAGTGGGAGGTGGGATCAGAAAGCTCATTTGATGTGCCAGGTGGGTCGGGGAGGGAGACAGAGGGAGGTGGTGTGGGAGTCAAAAGGTCTGGTTAGAGGCATGACAAGATTTAGGTGGGACATACAAGGAAATGTATGTGGATAGTCCAGGTCTAAGGAACAGATGAAAAATGAGGCTGAGAACCTTACTCCTAAGATGTTACCAAAGAAGCAAGAATTGATACTCCGGAGGTAAGGAAGATGGGAAAGGCCTCAATCTAAAACTATGTATACAGAAAGAAGAGTGGCCAGAAGGGAGAAAAAGTCATGAGGAAGACAGGACTATACACATCCTTCCATTTCACAGACTGAGGAAATGAGGCACTGGGAAGAACAGAACACTACCTAGACAACAAGGCTGTAAACTTTAAACAAGTGCTTCCAGGTGACAACTACTGGCTGTACCTCTGTAGCTGGGGCACGTGCTTGCTGCAGAGCCTTTCGGGGCTCAAAGAACTGCAACTTGACGATCTGCTTCTACATCGAGGCTCTGGGACTATGGCATCATAGTCCTGGGTGCTGTCATCCTGGAGCCAGCACAATGTCGTGAGCTGCTCCAGTCTCTTCTGGGCCTCCAGCAGCCTCTGCTTTTTGATGATTCTCTCTAGCTGGAATGAGACCTTTTTTCGCCGGACATTCTGCTCTGCTGCCCGAAGAGTGTGTCTCCGCAGGAGCTGCAGTTGCACCACCCTTTTCTGACTTTGGACAAATGGGGATGGCTGAATCTCATGATCTGTCTGAAGCCAAGCGTCAAGCGCCACAGATCCCTCAAGTTCTTTCTCTGCTACATGGTCTTCTTGCTGCTGCTGCTGCAAGCTGGCCAGCCAGGTCTCTTCTCTGAGCAGACACTGCTGGTCTGGGAACCAAAAACATCCAGAGAGAAGTTGAGCATCTCCCTCCCTGCTTGTGGCTCCCTGGACTCAGACACCTCCAGCCATGGCTGGACCTGTGTGGAGTGAAAGAGCTGGCCAAGGTGATATGGCAGGATGAGGGCTGCAGAGCTACAGGACCCCCTTATCACAAGGTAAAAGAATGAAGACCCTCAGGCCTCAGCACAACAGTGGGCACATGCTAGGGCAGGCAGTAGGGTATGGACACATGAGCAAATGAGGAGTGTTAAGTAGAAGGCCCATAATTCTGAGGACAATAAGGAAATTAGCTGCCTAATTCTTGCTTCCAGCCCTTTTCTTATAAGAGCCTCTGGTGTCTAAAAGAAAAGAGAACACCTAATACCAAAGATTCCGTCATATCACAAAGAAAACAAAAGAGAGAATACAGAAGGATAAGGAAGCATGAAAATGAAAGAATAAGGAGGTGAGGCAGACACCTTAAGTGGTGGACACCTACTTTCTTTAATCTGCTGGCTAATGCAAGCTTGGTCAAGTTCCAGTTCCCTCTCAGCTTTAATCTCTTCTGCTAGGATTTGTTGCCTCAAGTCTTCCACATAGCTCTGCTGCTGCTGAATTTGAGCACTGCGGGATGTCTCTCCATCCCTTGGTGGCTGATGGTCCTCGTCACACTGTTCAAGTACTCTCCTGTCACAGAAGCAGCGGAGGTTACCCAAGGGGAAATGCAAACCAAGCTCAGGACAAACTGATGGCAGTGTAAGGCCTTCCAAGAAAGCCCCTGAATTCAACAGGGTAAAGAGGACTTTGGATTTCTAGCAACCTTGGACAAATAGGAATGGTGTCACAGGCAGCTCATGATGTCACAGTGCAGGAGAGGAGAATGGTCATTAAACTGGCATATTCTTAGAGTTGTGCCTTTAGCAGAAACACACATTCATTTTAGTTAAGGAAAATCACCAGGAAAGTTGTTCTTTTTAAGAAGACACAGAAACATTTTAGCTAAACTCAGAAGTTTTGTCCTTTAAAAAAGAATAAAAAGGTGTCTGGTAAAAATATGTTGGAAATAGTAAAGCAAAAGCTCCAGAAACACTGTGGGCATAAAACTCTCTCCTATATATTCAGCATCTCCATTCCCTGAAACAGAAGTCCTCTACGATCTGGTAGCAAAAGGCAGCTGGTAATTTATACACAAACCACACCTGTGTGTGTGACCCAAAAGAGAGCTGGTCTCCCCTTGAGAGATGTTTTCAGTGAATGAGCCCTGGAATAGGATTCAAGAGTTTTAGACTCTACCACACCTTTCAGAGATATACAATGAGCATTTATTGGTGAAATATGTCACTAATTTGTCTAGATCCAATGAGAGGAAATGAGGGATATAAATGAACTAAGATTAGCTATGAACTGATAATTTGTGTTGTATTTGAAATTTTCCATAATAAACAGCTTACAAAAAATTCTAGATTAATTTTTTTTTTTGAGTCTGGGTCTCACTCTATCACTCAGGCTGGAGTGCAGTGGCATGATCTTGGCTCACTGCAACCTTTGCCTCCCAGGTTCAAGCAATTCTCCTGCCTCAGCCTCCCAAGTAGCTGGGATTGCAGACGTGTGCCACCAGTCCTGGCTAATTCTTGTATTTTTAGTAGAGATGGGGTTTCACCCTGTTGGTCAGGCTGATCTCAAACTCCTGACCTCAAGTAATCTGCCCACCTCAGCCTCCCAAAGTCCTAGGACTACAGGCATGAACCACCGTGCCTGGCCTAAAAAATTCTAGATTTTAGTCATGCCTCTGGAACCAAGTTCCTATACAACCACAGATGACTCAGAAGCTTACTCTGAAAACTGACAGCTTCTACCTACTTGCTGACCTTTCCTTGTGGTTATGTAAAGACCTCAAATGCTTTTTTCTGCAGGGTATCTTCATCCCTGTCTTTCAGGTTTTTAAAGGAGCCAACTGTATTGGCAGTCTAGGATGGGCACAGGATGGGACTAGCTGGGAAAAGTCAGATTCTGCCAGAGGCTAAAAAAGGTCAGAATCAAGCCTGCTTTATCCAGCCTTCCCTACAACCCAGGATGTCATGACTTCGAAGCAGGGAGAAGCTGGCTTATTGGTTTGATGGTGGAACCATGTCTTAGGCAGTATGACCAGTATGCTGTAAGGGAACCACTCTTTTTAAGAGATCTACCACTTTGTAGAGCAAAATGAAATCACATGGGTATCACGGAAGAGGTCCACAAATGAAAGCCTGAGTCCAAATTTGGTCTGCTGCCTGTTTTTATTAATAAAGTTTTATTAGAATGCAACCACATCCATTTATTTATGTACTCTCTAGGACTGATTTTGTACCACCCAGGAAAAACTGAGTAGTTGCAGCACAGACCATATGGCCCACAAAGCCTAAAATACTATCTGGCCTTTTACAAAAAAAGTTTGCCGCCCCTGCCTTGGAAAAAATTAAGATTTCGTAACACAGCCTTTGGAGGACAGTGAAAGATGGATAGGTAGAATACCCCAGGCGAATGCAAGTGGGAGATGACACAGCCACAGTCTCTTCCCAGAGAAGGAAGCTATCAGGTCATTCAACCTGCAACTGGTCCAAGGAGTAGGACAGATGCAGACACCTGAGTGGGGTGCACTCAGGAGAAGACTGGCACTGATTACTGTAGGCAAAACGCCAAATATACACAGTGGAGCATACTGAAAGAAGAAGAGTACTCTGTTACACAGAGGCTCAGGATAGCAACTGGAATAGAAAACCTGTTAATGCCAAACAGAAAAAGCAGTTAACAGGAAACATACATCTATGTATCATGCTTGTATTACTGTTCCTATTTCTGTCTGACTCTAGAAATGGCTGAATTACAAACATGAGCCAATCAAAGGGTCCTAGACAAACCCAGCTAAGATCCATAGACCACCAGATGCAAGAGGCTGAGAGAAGATCTTTATCTGAATTCCCTGAGATTACTCAGTTTCCTCGGCTGGCTTCCTCCTCAACCTTCAGATTTATAATTTGCTTCTCCCTAGAAGGGGCACTCTCTACTCTTCACCTAAGAAAGTGGGAGCTATTATACTGTTTCCTGCATAGCAATAGGACCTACAAAGAGAGAATGTCTGCTGTGATCTCAATAGATGCAGCACATTCACTGAAGAGGCTACACAATCAGAACAGACCCTCTGCTAAGCACATTTTGTCAAGTTACCAGAAAGCCAGTGAAAAAAGAAAACAGCAACCTTATGCTACAAGTCTAGGTAGATTACAAAAGGCAAGTCATCATTTATCTGCCAGCCAAGGGACCTCTGTCTTTATCAAGTGACTGCCCTTCATCTCTGGTAGCGCCAGTATCCCCCAGCTGCTGCCTACTCACCTGTTTGTGAGGACTCCACTGCAACCTCCCCATTCTTCTCTCACAGCCCTCCCCCAGTCTCAGGGTCTGGCAGCTTCTGCAGCAAATTGCAGCAGTGTCTACTTACTAAAGCAGCAGTGGCTGCAGTGGCAGCAACAACAGTGTCTCCCAGGCTCTAGGCACTTAAGGTTAACCCCCTAAAATTCCAAATGGGAAAATGCCAAGAACACCCGCAATGGTATTCAAAGACAAATTCCTCTCTGGTCCAGATTACTACTGCAAGGAGAAAAGGAAGGCAGACTGGCAATTTCCCCTGGCTCTAGAGCTAGCTCCAGCTTTGCAGGCTCCTCAAGAACACTGCTCCAGAGATAAATGAGGGAAAGGAAGCCTAGGACAAAGGGAGGCTTTGGAGCCAACCACATCCAAGAGCAGAGGGAGAGACTCTCATGGACACACAACTACAAATCCAGACTGGGATCCCAGCTGACAATTTATATTTTTCTCTATTCATACAGGTTCCTCTCCCTGGTCCCTTTGCCCAATCACAGGCTTGAGTACCACACCACACCACCTCCACCAGGGATTGGCACAGATGCTGGCTATGGTAGTTGGGCAGGACCAGCCCAGCCTACAGACTCCTACAGCTGGTGCTCAAGAGTGGAGGCAGTGGGTGGGAGAGGCCTTGATTCTGAAATTCCTTCTTCTGTGAATGAAAGGACACATTATTGCATGTCTGAAAGGTCATGTCGGTGCCCGTGGGGCTAGAGAGCTATAGAACACTTTTAAAAGGCAAGAGAAGACCACAACACCATGATATACTCTGGGGTGAATAGGTCAGCTGGGTTGAGACAGGGGGACAGGAAAGAGGAAGGGAGGCAGGCTTACTGGCAGCAATAGGGGTTGTGGGATGTGTCAGCACTGTGCATATATACTTGCTTTTTCGATGTTTATCATAAGAATCCTTGGGAAAGAGATGACAGTATCGTCTTTTTAGAGGTAGGGAAATAGGCTCAGAGGTTCAGTGACTTGCCTAAGGTCACATAGCTTTTCTGTAATATAGCCAGGATGTGAACCAGTTTTGTCTGCTGCAATGCATCGTCTCCATTCTCACCTATTTAAGTTACAGTGCTGTTTTCTGTAAATCTCTTAACTCTCGGAACAACAGATCTTCAATGAGTCTTCCCAAACAAACCTTACCTAAAACAGGAGCTACTTTCATGACTTCACTACAAAAAAGTAAAATCGCTCTGACAAAGCAAAAGCTCTAGCCTCAGTCCTGAGTCCACCTTGTGTCACCTCTTCTACCTTACTCTCCATCCCATAGAGCTCTCAGTTACTCAACACTAGGATCATCCTTCATTAAATTTCTTTTGTAACGTCCTTCACTGAGCAACTCTCCTATGAGGACTTGTATGCTGTTCACGCTTCCTGAATCAGAGCACTTTTGCTCCTATATCCAACACTCATCACTGCCCAGCTCAGACATAAAACTATCTTCATCTGCCATCGAATGCTGCTGGCCTGAGGAAAGAACAGGTAGATCCTTCTGAAGAAACCATGGACCATCATAACTCTACTGAGACCCTGTGCTCAAGCCTCAGTGATGTCACAGGCACCAATTTCCCTGCTGAAGTTTTCTAAAGGAAATCTCTAAGGCAGAGGTCACTTTGACATACAGGAATAGAAGGACTCCCAGTACCAAACCTGCAAGGCATCTAGATATGGGGAGGGTGTTTTATGCAGAAACGGATGAAGTATGAAGTAGAAAAGTAGTTGCCATCAATCACATAAAATTCTGACTTGTCCAGGCGTGGTGACTCAAGCCTGTAATCCCAGCATTTTGGGAGGCCGAGGCGGACCGATCATGAGGTCAGGAGTTCGAGACCAGCCTGACCAACATGATAAAACCCCATCTCTACTAAAAATACAAAAATTAGCCGGGCATGCTGGCAGGCACCTGTAATCCCAGATACTCAGGAGGCTGAGGCAGGAGAATCGCTTAAACTCAGGAGGCAGAGGCTGCAGTGAGCTGAGATCACCCCACTGTACTCCAGCCTAGGAGACAGAGCGAGACTCCATCTCAAGAAAAACCAACTCTGACTTAACATCTCATGGTTACAATGCAGGCAAAGTGGGTGTCAGAGGGTAAAACCCAAAGATATTTTCATATTGTTTCTATAGTTCCTGCCCCTCATGCAGAATTCTGGTTTCTCGGTTATGAGAAAGAAAGGATTCTCAGTCACACACTATCTTTAAAAACTCCAAAAAAAAAAAAGCCATAAGTTCTGGAAGCTATGAGCTCACATACACTATGTGACATATACTATGAGCTCCCACATAAGCAGGCCAGAACTTAAAGGCATATATAGGGAGGTAAGGTCAGAATCCTTATCAAAGATATCCACAAACACATCACAGCTAAATTTTGGGGAGAGAGGAAAGCAGCCATAGGAACATCAAATAATATACTTCTTTCAATTATGAAAAAAGTTGAAATACCAAAGAGGAAATGAATGAGGGCCAAGACCACTTCCCTGCCAACTATAAACTTAGCAGCTAGTTCAGCATCATCAAATGATTTGCCCAAGTTGATTCAGACAAGGGTTCATTCAGACCTTGGCTGCAACATTAATCACACCCCACCCCCACTCCGATCCACGCTGTAGCGGATTAAGAAGCAAACCCAATAGGCTCCACATCAGTATGATCAGCTATTTCTTACTCTTCCTTCCAAAGCAAAGGAGAGAGACCCAGTCGGGAGGCAGTGAGATCTCCATCCAAGTCCAGCCATTCCAAGGAGCCACCACCAGCAGCAGCCTCTCCAACCTTGAACAAAGAAGAAAGCACAGTGAGGCTATCATCACCCACCCTCTCCTTTGTTTTTCCTGTAAAAATCACAAACAGGGAGGCTAGCAATAACCCAGAAAACACAGCCCTGCTAACCTGCCTTCGCTGCCGCAGGACAGCGGCCTCTGCTGGGTGGTTGAATCGGAACTTCTGTGCCTTCCCCAGGGTTATGACGGCTCCTGCGGCACAGGGACAAATGAGAATTCAATCAACAGCTCATATTTTGGAGTATATACTATGTGTAGGGAACTGTACTGTGAGACAAAGTCATGCCCTCAATAACTGATAATTTTGCTGAGTTGATAAGATATGTATTAATTCTGTATCTCACAGCACACATCTTGAATTAATAAATTAGACAGGAAGAACTCTAGTACTCCAAGGGAAAGGAAGTTGAGTTCCAGGTGGAGTAGTCAGGAAACACTTGATGGAACAGGAGGAATCTAAGTTCAGTCTCAAAGGACAGACAGAATTTGCATAAATAATAGTAGTGGTAATGATAGTAATAATGAATGTTTACTGAGTGACAAGCACACTATTAAGAACTATAACGTTCACTCAATCCTCACAATGATCCTACTATTATCCCCAATTTACAGATGAAGTAAGTTAGACTCAGAAAGTTTCCTAAGGAAACAGAGCTAATGAACACAGGTAAAAATTTCATAGACTTATTTTTCACTCCAAGACTTCGGAATTAAGGCTTGCTTATGGGAATAGAAAATCTTCAGACTTCAGGGTGCAAAGGCTGGGTGATCCTTTTTTTTTTTTTTTTTTTTTTTTTTTGAAACAGAGTTTTGCTCTTTTCACCCAAGCTGGAGTGCAATGGTGTGATCTCGGCTCACTGCAACTGTTAATTTTTGTATTTTTAGTAGAGATGGGGTTTCGCCATGTTGGTCAGGCTTGTCTCGTACTCTTGACCTCAGGTGATCCACCCGCCTCGGCCTCCCAAAGTGCTGGGATTACAGTTGTGAGCCACCGTAACCAGTCAGAGTGAACCATTTTTAGAGCCCGCTTCACTGAGTTCTCTGGGCCCATGAGACTGGAGCTGGTTCATCACTCCTTTTGGTATAAACAGGGTTGTAGATGGTCCTACCTTGGGTCAGACGGCAGGAGGCAGTGACCTCCCGGCCATTGACTGTACAGCGGGCCCCACGGGCAGGCCGGAGAACAACTACCCCACAGGCACTGGTGATAGTGCAGTGGTCTCTCTCAATCCACTGACCCTGAAGGACTATAAAAGAGGTGGTGGTCAGTTGGGTAGGGGGACAATCCAGGGAAACACCCTCTCCATTTCTGTGAGATCAGAATCCAACATCTGGAAGACCTCATACCATAACAAGACAGGAAAGGCTGACCTGAAACCACCCAGACCTGAAATCCTCCCACTGTGTGGGTCTCCCCCTTCAAGTCCCAGACCTGAAACCTAGCCCAGAAAGACAAGCAGTCCCTGAAAATTTAAATGATTCTCTTCTTCTCAGAGCATCATCAGAGTCCTCTGAAGAAACCTTTCAGGCACAAATATTTGCCCTAAAATGTTGGACTCATATGCTCTGTTACTTACCAATGTCCTGTTCCTGCTCTGAGTCAATCCTTCCTATTTTTGTTGTCCCTTCCTAAAGGGTGAAAAAAGCCATTTTGATGAGAATTAAAAGGGACAGAGCCTTGCCCTACAAGAAAGTCCATATTAGAATGTTCTCACTGTCTTCCCAGCCTTATCTTTTCCACTTCTCATCCCATCCCCGCCTTGTCTGTACCAGTTCTCAACTTCGGTCCAAGTTCTGACCCTCTGCCAACTCACTCTACAGCCCAGGAAGCCCCTTAAATGGTAAAGCTAAAAAATATACCATAAAGCAGCACAAGCTATTTGCAAAGTCCAACAAGAGTTGGCAAACTATTTTCTGTCTCATAGCCTAAAGTTAGGAAATAGTTACAACCACTGGTCAGAAAAATTCTCTAGTCTGAGAAAGTACATGCAAAAGCATGGCTTTTTCCTAAGGGGTAAAGGTTAGTGTGGTTCAAGTTTGATCCAGTAAGTCTCAAAGAAACAAGCATTTTGCAAAGACTTATAGAAACACAGCATTTTTACCTTCTTGGTCCACAGATGAAGTTTAATAGACACCAGATTCTAAGAAGAGTAAAAGCATAAATAGGAGAAAAGCACCTCTAGAATAAAAAAGAACTGAAAGAGAGTATAAGAGATGAGAGGGAAACTGGAGTTAGTATAAATCAATCAGCTGATTAGTTGAAGACAAGGCCTTTTAGACCTTGGATTATGGCAAATTTGCTTAAGACCACATAGCTCTGTTAGGAAAAGGCAGCAACATGGCAATCATGATGTTAAATTTTAGATATATTTTTAGATACATCTTTATCATTTATTGACTAATATGTCCTAGGCATTATGCTGAGTACTTTATGGAAATCATATTATTTTATCCTTTAACAACTCAAAATATAGCTATTACCATCACCTTTTTATTGATGAGGAATCTGAAGCTCACAGGGGATAAACTGACTGACCTACCCACATACCAAATAGGAGAGCTATGATTAGAATTCAGGTCTCTTTGGATCCTATGCTCCTGCAGGCTTTTCTACCTTCACCATAACACCTCCCCAGTAAGGAATTTTTTTTTTTTTTTGAGATGGGGTCTCACTTTGACGCCCAAGCTGGAGGGCAGTGGTGCAATCTGGGCTCACTGTAATCTCTGCCTCTCAGGTTCAAGCGATTCCTTTGCCTCAACCTCCCAAGTAGCTAGGACTACAGGTACCCAATACCACGTCCAGCTAATTTATATATTTTTAGTAGAGATGGGATTTTGCCATGTTGGCCAGGCTGGTCTTGAACTTTTGACCTCAGGCGATCCACCAGCTTCGGTCTTCCAAAGTGCTGGGATTATAAGAGTGAGCCACTGTGGCCGATCAGTAATGTTTTTAAGGAGACCAGATAATTCCCCACTAGGCTTCACCATCAACAGCCAGAGCAGGGAGGTCCCTGACACTCCTCCAAAATAGCTTGTGAGAAGGAAGAATCCTAGCAGTAATGAATGAGGCTCTGTCCTCACTGCATCCCCCTGTCCCTCCTCTCTGCATCCACACAAACAGCCAGAGCCAGTCTTTTCTGCTCAGCCACTGACGACCACAGCAGTCAATAGATGCTAGCCTCCACAAACACGGTCAAACAGAATCAGAGGGCAGTTCAAGGAAAAAAGGTCAAAACTTTTCACGTGAGTTCAGGAACAGCCCTTCTAAAAAGATAAAGGCTACGGTACATCATAACTTCTAGATTTGCAGGGTAGAAATTACCAAAAGAAGGTGATGACATCTCAGATAACAAGCACTGAGCTGGCTGACATCTGTGTTTGCTGCCCACTCTGCCTCTTTATGTAGGGAGAGTTAGTGGCACAAAGGCAATTATGAGGATGAAGTCCAGCATATCAGTTGTGAGAATTCACTCACAGTGGTGGCAAAAATATTAAGGGAAAATAATAGAGAAAGTTTATAAAACATAGTCTCAAACCCTTTAGGTCTAAGGGTTTTTTTCATAGTTTCAGTAAAAGTTTTGGATAAAGGCAGCCTAAATCCCCCTCACATTTAGTTAATAAGTAAAGCAAACAGTTAGGGTATGTGGGGAAGTTTACCCAACTAACTTATTTACTCATGTGGTCTTAAAACTAACCTTTGAGCCAGATGGCCCTCTCAGGGGGAGGTTGGCCAGGGATTTTTCTCTTTTTTTTGGAGACGGAGTTTCGCTCTTCTTGCCCAGGCTGGAGTGCAATGGTGCGATCTCAGTTCACCACAACCTCCGCCTCCCAGGTTCAAGTGACTCTCCTGCCTCAGCCTCCTGAGTAGCTGGGATTATAGGCAGGTACCACCGTGCCCGGCTAATTTTGTATTTTTAGTAGAGACAGGCTTTCTCCATGTACATCAGGCTGGTCTCAAACTCCTGACCTCAGGTGATGCACCTGCCTTGGCCTCTGAAAGTGTTGGGATTACAGGTGTGAGCCACCACACCCAGCTAACCAGGGAAATTATCCAGTAATGGTGTTTGCTTTAGGCATCAAAACCCATCCTTTAATCTTTTACTCTAGTGGTGTTACTTCAAGCCTTTGTAAATTAAACTTTACTAAATAAATGCAAGTCTCACTGGCTGGTGAAGGCCACAGGCTATCTCTTTACAGCATTCTCCAAGGAGTCTGTAAGTGGCCACAAACCCTCAGCCACGTTGGTAAAGCATAATATCTGTGTGTCAATGTACTTTATTCACCCATTGCTGAGCCAAGGTCTGCAAGACAAACTCCCACAGGTAGTAACCCCAACACTAGCATCCAACTTGGCAAGAAAGCAAACAAACAATCAACAACAAGAAACAGAATCTTGGGCCATTACTGTTAATACTATTACCTAAGTCAATAGCTAAACAAACAAACAAAAGTTAGGGAGAGAGTACATAAAATGCAGAAATGCCAGGATTAGAACTAGACTAAAATCTCATCACCGAGGTCCACTGGAAATACAGCAGGAAGGGAGTAAAATCCTACCTAGGCACTGACTAAGCAATGAAAATCAGCAATCCAGAGGGGCATGGGGGCTCACACCTGCAGTCTCAGCACTTTGGGAGACCAAAGTGGGTGGATCACCTGAGGTCAGGAGTTCAAAACCAGCCTGGCCAAGATGGTGAATCCCTGTCTCTACTAGAAACACAAAAATTAGCCAGGCATGGTGGTATAATCCCAGCCATGCAGGGGGTTAAGGCAGGAGAATCACTTGAGCCCAGGAGGCAGAGGTTGCAGTGAGCCAAGATTGTGCTATAGCACTCTAGCCTCCGCAACAGAGCAAGACTCCGTCCATCTCCAAAAAAAAAAAAAAAAAAAAAAAAAAAATCAGCAGTCCGGGCACAGTGGCTCATGCTTGTAATCCCAGCACTTTGGGAGGCCAAGGCAGGTGGATCACAAGGTCAGGAGATTGAGACCATCCTGGCCAACATGGAGAAACCCCATCTCTACTAAAAATACAACAACAACAACAACAACAAAATAGCTGGGCGTGGTGGCGCATGCCTGTCGTCCCAGCTACTTGGGAGGCTGAGGCAGGAGAATTGCTTGAACCCAGGAGGCAGAGATTGCGGTGGTCCGAGATTGCACCACTGCACTACAGCCTGGGCAACAGTGCGAGACTCCATCTCAAAAAAAAAAAAAAAAAAAATCAGCAATCTTCAGATGAGGTCATCATTCATCTCCATGTCTATGGTTCAATCTAACAGTCATATCCTTTAACTCTCTGCTGCTATCCTAAGCTCTGCTACTTGATTTCTAGCTTCAACTATTGACTCCACATCCAATTCATATATCAGATTAGTTCTACTCAAATACTGACGATTTTAATCAATCTGATCTCTTCCTGACCTCCAACTTCTCTCTGTGGTTCTGACTAATGGGAGGATCTATACAGCCATTTGGTGTTTAGTTCTATTGCTAAGGTAAAATTGTGAGCCACTTCTGCCTCAGGCACTTTCACTAAGAAAACTTATGCTCCATGTACCAGAAAATAAGCTACTTTAAATCTTCTGTCAGAGGAGTTCAGTCTCCGACAACTTCCCAAAGGGCTTATCCTAAGAACACCGATGAGCTTTGCTAACATCTCACTTCCATATGCTCTGCAGCACTAGGAAGGAGTCCAATTTCTCCAGGGATAACAGCAGCATTACATATTCCACAGAAACTCTTTGTTCTTTTTAAATGTCCACTGGGGATAATAATGAGAATGAAAACCAGATTTTCAGTGAGCACAGGGATTTTGAGCATGTGAAGTATGTTCTGCCATTCACAGGAACTGTCCTCCCACAGTAGAACAGTGATGAGAACAAGATAAAAGACTCTATCTACCATAGGTCACCAACTCTCAAAACCACTTCAATCAGAAATGAGGACTGGCCTCCAGGTGACACAGAGCCAGGTCCTGTCTGGAAGCCTTAACTTCAATCTTTTTCTAGATGGATGCCTGTCATCCCCTCTTCCCCTACCATCACACCACTCTAGCTCTTTGGGCTCTCCCTATGTTTTAGCTTTCCTTTACCTATTTTCTCTCTGTCCTTTTCCAGGTAAATGTAGTGATGGAGAAGTGGGAGGCATACTTTGTTAATTTGAGGTTGAATGAAATGGGGAAGTATCAGAAGAAAACTTTCAAATCTTCTGAATTCTCCCTTTAGTCTCTGAAAGCCACCTTTTCAAACATTATTTTTATTTTATTTATTTATTTATTTTTGAGACAGAGTCTTACTTTGCCACCCAGGCTGGAGTGCAGTGGCGCAATCTCAGCTCACTGCAACCTCTGCCTCTCCTGGGTTCAAGTGATTCTCCTGCCTCAGCATCCTGAGTAGCTGAGATTACAGGCACCCACCACTGCACCCAGCTAATTTTGGTATCTTTAGTAGAGGAGGGGTTTTGCCACGTTGGCCAGGCTGGTCTCGATCTCCTGAACTCACGTTATCTGCCCACTTCAGCCTCCCAAAGTGCTGGGATTGCAGGTGTGAGCAACTGTGACCAGCCTGAAAGCCATCTTTGAGCAGTCTGTATTTGTAAAGCTTAGGAGCACTAATAATATCTTGAGGTTAGGGTTTCACTCTCAATGACTGTACCCCTGTGCTTCAGGAAGCCAGAAAAGAAATATGATAAGCATCATTCTTTTTTTCGTTTGTTTTAGACGGAGTCTCCCTCTGTCGCTCAGGCTGGAGTGCATGTAGTATTGTGATCTCGGCTTACTGCAACCTCTGCCTCCCAGGTTCAAGCAATTCTCCTGCTTCAGCCTCCTGAGTAGCTGAGACCTGCCACCATACCCAGCTAATTCTTTGCATATTTAGTAGAGACAGGGTTTTACCATGTTGGCCAGGCTGGTCTTGAACTCCTGACCTCAGGTGATCCACCTGCCTTGGCCTCCCAAAGGGCTGGGATTACAGGCATGAGCTGGTAAGCATCATTCTTACTTTAAAATGAAGAAATTTAGGCACAGAGAACAAAAGTAAGTTATATAAGAACAACAGTAGCAGCAGTTGAAAAACAAATGTTCTGATTTCCAGTCTTCTGCTCTATACATACAAAAGCAAAACAGATCACAATTTGTAAGGTAGACCAGTTTCCTGAGAACAAAACTGAAGGCAGCTCTGTGGCATCTGACTTGATTTCAATTCATAGAAACCTGGCTGCTGCTCCTAGCTTTTCCCTCCTTGACTTCTGGGGCCAGTGGCTTAGGAAGAAAAGGATATACCAGTCTCCTCACCTTGAGATGATACAGCACAACACCTGTGCTGAGCACATCATCCTCCAAGGCCATCAAGTGTGGCAGGCTGGAGTCGATGACCACCCCAGCCCTCCTCCTGTTGATGTCCACACTGTAATGCTCCATGAGAGCCTGCCAATCATTCCACTTCTGGGTCCAGTCTTTAGTCAGCTGGTCTATCTGTGGAGGCATAGGAGGTGATCTGAGACACTCAGCATGGGGAACGTACTAAAGGTCAGAAGTCATTACGACCTATTTGTATTTCCCCTGGGTACTACTTTCTTATGATCCTCACAGATACTATTCATAAAGCCCCACAGAAGCCCTTGTACCTCCTTCAACTGGACGCTGTGTTTTCCAACTTTTCTTCAATAAGCAAGTGTTACTTTTATAAACAGAAGCCCCCTCAATAAATGTTATCTTTAAAGTTTTCTGCAATGAGCATATATTGTTTTTATAATTAGAAAAAACATGTTATTTTTAAAAAATCAATTGGGATGTTAAATATATTTACAATTTCTCTTTCCCCATCCCACTTCTATATGACTCATACTTGGAAATCCTTTTATGACCTAACACTTCTTTCCCAAGGTACAGTACCTTAAATTATCATATAAGCTTGCACATGGCTCACAGAACCACAAAGCACTGAGAGGAAATTCCCCAGGTGGAACTAAGACTATATGGAACCTGTCTGGAAGATTATATAATAATACAATAAAAACAATAATAACAGTAAAATACTGTTTACTGTGTATTAGGTACAGAGTTTTAAAAGTAAATATGCCCAGGCTCAGAGGCCCTAAGCTAAGACCGCCTTAGGGACATGTGCAGTGTTAAATGTAGGTCCTTTTTCTTCTTTTGCTGGAAATGGATGCCTAAGCAATGAGCTTATCCTAGGAGTGGAAGAACTGAGGAAGCTCAGAAAAAAAAAATTAGATTTAGGTAAGTACTTCTCTCATAAAGGGAACACTTTTAAAAAATCATGCCAGATTTAGGTATAAGAACTTTACGTACCCTAGAAACATTATTTTAATAATCATTGAGTTGAAGTTTGGAAACCAGGAAACTACAGGGTACCTGTAAAGGGCTGGGTTGTGTACGGACCCCGGGATTGGTGAGCGGGATGGCACTATGGCTTACAGTTTAGCCAACCTGGCACAGCTGCCCCTCTGCCTACTCCTATGCTGCTTAAAATTACCTGCTCCTACACTGCCTAAGATCATACAGCAAAGAAGGGGCAGGTTCGAGTCCAGCTCAGCTGGCCTGCATAATGCAAGAATGCTAATGAGTTTGGAATGATTTTGGCTCTTCTACTTCATCTCTTAGTATAGAGGGATGATATTTTCTGAACCAAAAATCAAAATACATGACTGAAGGAGGAATTTTTTTTTTTTTTTGATAAGAGTCTCACTCTATCACCCAGGCTAGAGTGCAGTGGTGCAATCTCGGCTCACTGAAACCTCTGCTGCCTGGGTTCAAGGAATTCTCCTGCCTCAGCCTCCTGAGTAGCTGGGGTTACAGGTGCTTGCCACTGTGCCTGGCTAATTTTTGTATTTTTATAGGGACAGGATTTCACCATCTTGGCCAGGCTGGTCTTGAACTTTTGATCTCGTGATCCACCCGCCTCAGCCTCCCAAAGTGCTGGGATTACAGGCATGAGCCACCACGCCCTGCCTCAAGGAGGAATTTTTTTAGAGAAACTTCTAGATGTGTGATTTAGCCCTGACGTTTAGTTAGGGTAACAAAATGTGAACATGGCCAAGATACTTTAATAACATATAAGGATGATGCAACAGAATATTGAAAATGAAAACATTTGGTTGTAGGATTTAAATCTAACCCATTGGCTGGGTGTGGTGCCTTATGCCTATAATCCCAGCACTTTGGGAGGCGAGGCAGGTGGATTACCTGAGGTCAGAAGTTTGAGACCAGCCTGGCCAATGTGGTAGAATCCTGTCTCTACTAAAAATACAAAAGAATTAGCTGGGCGTGGCAGTGGGCTCGTCTAATCCCAGCAACTCGGGAGGCTGAGGCTGGAAAATGGCTTAAACCCAGGAGGCAGAAGTTACAGTGAGCTTAGATCACACCACTACACTCCAGCCTGGGCAACAAGAGCAAAACTCCATCTCAAAAAAAAAAAAAACAAACAAAAAATAAATCTAACCCATCAACAACAACAAAAAACTGCCCACCATTTCTTCCTTTTAAATGTCTCTGGGGTCCAGGTGCAGCGGTTCACACCTACAATCCCAGCACTTTGGGAGGCCAAAACGGACAGATCACCTGACGCCAGGAGTTTGAGACCAGCCTGGCCAATGTGGTGAAACCACATCTCCACTAAAAATACAAAATTTAGCCAGGTGCAGTGGTGGCAGACACCTGTAGTCCCAGCTACTTGGCAGGCATAGGCAGGAGAATCGCTTGAACCTGGAAGGCAGAGGTTGAAGTGAGCCTAGATCATGCCACTGCACTCCAGCCTGAGTGACGGTGAGAATCCCTTCCAAAAAAAAAAAAAAATGTCTCTGGGAATCACCTTTATTCTACTTTTAAAAGTGTCTTGTCCTTGCCCTCACTGGGTTATAGAAGTCTCCTTCCTGGCTGGTCCCCTGCTTCCAGTCTTCTTCCCACCTTTCAATTTGCCCTGCATACAACTATCATATTAACTTCCCAAAGATACTCCTTTATTATGTCAACTGATTCAAGAAGCTATTAATCCTGTTTACACAAAGTTCAAACTTTAGTCTAAACCTGCCCTAACCTTACCTTCACTACCGTCTACCATGAACACCCATTCTAACCAGCTTAGTCTTTCTCACAGTGTGTGCTTCCACGTGGCCTTTCACATCCCTTCCTCTTCTCCCAGGTTCAAGGCTTAGCTTATGTTCTCCCTCCCTCACCCAGTGCCTTACCCTCTTCTCCCTATCTAACAAAACTTCAAGGGCTAGCTCCAGGTCAGTTCTCTGCTTTCCAACACCAACACATAATGTCTGCTCTGAAAATCCCAAGCCATAATGATTTCTTCCTTTCCTAGACTCTTTTCATCTAAATCACATGGTTCATGAAACACATCATTCTCTAAATTTGTTTCCAATTAGACTGCAAACCATGTGAGGGCAGGGACTTCTCTGTACCTCTTGCAGCATCAAGCTGAGCACCTATTTCATCCTCAAACAATGAATGCATCTTGGTTGACTGATTTACAGACAAGAAAATAGTCTACCCCATCCCAGGCTACTCTCAATATCCAAAGGACTTATGAATCTCTCAGAGAACAATACTGAAAGTCTGAAATCCATTAACAGTTCCCTAGGTGAACACATCCCCTGGTTAAGGCTTAAAAGAAACAAACATTGTCTTTAAACTAGACAGCTCTTCTCTGCCCCGCCAAGCGAGCAACCCTATCTAGCCACAAGTAATACAGGGAGCTCCCAAGGTGATGTAAAGCACAACTAAGTCCACCCAACACACCCACCTTCAATTCATTTTGGAGAACCAGCTTCTTCAAGTTTTCATCCTTTTCATCATTCAATGAAGTGAAGTTTCTCTGCACAAAGACAGAGATGTGCTTTGATATTCTCCTCGTCTGAACTTAAGGCATGTCCCACCCTTACACTTGTGAAGAAAGAAAAGATGCAGATAAAGGAAAGACTTTATCATTAAGAAATAAATCAGGAACCTAAGTATTTGGGCTCACATTGGTACAAAGAAGGAAAATTCAAAGAAATTTTCCTGAGATGGCCCTATTCTCCATATCTGCCCACACAGGGCAAGGCTCATTCAGGCATAAGACAAGAGATGATAAAGTGAAAAAATGTGCACACCATCCGAAGCTACACAGAGAAATGTTTTGTTTTCGCTCCTGTCTCTTCTTCATGAAAGTCCATTGAGAACATGGAATGGAGCAGAGCCCAGAGTCTATGGAGAAGAAAGGAGGCTCAGACAGAGAACTTCACTTAAGCATGGAGAGGTTCTTATTGTCTGCATACCAGTTCAAAGCTCAGCAGCAGGGCTTTCAGTCTTTCAATCTCTTCTCTGAGTTCTCTAATCAGCTTTACATTTGCATCCTGAAACACAGAGAACTCAATCACCACTGATTGAAACCAAGTCCCACTCAGCTGTGAAATGCTATTTGCAATTGGCTTGGAAGAGGTGGATTACTCTTTTGGAGTAAGCTCTACAGTGGCCAATCATTCTCAAGTGTGATCCCAGGACCTGCAGCATCAACTTCATCTAAGAACTTGTTAGAAATGCACACTTTGGCCCTCCCAGACCTACTAAATCAGAAACTCTGAAGGACTGGGGCCCAGCAGTGGGCTAACAAACCCTCCAGGTGATTCTGATACACAATAAACTTTGAGAATCATTTCCCTAGGACAGGTCAAGCTGGTAACACAAAAGCCAGGGTGTATACAGGTAGTAGGTGCTAACATTCCTGTATTGTGACTAAGCCTAATACTGCCTAATTACATTGTCTTTTTAAAACAGTCTACATATGGATTATGTGTGTGTATATGTACATATATCTATACATATGTACATATATGTACATACACACACATATATGTATGTATACATATATACACACACACATACACATAGTGTGTCTGGCGACCAGGTATGATCCCTGCTCTGGAACTTTTCATTGAAATTGTGAAGGAATGTTTGGAAAATTCTCATTTAGCTTTCAAAAACCAATGAATAGTTCTGTGTGGGCAGAGAAGAAAAGCAAGTGAAAGAACATTAAAGGATAAAACAAAAGCCAATGAATTCCTACACTCTCCTTTTAAACAGCGAAGTCACAACAATTTGCATACCAAAAAAACACAGACAACTGGCATTAGAAAAAAAACAACCACAGGCATAAGACAGGGTACCTTGGCTCACACCTGTAACCCAAGCACTTAGGGAGGCTGAGGTTGGAGGATCATTTGAGTCCAGGACTTTGAGACCAACCTGGGCAATATTGTGGGGCCTTGCCTCTACAAAAAAAAAAACTTTTAAAATTAGCTGTGGTGGCACACACCTGTGGTCCCAATGCCTCAGGAGGCTGGGGTGGGATTATTGCTTGAGCCCTGGAGGCTGAAGTTGCAGTGAGCCATGATAGTGCCACTGCACTCCAGCCTGGGCAACAGAGCAAGACCCCTTCTCAAAACAAACAAATACAAAAACTCAGGCATAAATCAATGTAAATTCGAAATAAAAGCAGAGGAGACAAACTTTTTAAATGAACGTTCTTATACTGAGCCATTACTGCACCACTGCACTCTAGCCTGGGTGACAGAGCAAGATTCTGTTTCCAAAAATAAAATAATAAAAAATAAATGACCTTTCTTAGAGTGGTAATGCTAAACTAGGGAATCTTAAGTGGAATGGCATTAGAGAAGTATCTACAATAAGTTATTCATAAAAGGTTACTGAATAAAGGCAGTAGAGATAGGAGAGAAGGAGATGACAGAACAAAGAATTCTACACCATCATCATTTGGAGAACAAGTCTGGCAAGTTGAGGTGAGTACAAAGAGAAAGATCAATGAGAGAAAAAAAATACAGAGAGCTTTGTGTAAACTATACCAGACCAGGACTTCTGAAAAGGTCTCACCTCATTTACTCGTGGCTTGTTGATAATGTTTTTGGCACTGGATGCATATCTCAGTGTGCTCATGGTCTCACTGTAGCTAGTGTGTGCAGGAGACACCGCTGAGGTAGAAGGAGAAAGTTTAAAAACATGCCAGTCCCATCCATCCCAGCCTTTAATCATTTGCCTTGCTACTACTGCCCATGCTATATAAGACCCCTGATGAAATGAGAAACCTGGGTGGTCATGGCCCTTTCTCTAAGACAGAGTACCAGTCTCAACACAGATCCAGCTCTGGCATCCCACTCACTGGCAATCATGATGGTTTTAGAGTTCCCTCCAAGGCTGTCCTTCAGCAGCCAGGTCAACACAGAGTCTCGGTATGGGATAAAAAACTGCCTTCGGGAGGGTGCCCCTCCACTGCTGGTCCCAGAAGGAGAGCTAAGGATCCCACTGTCACCACCATTGCTGACTGAGCTGTTGAGGCTCTGGCAGCTGCTGAAAACTTGGGAGTTCTGGGCTTAAAGACAAAAAAAGAAAATGGAAGAAAGAAGGAATTATGGAGCAAACACACTAAAACAAAACAATGGTTGGATAAGGCAGGCTTAAGTATCATATTTCCTAATCCCTTTCTGTATACAATAGGATATTTTAGATATTTCTAAAGACTTTAGACTCATAATAAGAAATGATTGAGCCACATAATTTTTTAGACTCCCCTCTTTTGGAAATGATGGTAGTAGGATAGTATTGTACTCTAAAACCAAGGACAAGTATAATTTTTTCATGCCCCAAAACCAGAAGGTAACCTTATCAAAAGGAACCTTGTGTCTACTTTATTGTGACAAAACGAAAACATAAGTTATTTTCCAAAGTCTCCCTCCCACTGCCATCATCTATCAGCAAAATACCTAAGGTGGAGATGACAATTCCCAGAGTCACAAGGGACTTGTTGATATTGGCTCCTTCAGTAATCCGGTCCTTACAGTAACTGGGATCTGCTCTTTCACTAAAACAGTCAATAAAAACAGAAACAAAAGCAAACAGGACACTACCTTTATAATGCTGTTGAAAAATACTATCCATTATACTGTACATCATGCTGTAAAAGACTCACATAATAAATTCCTTTTAGAATTCAGTTTCAGAAAAAAATGTTACAATGAACTAGGCTTTTTCTGTTTCTCAGACAATAAAAATCAAATAATTCATTAGGTTTCTATTTTTATTTTGACTGTCAGAACACTTTATGCTAAATGTAATGCTCATTTACAGTAATGATATTAGCATGGCTTTTGGGTATATTCATGTCTCCTCTATATTGTCTTAAATTCATGTATTCATACTTAGCTCTATGGTATTTGTGTCATTAACTGACAACAGTTTTGAATTCTGTTTTTTTTTTTTTTTTAGAGACAGTCTCTAGTGACCCAGGCTGGAGTGCAGTGGCATGAACCCGGCTCACTGCAACCTCCACTTCCCGGGTTCAAGCAATTCTCCTGCCTCAGGCTCCCGAGCAGCTGTAACTACAGGCGCGTGCCACCAGGCCCAACTAATTTTCTGTATTTTTAGTAGAAACGGGGTTTCACCATGTTGACCAGGCTGTTCTCAAACTCCTGGCCTCATGATCCATGCACCTCAGCCTCCCAAAGTGCTGGGGTTAACAGGCGTTCACTCCCACCAAACTCACTAATAATCTGATTTACCTAATTTAAGGTATAGGTATGGGAAGTTTTAAAAGGTCCTCAGGTGGCCAGGTGCAGTGGCTCATGCTAGTAATCCCAGCACTTTGGGAGACTGAGGCAGAAGAATCGCCCAAGGCCAGGAGTTTGAGGCCAGCCTGGGCAACTTAATGAGATGTTGTCTCTACCCCCCCCAAAAAAAAAAGCTAGATGTGGTGGCACATGCCTGTAGTCCCAGTTACTCGAGAGGTTGAGGCAGGAGGGTCACTTGAGCCAAGTAGTTCAGGGTTACAATGAGCCATGATCATACCACTGCACTCCAGCCTGGAGCCTGGGCAACAGAGTGAGACTGTTTCAAAAAAGAAAAGGTCCTCAGGTGATACAATGTGCAACCAAGATTGAGAATCCCTGATGTGGAGGAACTTTTCAGCCCCTAGAAAATAACTTCTTAACCTAGCATTCAAAGAGTTTTCTTTTGTAATATTCTCAGGATGACTGAAATGTGAAAAAGATTGGAACAGCTTATTCCCTGTAAAACAGGCAAGAACAAAAGTAATTCCCCTTAGCTTTGAAATCCTAATTACCTGCCTGCTAGGTCCACAAGGTTGATCTTGCTAGCCATTTCAGAAGGGAGGTTGTTCTCCAGGATTGCCTAGGGGAGAAAACACAGCCTGTCACTTAGAACGATCTGTACTGTTTTCCCCTTAGACAGTCTTCTCATGAAGGTGATATTTTGGATTTTTATCCAATTCACTCAAACAAATCTGTATTCCAATGAGATGCAAACCAGATGCGCTCTCACTCACTGACAGATAAAATCAATAGAGCCCTGGATCATCACTTGAAAAAAAAAAAAAAAGCCAATCATGGTGGCTCACGCCTGAAATCCCAGCACTTTGGGAGGCCGAGGTGGGTGGATCACAAGGTCAGAAGTTCAAGACCAGCCTGGCCAAGCCGGTGAAACCCCGTCTCTACTAAAAATACAAAAATTAGCTGGGCACAGTGGCAGGTGCCTGTAATCCCAGCTACTCAGGAGGCTGAGGCAGGAGAATTGCTTGAACCAGGGTGGCAGAGACTGCAGTGAGCCGAGATTGTGCTACTGCACTCCAGCCTGGGTGACAGAGTGAGACTCCATATCAAAACAAACAAACAAACAACAACAAAAACCCCACCAGCAGGACTTAAAAAGTAAGGAGACAAACTTCCATGAAGTTCACTGAACACAACTTTCAGTGGCATCAGGATTTCAGTACAATTTACCACGCAAATGCTCAATTCCCTCCCAGGGGCCTCTGATTCTTATTAGCAGAGAGCCACAGCATGTGGGTATGGCCTCTTGCTAACCTCAGTCACAGCACCTTAACTTTCCAAGACAGAAAGTCTGCCCTGTAAGTTCTATTTAGTGGCATCCAGCCCCCAACAAAAGACTACTCTGTCCCTACCCCAATTCAACGTGGGTTCTGTTATTTTGTTTGAAAAATTGTTAATGTTTTTTGAGTTTTTTTTGAGATGGAATTTTACTCTTGTTGCCCAGGCTGGAGTACAATGGCACAATCTTGGCTTACTACCACCTCCGCCTCCCAGGTTCATGTGATTCTCCTGCCTCAGCCTCCCAAGTAGCTGAAATTACAGGCATGCGCCACCAGGCTCGGCTAATTTTGTATTTTTAGTAGAGACAGGGTTCTACCATGTTGGCCAGGCTGGTCTTGAACTCCTGACCTCAGGTGACCTGCCCGCCTCAGCCTCCCAAAATGTTGAGATTACAGGCGTGAGCCCCTGCACCGGCCAGAAATTGTCAATGTTATACATCATTAATCAAATGTAGTTTTAGAACATTTCAAATAATCCCCAAATCCCTCAGATCTTTGCAGTTAATCTCTGTTCTCATCCCCAGTTTGAAGCACTTAAATTTCTATGTCTATTAGTCTGCCTTTTCAGAATATTTCATATAAAGAGACTCATACAATGTTTGGCTCTTTTCACTGTACATAATTGAGATTCATCCATGTTAAGGCATGCATCAACAGTTCATTCACTTTTACTGCTGAGTAGTATTCAATTGTGTGGATATAACACAGTTATCCATTTGCCTTTTGATGGATATGTGGTTTTTTTTTTTCAATTTTGGGGTAATTACAAATAACACAGTCTTTTAAAAAATTTTTTATTTTTTTCAATTTTATTTTTATCTGTTTTCATTTTTAATTGAAGTCCAAAGCAAAATAACACTGTCATGAATATTTATGTACATCTTTCTATGGATATTTCTCTTGGTCATGTGCTAGGTGTGTATTTAACTTTTTTTTTTTTTCAAGATGGAGTCTCGCTCTATTGCCCAGGCTGGAGTGCACTGGTGCAATTTTGGCAATCCTCTGAATCCCCAGGTTCAGAGGATTCTCCTGCCTCAGCCTCCAAAGTAGCTGAGACTACAGGTGCCTGCCATCATATTCAACTAACTTTTTAGTTTTAGTAGAGACGGGGTTTCACAGTGTTAGCCAGGATGGTCTCGATCTCCTGACCCTGTGATCCGCCCACCTCTGCCTCCCAAAGTGTCGGGATTACAGGTGTGAGCCACCACGCCCAGCCATATATTTAACTTTTTAATAAACTGCAAAACTCTTTTCCAAAATTGTTATACCATTTTACATTCCCACTAGTAGTACAGTGTAAGAAAACTCCTTGTTTGATAATTAGTATAATTTTAGCCAAGTTAAAAGGTGGGTAGTGGTATTTCATTTGATTCTAATTTGTATTTCCCAAATGAATAAGGATGTTGAGAATTTTTTCAAGTATTTAACTGGCACTGGCATATTTTGTTTAGTGAGATGTCAGCTCAAAATTTTTGCCATTGTTTTGTTTTCTTATTATGGTGTTTACAGATATATTCTGAATATAATTCCTTCATCTGATGTTTATCAAGTAAGTTCTACCTATCTGTTGCTTTTCTTTTCTTTTTTTTTTTTTTTTTTTTTTTTTGATAGGGAGTCTTCCTCTGTTGCCCAGGCTGGAGTGCAGTGACACGATCTCGGCTCACAGCAAACCACCTCCTGGGTTCAAGCAATTCTCCTGCCTCAGCCTCCCAAGTAGGTGGGATTATAAGTGCGAACAACCACACCTGGCTAATTTTTGTATTTTTAGTAGAGATGGGGTTTCACCATCTTGGCCAGGCTGTTCTTGAACTCCTGACCTCAAGTGATCAGCCTGCCTTGGCCTCCCAAAGTGCTGGAATTACAGGCATGAGCCACTGTACCTGACCTGCTTTTCTTTTTATTCTCCTAACAGTGTCTTTAAAAGTGCAAAAGAGGCCAGGCACGGTGGCTCATGCCTGTAATCTCAGCACTTTGGGAGGCCAAGGCAGGCTGGATTGCTTGAGGTCAGGAGTTCGAGACCAGCCTGGCTAACATGGTGAAAACCAGTCTCTATTAAAAATACAAAAATTAGCCAGGCATGGTAATGTGTGCCTGCAACTGCAGCTACTTGGGTTGCTGAAGCAGGAGAATCATGTGAATTCAGGAGGTGGAGATTACAGTGAGTGAGGATCATTCCACTGCACTCCAGCCTGGGTGACAGAGCAAGACTTAGACTCATTTAAAAAAAAAAAAAAAAGTGCAAAAGGCTGGCATAGTGGGTCATGCCTGTAATCCCAGCATTTTGGGAGGCTGAGGCAGGAGGAACACTTGAGCCCAGGGATTCAAGACCAGCCTGGGCAACGCAACAAGATACTGTCTCCACAAAAAAAAAATACAAAAGTTATTTTATACAATGTAAGTGTACACACACACACACACACACACACACACACCTGTAAGTCCCAGCTACTTGGGAGGCCGAGGTGGGAGGATCTCTTGATCCCAGGAGGCTGAGGCTGCAGTGAGCCATGACTGCGCCACTGCACTCTAGCCTTGGTGATAGAGTGACATCAAAAAAAAAAAAAAAAAAAAAAAAAAAAGCCAAAGTGCAAAAGTTTGAAATTTTGACTAACTCCCTATTTCAATTTGTACTTTTGTTCAATTTGTGTCTTTAGTGCCCTATGTATAAAACCTTTGCCTAATAAAAAAAAAAATCACAAAGGTTTTCCCAAGTTATCTTCTAAAGTTCAATAGTTTCAGGTTTCCCATTTAGATCTATGATTCAATATGAATTAACTTCTGGATAAAGTGCAAAATATAGATCAAAGTTCTTTTTTTCACATAGACATCCAATTGTTCTCCCATCATTTTCTGAAAAGATTATATTTTCTCCACTGAATTGCCTTTGCAACTTTATTAAAAATCAGTTGCCTATATATGTGTATGTCTATTTTGGACTCTATTCTGTTCCAGTATTCTATTTGTCTATCTTAACACTAACACCACACTATCTTGGTTACTGTAGCTTTAGGCAGCATATGGTTTATCTCAGAGAATACTCCATGTGCACTTGAAAATATGTGTATTCTGTGATGTTAAATGAAGTGTTCTAAAAATGTCAGTGGGTCACATAGTTCAATAATGTTGCTCAAATCTTCTATTTCCTCACTGATTTCTGTCTGGTTATCTACCTACTATTGGAAATGGGGTACTAAAATATCCAACTATTGTTGAACTATTTTTCCTTTCAACTTGATCCATTTTTTCATGTTATTTTGAGGTTTGGTTGAGAGTGCATACATTTATAAGTATCTTTTCAATGTACTGACTGACCCTTTATCATTACGAAATATCCCTGTGTCTCGTATTTGTCTTAAAACCTATCTTACTGAGATGGAGTCTCACTCTTGTTGCCCAGGCTGAAGTGCAATGGTGCTACAGCATTTCACCATGTTGGCCACGCTGGTCTCAAAACACCTGACCTCAGGTGATCCACCTGCCTCAGTCACCCAAAGTGCTGGAATTATAGGCATAAGCCACCGATCCAGTCTCTTCTTTGATTTTTTGATTATGGCCATTCTTGCAGGAGTAAGGTGGTACTGCAGTATGGTTTTGATTTGCATTTCCCTGATAATCAGTGATGCTGAGCAGTTTTTTCCTGTGTTTGTTGTCATTTGTATATCTTCCTTTGAGAATTGTCTATTCATATCTTTAGCCCACTTTTTGATGGGACTGGTTTTTTCTTGCTAATTTGAGTTCCTTGTAGATTCTGGATATTCGTCCTTTGTTGAAAGCACAGACTGCAAAGATTTTCTCCCATTCTGTGGGCTGTTTACTCTGCTGATTATTTCTTTTGCTGTGAACAAGATTTTTGGTTTAATTAAGTCCCATCTATTTATCTTTGTTTTTGTTGCATTTGCTTTTGGGTTCTTGGTCATGTAGTCTTTGCCTAAGCCAATGTCTAGAAGGATTTTTCCAAGGTTATCTTCTAGAATTTTTATGGTTTTGGATCTTAGATTTAAGTCTTTGATCCATCTTCACTTGATTTTTGTATAAGGTGAGAGATAAGTAATGTAATGCATCCAGATTTAGTTTTATTGTTGTTATTTTTGAGTCTTGCTCCATTAACCAGGCTGGAGTGCCGTGGCATGATCTCGGCTCACTGCGACCTCTGCCTCCCAGGTTCAAGCCATTCTCCTGCTTCAGCCTCCCAAGCAACTAGGATTACAGGCGCCTGCCACCATGCCCAGCTTGTTTTTCGTACTTTTAGTAAAGACGGGATTTCACCATGTTGGTTAGGCTGGTCTCAAACTCCTGACCTCAAGTGATCCACCCTCCTTGGCCTCCCAAAGTGCTGGGATTACAGGTGTGAGCCACCATGGCCGGCCTGGATGAGTCTTTAGGGTTTTCTTGGTATACAACCATGTCATCAGCAAACAGCAACAGTTTGACTTCCTCTTTACTGATCTGGAGGCCCTTTATTTCTTTCTCTTGTCTCATTACTCTGGCTAGGACTTACGGTTACTATTTTTATGGTATATCTTTTTCCAGCCTTTTACTTGCAACCTGTGTCTGTGGTTCTGAAGTGTGTTTTTTATAGGAAGGATATAGTTGGGTTTTGCTTTTATGCAGTCTGAAAATTTGTACCTTAGGCAATTCACACATAATGTATTTATTATATTTCATAATTATCGATGTGCTCAGAGCCATCCATGTCTGATTTTTCTTTTTTCTATAAATCTCATGTCTCCTTGTTCCTCTATTCTTCCTCCATTGCCTTTAACTGTTAAGTATTTTTATTAGTATGTACCATTTTAATTTCTGGGTTTCTCTGCCCAGAGAAGGCAGAAATGTTGATTTTTTAAATTATATTTTTGAGCTGCTTTCTTTGTATGTGCTCTACAGATTACAATATGCATCTTTATGATCTACTTCAAAATAATACTAACAATTATTGCAAAATATAGAAACTCTACTTAAATATATCTTTCACTTCCCTTGTGTTGTTCTTTTCATATACAGCAAAGTACAAAAATGCACTATTGTGGTTTTCTACAATCTTATTCTTTTATTGACATTAGGCGAAGAAATGAGAAATAATATATTTACGTAGTCTTTTCATATTTACTCACATATTTACCATTCCCAGGATATTCAATTTTCTCCTATAGATTTAAGATACTTTCTAGTATCACTTTCTTTCAGCATAGATTTCATTTAGTTTTCTTGTCAGGTAAGTCTGCTAGCAATAAATTCTACTTTTTCTTTTCTTTTTTTCCACAGTCTGGGAATGTTCTTATTTCATCTTCTTTTTCTGAAAGCTAGTTTTGTTTCATATAAAATTCTTGGTTGACATAAACTCTCTCAGCACCCGGCTTCTAAGGTTCAATGTTTCTGATGAGAATCTGGCCATTCACCATGTAATTGTTCTCCTCTTATAAGTCACTTTTCTCCAGCTGTTTTTAAGATTTTCTCTTTGTCTTTCAACAGTTGACGATGTGTCTAGGTGTTGATCTCTTTGTGTTTATTTTAATTGGAGTTCTTTGAGCTTCTTAGATCAATAAATGATTTTCAACAAATTTAGAAAATTTTTAGTCATTGTTTTATTTTGGGGGTGGTGTGGTGCTTCTTCACTTTGTAATATTCATTTAATCTATTTTCAGACCACCGAAAGGATTTTGTCCAGCTTTATAGTTGCTTTTTGGGGATATGACTTGACCTCCTTATTCCATCATTAGAAGTGAATCTTCTAATATTTCATTTTAATGCATATTTTCTTTTCAACCTTTTATTTTAACTGTCCATACTGATCACACAGATGTGAAAGTGTTTTAAAATGTTAAAAATAAATACAAGCATCCAGACTCAGTGGCTCATGCTTGTAATCCCAGCACTTTGGGAGATCGAAACAGGTGGATCATGAGGTCAAGATATCAAGACCATCTTGGCCAACATAGTGAAATCCCACCTCTACTAAAATACAAAAATTAGCTGGCTGTGGTGGCACACACCTGTAGTCCCAGCTACTCAGAAGGCTGAGGCAGAATTGCTTGAACCCAGGAGGCGGAGGTTGCAGCGAGCCGAGATTTCACCACTGCACTCTAGCCTGGAGCCTGGCGACAGAGCGAGGTTCTGTCTCAAAAAATACATACATACATACATACAAGCAGGATATATTTTGATTAGTCTTTATGAAATGCTTCCACTCATTCTAAGTGTATAGCTTAACAGTTTATAATATTAGGTCCTATCAGAGGACCTATAAACGTGAGAGGAGGAGGAAAGGAGAAAAATAGGAATGAAGACAAGCAAGTAGTTTAAAGGTACAAGGAGAGGAAGAAATCCCACCAAACATAAGTAATTACTAACCTGCGTGTAGTGGACAGTAAAAATGGCATGGGATCGGCTGCTGGCCTCATGAACATGGGTGGCTGCTGTGATTCTGTGTATACAAGGAAAAATTGTTAGGATGAGGATTGTTCACACATGATGGATTCTTAAGGATCCACAGGGAATACAAGAAATGTTAGTGCTGAGGTTCACAGATGAGAATCATAAAACACACATATTTAGTCGAGTATAGTAAAGAGAATAGTCCAAAGAGGGCAGAAGCAGCATTCCAGGTGCTATCTGAGCATAAAATGGAGTGCAGCTTCATACGAAACTACACTAAAACTTTTTTTTAAAGCAAAAGGAGCAAAAAATTTGAGAGAAAAGGGAAATGAAGACTAGAGCATCATCAACCTGGAAGAACATGCCCAAGATACACTCATTTTATTTTATTCTTTTTCTTAGACCAATTTTAATAAGACAAGTGGATGTAGAGAGCTTGCTAGAGAAGATAACTCAAAGACAGAGAAAGTAAGTTTTGATTAAACACAGAATATTAATTCTACAGTGTCAGAAAGATCTTGGAAATGAGAACTGAAATCACATCAGTATCATGCTTAAGCCAGGTGGAATTCATACTCTCCCTTAGAAATCCATTACAGTGTTAACACTTAAAGTCAGTAGAGTTTTTCCTTTATCTAAGATCATCTCACTGAGTTCTCTTCTCAGAGGATCTGGAGAATTGAAGAAAACAGCCAAAATCTAGAGGCTGGTCTCATGATTCATGACTGACACTTAAAAATCAAGGCACTCAGGGTATCCTGAAGACCAGAAACAAGTGTCTCCATGAGAGTTCCACGAAGCTCAGGAAGGTGTTAAATTTAAATTTCTGCCATTATGTTCAATTAACTTGGTCCTGCTATTAACAGGATAAATAGAAGGCTCTAAAGATTTTTTTAAACCCAGAAAAAAAAAGCCATTTTTAGGGGACATTTACTAGTAATATTCTAGGTAATTCATGGTAACTAACACCATGGAATGTTATTACAATTTACAATAGCTTTTAGGGGCGTCTACAGCACCTAGTATTCATAGCAGATTAAAAACAGCCTTTTGGGGGGCTACCTTGTAAGTATTCAAAACTAGAGAAAAATGGTTTTCTGAAACTTTTACACTGTATTCTTCCTTATATCTATCAAACCTGAGGAGAGGACAATGCGGGTAACAATCTTTTCTTCCAAATACTAGAAGCTCTAAATAAAGTATAGAGTAACTTGCCTGGGCTTACTGCCTAATATTATTACATCCAGAATAGATTCCAGCTTCATTACTAGTGAGAAGAGACTAAATCTTTTTTTTTTTTTTTGAGATGGAGTATTGCTTTGTCACCCAGGCTAGAGTGCAGTGGCATGATCTCAGCTCATTGCAACCTCTGCCTCCCCGGTAGCTGGAATTACAGATGCTCGCCACTGCGCCCAGCTAATTTTTGTATTTTTAGTAAAGACAGGGTTTCACCATCTTGGCCAAGCTGGTCTTGAACTCCTGGCCTCATGATCCACCCACCTCAGCCTCCCAAAGTGCTGGGACTACAGGTGTGAGCCACCGCCCCTGACAAGAGACTAAGTCACTGCCCTTTACCCTGGGTACAGTAGGGTTCTGGGAAAAGCCTCCTGGCTGTGAACATCTCTACATACAGAGACAATTTTAAGTGTCATTATATACTCCCCAAAGGGAAATGGGAACACAGGAAAGGAGTGTGAAGATAAAAGAATGACAGAAACAAACCTGTTTGCAATTCCCTCCTCCAAGAGTTGGATTACTTGCTTATAGTTGGTAACTACATGTTGAGATAAACCTATTGGATTTGCAAAGGGGAAAAAAGAAATTAAATGAAATTTTTGGTAAAGTTTAACTTTTTCCTACAGGTCTTTAACTTTTTCCATTGCTATTTCTTTTCTTTTCCTCCCTGACGATGAGAATATCATTCCTATTTCATATCATTTAATAGACAAAAATGAGGGAATCTGGTCAAATTCATTCAGATAATAAACTAAATCAAGAAATATTTACTGGAAACCTCTTGTATACGTCTCTGCCCTCACAGAGATTACGGTCTATAATTCACATATTGCCTATGCTAACAACTATAATTCCTTACAATTCTGCTATATGGATTATAAGAACTGTTCTCATACCTCATTTGGCCCTCACAAAGTTCCTGAGGTAGGCCAGTGTTGTTTTCCCCACAAGGTGACAGACTTGGTTTAGCCGTCAAAAGACACAGTACATTCTTCTCTGTCCTCCCACAGTTTATAATCACAGTAAGTTACACTATACAAGACAATATGGCCAAGTGCCACAGGAGTCAGAGAGATGATACATGGTGAGGAATCAGAGGTGTGATCAGGGCAGGTTCCATAGAAGTGGGACTTAAATTTAGACACTATAGAATGGGAAGGCTTAGGCCAGGCGTGATGGCTCACTCCTGTAATCCTAGCACTTGGGGAGGTGGAGGCAGGTAGACTGCCTGAGCTCAGGAATTCAAGACCAGCCTGGGGAACACAGTGAAACCCTGTCTCTACTAAAAACACAAAAAATTAGCCAGGTGTGGTGGCATGTGCCTGTAATCCCAGCTGCTCAGGAGGCTGAGACAGGAGAAACGCTTGAACCCGGGAGGCGGAGATTGCAGTGAGCCAAGATTGCGCCATCACACTCCAGCCTGGGCAACAGAGTAAGGCTCTGGTCTCGAAAAAGAAAAGAATGGGGAGGCTTTAGATAGGTGAAAAGGAGTCTATGGGAATGAAAGAAAATCATGGCTGGTTACTGACCAAGTCCCAAATGCTCATAACTGTTCTAGAGAATGTCTGTATTGAAGATTCAAAAACAAAGTAACTTCATTGGCTTATTAATACAATTACACCCAAAATAACAAAGTAACATAAACGAAAGCAGCAAAAATAATAGTCAATAGAAAGCAATCCAAGAAAGATCCAGATACTGGAGCTACTAGGCAGACTTAAAAGTAACTCTGAAGGCCAGGCGCGGTGGCTTACAGCTGTAATTCCAGCACTTTGGAAGGCCGAGGCAGGCAGATCACCTGAAGTTAGGAGTTGAAGACCAGTTTGGCCAATGTGGTGAAACCCCGTCTCTACTAAAAATACAAAAAATTAGCCAGACGTGGTGGTGGGTGCCTATAATCCCAGCTACTTGGGAGGCTGAGTCAGGAGAATTGCTTGGATCCAGAAGGTGGAGGTTGCAGCGAGCTGAGATCATGCCACTGCACTCCAGCCTGGGCGATAAGAGGAAAACTTCTTCTCAAAAAAAAAAAAAAAAAAAAAAAAAAAAAAAAAAAAGATAACTCTGCTTACTATTTTCAAGGAGCTTAAAGACAAGACTATAAACTTGGGAACTATAATGAAAGGATAAAATGGTTATCTGAGAAAATAAGAACTCAATGTAAAGTTTAACAGCAGGTAAGATATAGTTGGAGAAAAAATGAGTGAGCAGGAAGATAGATCAGAAACATACTCAAAATTCAGCACAGAGAGACAAAAGATTCAAAATATGGAGGCTAGGTGTGGTAGTGCACATCTGTAATCCCAGGTACTTGGGATGCTAAGGCAGCAGGATCCTTTGAGACCAGGACTCCAAAACCAGTCTCGGCAACATTAGCAAGACGCCATGTCTAATGAATTAATTACATATAGAAGAAACAGTAAGACTCACAGAGTATACAAGGAATAGGCCTAACATACCTATAATTACAGTCCCAAAAGAAGAGGAAAGAATGGGATAGAAGGAATACTAGAAAAGGTAATGGTAGTGGAGGGAAGGGGGTAAAAAAAGGAAAGGTAATGGCTAAGAACTTTCCAAAACTGATAAAAAAAGATACAAAATCACAGAATCAAAAATCCCAGCATGATTTTTTTAAAACCTAAATCTGCCCCTAAGTAGATAATAATAAACTGTTCAAAGACAAAAAGAAAAATATTGAAAAATTTAGACTAAGAGATGAGTTCTCAACAAAAACAGTGGAAAGGAAAAGACAAAGGTATAATTCTTAGCATCAGTTAAAAATTCTGTACTCAGTGAACTTTACCATCAAGAGTAAGAAAAGCATGCTGGGCACAGTGGCTCATACCTGTAACCCAGCACTTTGGGAGGCCAAGGCAGGTGGATTACTTTAGGTCAGGAGTTCAACATCAGCCTGGCCAACATGGTGAAACCTGTCTCTACTAAAAGTAGAGAAATGAGCCGGGCGTGGTGGCAGGCACCTGTAATCCTAGCTCCTCGGGCAGCTGAGGCGGGAGAGTTGCTTGAACCCAGAAGGTGGAGGTTGCAGTGAGCTGAGATCATGCCACTGTACTATAGCTTGGGTGACAGAGCAAGACTCCATCTCAAAAATAAAAAAAAAAAAAAAAAGAAAGCCAAGAGAATTTGTCAGTAGCAGATCTACACTAGAGGGAAAACAAGATTATTCTTGAAGTAGAAGGAACTATGCAATACAAGGCAGGATATTCTCTAAAAATTAAGAAATATAAAAATGGCATTTAAGTCAAGAATGGACAAACTAAGTTGAAGTCTTATAAGGTTCTTTTATTGTCTGGGAAAAAGAGAACAGCCAGTAAATATTAGACTTTGTTAAGTCAATGGTCTATGTTGTAAGCTCTGGAATAACCACCAAAATAGTAAAACAATGCGTAAATAATAAGCTAGTAGAGAAGAAATATGGAATAATTTTTTAAAGTTATCAAACCAAAAAATATAGAAAAAGGAACCTAAAACTGGAAAGGTAAAGAGAAAACATAAAATAATAGATTTAAACCCAAATAAAATTAGTGATTACATTAAATATAAGCAGACTACAAGATCAAATAAAAGACCAAAATTGTGACAAAACAAAGGTAAAACAAAGCAAAAGGCAAATATCTTTTATAAAAAACACATCTGAAATATATACAAAAAACTGAAAGTAAAAGTAGAAAAGAAGATAAAAATACAAACACTAACCAAAAGAAAGCTAGTTTAGTTAACACCTGACAAAGCAGACTTTAAAGTAAAAGCATTACTAGAGATAAAGAAAAATCCTTAACAATGAAAAAAGGTTTCAATGAACCAGGAAGCTTTAACAATTCTAATTTTGTATGCATGTAACAATAAAGCCTCAAAATATATAAAACAAAAATTGACAGAATTAAAAGGAGAAGAAGTAAGAAAGTTTAACTTGCCTTTCTTAGTACATGTTAAAACAAATGTAAAAACAAAATCAAATAGGGGTACAGAAGATTTGAACTAGTATCAAACCTGATAAATGGTAATAATATAAACACCAAGCCCAACAACTGTATAATACACATTTTCTTCAAACACACATGGAAAATTTACAAAAACTGGCTAATATGCTAGGCTACAAATCCAACTGTGCTATGTATATTTCAAACTTTTTCATTATTATTGTACATTATGATGATCTGTGATCAGTAATCTTTGATGTTACTATTATAACTGTGTTGGTGCACCAAGAACTGTGCCCATATATGAAAGTGAACTTAATTGATAAATGTGTGTGTTCTGACTGCACCACCAACCAGCCTTTCCCCCACCTGTCTCCTACTCAGGCCTCCCTATTCCCTGAGACATAACAATATTGAAATTAGACCAATTAATTACCCTACAATGACCTTTAAGTGTCCAAGTAAAAGAAAGAGTCTCTCATTTTAAATCAAAAGCTAGAAATCCTGAAGTTTAGCAAGGAAGGCATGTCGAAAGCTGAGAAAGGCTGAAAGCTAGGCCTCTTGAGCCCAATAGTTGGCCAGGCTGTGAATGCAAAGGAAAAGTTCTTAAAGGAAATTAAAAGTGCTAATCCATGAGTAAGAAAACAAAACAGCCTTCTTGCTGATATGAAGAAAGTAAATTTTAGAGTATGGTTAGAAGATCAAACCATCACAACATTCCCTTAAGCCAGAGCCTAATCCAGAGCAAAGCTCTCACTCCCCTCAATGCTATGAAGTCTGAGAGAGTTAAGGAAGCTGCAGAAGAAAAGTTGGAAGCTGGCAGAGGTTAGTTCACAAGGTTTAAGGAAAAACTTCTCAATAACATGAAAGTGCAAGGTAAAGCAAGCAAGTGCCGACAGAGAAGCTGTAACAAGTTATCCGAAAAATACAGTTAAAGCTAAGATAAGGAAAGTAACTACACGAAACAACAGAATTTAAATGTAGACAACTCAGCTCTCTACTGGAAAAAGATGTCATCTAGGATTTTTATAGCTAGAAAGCAGCAGCCACTGTCTGGTTTCAAAGCTTCGAAGGACAGGCTGATTCTCCTGTTAGGGGCTAATGTAGCTGGTGACTTTATTTTATTATTATTATTATTATTTTATTATTGAGATGGAGTTTCACTCTTGTCACTCAGGGTGGAGTGCAGTGGAGCGATCTTGGCTCACTGTAACCTCTGCCTCCCAGGTTCAAGTGATTCTCTGGCCTGAGCCTCCCTAGTAGCTGGAATTACAGGCACATACCACCACACCTGGTTAATCTTTGTATTTTTACAAAGTAGATATGGGGTTTCACCATGTTGGCCAGGCTGGTCTCGAACTCTATACCTCAGGTGATCTATCCACCTCAGCTTCCCAAAGTGCTGGGATTACAGGCATGAGCCACTGTGCCTGGCTGCTGTGACTTTAAATTGAAGCCATTATCACTCTGAAAATCCTAGGGCCAGGCTGGTCGCAGTGGCTCACAGCTGTAATCCCAGAACGCTGGGAGGCTAAGGCAGGTGGATCTCTTGAGCCCAAGAGTTCAAAACCTGCCTGGGCAACATGGTGAAACCCTGTCTCCACAAAACACACAAAAAATTAGCCATGTATGGTAGTGCATGGGTGAAAAAATGAATCACCTGACCCTGGGAAGTCGAGGCTGCAGTGAGCTGTGATCACACCACTGCACTCCAGAGTGGGTGACAGAGCAAGATCCCATCTCAAAAAAAAAAAAAAAAAAAAAATCCGAGGGCCCTTAAGACTCATGCTAAATCTACTCTGCCTATGCTCTATAAATGGAGCCATAAAGCCTAGATGACAGCATATCTGCTTATAGTAAGCCCACTGTTAAGAACTACTGCTCAGAAAAAAAAGATTATTTTCAAAATATTACTGCTCATTGAGAGTGCGCCTAGTCACCCAAGAGCTCTGATGGAGATGTACAAGAAGGTTAATGCTGTTTTCATGCATTCTAACATGACATCCATTCTATGGCCCATGGACCAAGGAGTCATTTCAACTTTGAAGTCTGATAACTTAAGAAATACATTTCATAAAGGTATAGCTGCCATAGTGATTCCTCTGATGGATCTGGGGAAAGTCTATTGAAAACTTTCTGGAAAGAATTCACCATTCTAGATGGCATTAAGGACATTCATAACTTATGACAAGAGGTCAAAATACCAACATTGAGGGGTTTGAAGAAGTTGTTTCCAAACCTCATGAATTACTTTAAGGGGTTCAAGACTTTGGTGGAGGAAGTAATTGCAGAGTGGGAGAACTATCAAGAGAAGTAGAATTAGAAGTGGAGCCTGAAGATGTGACTGATTTGCCACAATCTCAGAATCAAATTTGAATGAATGATGAATTGCTTCTTATGGATAAGCAGAGAAAGTGGTTTCTTGAGATGGAAACTACTCCTGGTGAAGATGCTGTGAACATTGTTGAAATGACAAAAAATGTATCGGAATATTACATAAAGTTGATAAAGCCGTGGCAGGATTTGAGAGGACTGACTCCAACTCCTAAAGGAGTTCTAATGTGAGTAAAACGCTATCAAACAGCATTTCACACTAGAGAAAAATTTTTCATGAAAGGAAGAGTCAGTTGATGTAACAAACTCCACAGTTGTTTTAAGAAATTGCCACAGCCATCCCATCCTTCAGCAACCACCATCCTGATCAGTAAGCAGCCATCATCATTAAGGAAAAATACTGCACCAGCAAAGAGATTATGACGCACTGAAGGCTTAGGTGACCACTAGCATTTTTTAGCAATAAAGTATTTTAAAATTAAGGTATGTACATTTTTAATACATAATGCTACTTTGTACTTAATAGACTAAAGTATAGCATAAATATAACTTTTATATGCACTGGGAAACCAAAACATTTGTGTTTTTATTTTGATTTTTGCTTTATTATGATACTCACTTTATTGTGGTGGTCTGGAATCAAACTTGCAATATAGCCAAAGCATGTCTGTATACACACTGTTTTAAGTGAAATTACATGGAGCATGTCCTCTGAATTCAGTATTGTTAAACTAAATACCTATAACAAAAATAGAACTAGGAAATCCCTAAGTGTTAAAAAGAAACACTCTTCTAAACCCACGGGTTAAAATAAATCGTATTGGAAATTATATATATTTTAAACTGCTTAACGATGAAAATACTACACATTAAAACTGGTGCAATACAGCTAAAGTCATGCTTACAGGGAAATTGATAGCTATAAAGAAATATACTAGAAAAGAGGAAAAGATGAAAATCAACAAGCTAAGCATTCATCTTACAAAGATAGAAAAAATTCAAAAAATTAAACGAAAAGTAGGAAAATATAAAAAAAAAGAATAGAAATTAATAAATAGGTAATAAAAATAATGGAGACAATCCACAAAGACAAAAGATGATTCTATGAAAAGACAAATAAAATTAATAAGTCCTTAAACTAAACAAGAAAAAAGAGATAAGGTACAGATAACCAATGTTAGGAATAAAAAAGAAATATCCTACATTTATTAAAATAAAAAAATATTATACTTTATGCAAATAAATATTTTAAATGTAGTAGAAATGAGTATTTTCTAAAATTAACCCTCTAAAATTGATGTAACAAAAAATAGAATATCTGAAAGAAATCATGGCCATATTTTAAACCTTCTAAAAAAAAAAAATCCCTTAGACCCAGAAGGATTTGCCAGAAAATTCTGCCAAATATTTAAGGAAGGAGTAACCCCAATCTTGTTTTTTAAAAACAAAACAAAACAAAACAAAAAAAACTCAGTCTCAAAAAAGAGAAAAAGGCCAGAGATGGTGGCTCATGCCTGTAATCCCAGCACTTTGGGAGGCTAAGGTGTTAAGACTGTTTGACGCCAGGAGTTCAAGACCAGCCTGGGCAACACAGGGAGACCCCATCTTTACAAACATCTTAAAATTTAGCCAGGCATGGTGGGATGTGCCTGTAGTCCTAGCTACTCAAGAGGCTAAGACAGGAAGATCACGTGATCCCATGAGTTCCAGGGTGCAGTAAGCTATGATTCACCTCTGTACTGCAGCCTGGGTGATAGACGAAGACCCTGTCTCTTAAAAAATAATAAAAGAAAACAGAAAAAGAGGGAGCATCTCTCAACTCATTTTAGGGAACTAACATAATCTAAATCCAATGAGAGAGAAAGGGAAAAACAAAGGAGGAGATGAAAGAGAAAAAGAAAAAAAGCTGGAAGAGGAAGAGGACAAGGAAGATGATTATTGCAGGCAAATTTCACTATTGAACATAAATGCTATAAACCCCAAATAAAATATTAGAAATCCAAATCCAGAAACATATAAAAAGGATAATATGTCATAATTAGGTTGAATCTATTCCAGGAATGCAAGATTGCTGTAACATTTTTAAAAAAATCAATATAATTTATCCCATTAACAAGATAAAGGACAAAAATTATATGACATAGAAAAGCACTTGTAAAACTTCAGTAGTTAACCACAGTAAAAATGCTTATACCTTTAAAAACTTAGTCCTGAGGTCATTAAGTGGTGTAGAGCAAGGCAGGCAGCCATGTAAGAGTGTGGGGGGTCTCTGGTGATCCAGAGCAGGGTGTCTGAGGCTGGGAGGTGTGAAGAGGGCATCCATGCAGGGTGATGTGATATGGCATAGTCAAAGCTGAAGAGGGTATCCATGCAGAGGGAAGGTCTGGCATGAGTGCAGGGTGAGGAGGGTGACCACACATGCCAGCCTGGCACAGAAAGTCAGAGCCTGAGCGGGCTGAGGAGAGCCTCCACACAAGAAGGCAGCCCAGCACAGGGTATCGGAGCTCAGGCAAGGTAAGAAGGTTGTCCACATGTTTGGGTGGCCTGCCATGGGAAGTCAGAGCCCAAGTGAGATGAGCAAGGCACCCATACAGAGAGACCGTGGGGTGAAAAGCCTCCATGTGGGGGCGGGGAGGTGGTCAGAAAAAGAATACAAAGACCCAGAAGGGTAGGGAAGGTACTCACATAGTTGGCAGCAGAGGGAGGCAGACCAGTATAGAATGCTGAACTTGAACATGGTGAGCAGGGCTTCCCATAGCGAGGCGGCCAAGCCTGGGGTGCCAAAGCACAGGCAGGAGAGGCAGCCATCCATATAAGAGAGGACAGCAACAGCAATGAAGAATGACTACACACAGGGTGGCAGGTCAAAGAAGCATCTCCACTGTCAGAGAAGAGAATCACAACATCTCAAACGCAATTGGTGTATCTAGCACCCAGATCTTGGCTTTTAAATACCATTCTCCAATAAAAGGATTCAGGGGTCATGGAAGAAATGGTGAATTCCAGGACTAAGTCAGGGAAGATAAGCCTGCAATATCTTATCACAGAAGGCAAGAAAGCACTCGAAGAATGACAGAGGTATGACCAAATGGACCCACTTGAAAGGGATCCCAGTGGCTAAATATGGGGTAATTTGAGCATCAAAATAATAAATAATAGTAATCGAAAGTAATCCATTGAGTAAAGTAAGACCGCATGAATCCATACTAACATAATTAATAAATTGAAAGTTTGATGAGGATAAGATATTTATACTGTTTCAAAGGCACTGCCCCCACAAAATACTTGATGATTACAAAGGAAAAACAGTAACTTCAAAGTGAAGAATCCTGGCAGACATCACCTTAAGAGATGAAATGAAAAATCATGAGTAATAGACAAATCAAGTGTGCCTCATGAAGAAGTTTTCAAGTTCATGAAAGTCAAGGAGACACTGAGGAACTCTTCCAGACTGAAAGTTACTAAAGAGATACCCTAACTAAATGCAACCCCTAATTTTAACTGGACAATTATCGGAACAATTAATAAAATTTAAATGAGATCTAAGGATTCAATAGAAATAATGTGCCAAAGCTAAGTTCCTGATTTTGTTGGTTGTGTTGGAATCACGTAGATTATTACTGTTTGTAGGAAAAAACATTCTACATTGCTGAGGAGAGGCAGGTCATCAGGTCTGAAATTTATTCTCAAATGGTTCAGGAAAAAAAAGTTTTTTATACTGTGCTTGTAACTTTTTCATAAGTTTGATTTGTTTAAAATTTAAAAATAGAAACTGAGAAAACCAAGGAGAAAAGAATTTTCTTAATTGGCGAAGGCAGTGTTGCTTATCAACAGACTGGGGCCTGTTCTCGAATTTGTTACCTGATAGGCAATGAGACGACAGTACGGAAACTGAGAGTGTTAGAAACTTTTATAACAATAAAAAAGGCTGAGTGTGGTGGCTCATGCCTATAATTCCAGGGCTTTGGGAGGCCAAAGCGGGTGGATCACCTAAGACCAGGAGTTCGAGACCAGCCTGGCCAACATGGTGAAACCTCGTCTCTACTAAAAATACAGAAATTAGCCAGGTGCAGCTACACGTGCCTGTGGTCCCAGCTACTTGGGAGGCTGAGGCAGGAGAATCACTTGAACCCAGGAGGCAGAGGTTGCAGTGAGCCAAGATCCCACCACTGCACTCCAGCCTGGGTGACAGAGCAAGACTCTGTCTCAAAAAAAACAAAAATAAGAGGCTAACTTTGATAGAGTAATTTTATATCTGTTGAATCTAGTACAGAAGATTTTGGGATTGTAATTAAGATATTGGTTTCATTTTTCTAGTAATTCATCCTTATTTTATTTTATATATGTACCAGTATACCAAAGATTGGAATGAAAAAAAAAAAAAAAAGCTGGCTGGACATAGTGGCTCACACCTGTAATCCAAGCACTTTGGAGGCCAAGGCGGGTGGATCACCTGAGGTCGGGAGTTTAAGACCAGCCTGACCAACATGGTGAAACCCTGTCTTTTGCTCTTCCGATCTATGCGAAAAAAAAAATTTTTAATTTAAAAAGAAGAAAAACTGGTTCTTCTAGCCTGGGCAATGTAGCGAGACCCCATCTCTAAAATAAAAAATAAAAAAGTTAGTTGGGCATAATGGCACATGTCTGTAGTATCAGCTACTTGGGAGGCTGAGGAAGGAGGACTGCCTGAGTCTGTGAGTTTGAGGCTGCAGTGAGTCACGATCATACCACTGCACTCCAGCCTGGGTGACTGAGTGAGATTCTGATCCAAAAAAAAAAAAACCACCACCACAAAAAAGCTGGTCCTTCACCACAGTTTGAGAAGCATATAGAATATTATTTAAAAAACAACCACTATTGCAAATATCTTACTTAAGGGTAAAATGGTGAAGATTTCCTCTGGGAACAAGATTGTTACCACTTTTATTTACTATTGTACTAGAGGTCCTAGTTCATGAAGAAAGGAAAGAAAAAAAAAGGCACAAGAATTACATGTTTGGGGTGGGAGAAAACTCCTGTGACTTACAGATTGAGTACATAGTAAATACAGAATTTTTTTCAGAGTCCCAACTACCTAACTCTTGCTTTGTACCTATACCATTATATTAAAATAAAGGCCACAGCAAACATACAATATTGTCTTTGTCTCACTTAGATATCAGTTTAGATCCTATAACCACGGGCCTCTTATGTGTGCTTTGGCCAGGGCCTTGTGCTTTTCATATTTCAACTTAATCTCTCATCTAATTAATAAATTTTTTAATGGAAAGGCTACTCCTTTCCTTTCTTTGGATTTAGGTAGCTATAAAGGTCCATCTCACAATTCTGAATTGGAACTGCAAGTTCCTTAAGGGTCTTATATTTTCATAGTTCCCATGGCACCCAGAATAGCATAGGCATTTTGTAGGTACTCAGTAAATTTCTGTATAATTGGTTTCAAGCCAGAAACAACTTTCCACTTTAAAGTCATATTCACAGAATGGATGAGCCTTAAGACAGATGGGCAGGCAGATAGATAAGACAAACATATCAATAAAGAAAGAAAACATTAAAAAAATTAAAAAATTATTAAAATGTCATCAGAGGGTAGTCAAGGGAATAAAATAGTTCAGTGTGACTGTTCAGGATCCTAACTTCCAAGGCTGGTTCTATACTATTTCAGCTCATGACTCCTTCACTAAGAAACGTCCACCTGTATTTGTAATGGTTTGAGAAAGTCCAGAGCAGCTTCAAGAACGATTCTTTGTAACAAAGAATCTAAGAGATTTTTCACTGGTTTAAAATTTGGTATTTCCTACCTCCCTCCCCTCAAGGGTTCATTCCATAAAGGTATCCAAAACTACCCTGGAACTTTGCTCCATGAACCTTTTAGTCCTGATCCTGTCACTGACATTGGATATATGACCCAAGCTGTATGACCTTGCAAGAGTCATATTTTGTCTGGGTTGCAGGTACTACACCAATCAAAGAATCTATGATCCCAGGTCTCCATCCAGGCTCTTGATATATAGGATTCTGTTCCATTCCTCTCTTCCAATCCCATGCAAGTTTCCCAGTTGCAATTCTGTCCCAACTCTAGCTGTGTGACTTTGGGACCCTTACCATTTTCCAGATTTCATTGTTTTCTAAATAAAGCAGATATTTGAACTATGTCTGAGGTCTCCTCTTATAACTCCTCCCACATATACATACACAGACTTTTAAGAAGTCTGACATCACTGCATCAACTCATGGTCTGCCATGAAAGTATTGCTTTACACAGATACATATACCCACAGAGTTTTACAGAGCAAACTTAAACTGGTTCCTAGCAAAGGAAATGGTATTTTTGTTGTTGTTTCTATGCTGCCATCTATGATGAAACATTTGGGAAAAGACAAAGGTAGCAGAATCAGTCACTGGCATACCTATTATATCATCCATTTGCCATGCCCTGACCAGAGAAAACCCTTGATCTTTCATGTCCTGCTCCTTATCAGGATCTAAATTAGCATACTACAGCCTGGTGCACTGGCTCGCCCCTGTAATTTTAGCACTTTAGGAAGCTGAGGTAGGAGGATCGCCTGAGGCCAGAAGTTCAAGGCCAGCCTATGCAACATAGTGAGATCCCATCTCTACAGCAGATTTAAAAATTAGCTGCCTAGGTGCATGCCTGTAGCCCTAGCTACCTGGAAGACTGAGGTGGGAGGATCACTTGAGCCCAGGAGTTCAGGATGCAGTGAACTATGACAGCATCACTGCATTCCAGCTTGAGCGACACAATAAGACCTTGTGGCTAAAAAATAAATAAAAAATAAACTGACATATTGCTACAGGAATATAAAATGCATATATTACTTTTTTTTTTTTTTTTTTTTTTGAGATGGAGTCTCACTGTCACAGGCTGGAGTGCAGTTGCGCAATCTCAGCTCGCTGCAACCGAGTAGCTGGATTTACAGGTACATGTCGCCACACCCAGTTAATTTTTTGTATTTTCAGTAGAGACAAGGTTTCACCATATTAGCCAGGCTGGTCTCGAACTCCTGACCTTCACAAATTCGTCCACCTCAGCCTCCCAAAGCGTTGGGATTACAGGCATGAGGCACCGTGCCCGACCATATATTACTTGTTATAAGAGGCCTGGAAGGGTAAAAACTTCATCCATAAAAGAACTCAACTGTTGCTACTTAATAGCAGGACCTAGCTTAATGATATAAGACAGATGGTACCAAACACCAAACATCACTACTTGGTTAGGAAACACATCAAATCCTACCCCATGTCTGATGTCTGACATCGCCCTATCTTTCCTACCCTACTGACTACCACCACCGATAGAAAAAGTACCATGGAAAGGGGACTGGTTTACCAGGGAACCACTAGAGGCCCTGCCAGATCGAGTGCCCACAGACCTCCCTTTATTCCCCACAGTTTTCCCTCTCATTCACCATGCTTTAGCCCCACTGGCCCATTGAAAACAACAAACCTTCTCCCAGGGCTCTATTTCATTCCACTTCCTCTTCCTGAAACGCTTCTCACCTTGGTACACCATTCTTCACGTGACCGTACTCCTTTCAGGTCTCAACTTAAATGTTTCCTCCTCAGAGCAGCTCTTCCTGATCACCCCATACAGGTGATCAGGATGTTGGAAGTCACCAACATCTTCCACTGTTCTTTGCCATTGCTACATCTATTTATTTTTTTTGTTAGCCTTTATCTCTACTTGTAATTGTTCATTTTCTGATTCATACCCACCAGATTGTAAGCTTGCCTGTGAGGGCAGGACCATGTCTTTTCTATTTATCAATACTTATTCGTGTCTAGTACAATAGTTGGCACACAATAAGTGTTTATTATACATATGTTCAATAAATTAGTGAATATTAGGAAAGCTTCCCAGGTTTCAGTTTGCTTTCAAATCTCCAGGACCACAGTAGCTCACCTTGTACATATGGGCCCATCTCTGGATGCTCCCTGACCCGCAGGGCATAGGATTTTTTTTGACTAGATTGCTTCAACAGATCCCGCACTCGTTCATTATAGATTTCTAGAAAACTAGAGAGAAGTAGAAAAGGCAACATAATTCTATTTTGAAAAAAAGTAGAAAAAACACTAAGCTAAAAATAAGGAGGTCTTAGTTCCTGTCCCAGGTCCACCTCTGACACTCTAAGGCACTGATCAAACCAGGGTTCCCCCTTGAGTCTCTTTCCATACATATACAATAGAGTTTTTAAAAATTGTATTTTTTTTATTTACTTTTGAGACAGAGTCTTGCTCTGTCTCACAGGCTGAAGTGCAGTGGCACAATATTGGCTCACTGCAACCTCTGCCTCCCAGATTCACTGCACCCGGCCACAGAGGTTGTTTCTTGAGTGAGTTTCAAACACGACCCTTAAGCTCTATTGTTCTGTGAAGGCATCTCAAGGGCTAGACAGCCAAGGTAAGCTGGCCACAGAAAGACCTGCTTGTTAAGTCTATGGGTAGGAAATTAAGTTTTCTACAACCAAAGCCCTAAGTATGTTCCTCAGCTCCTGTACTGCAAGATATTTCTTCTGTGGGTTTCTCCATCCCTATGGTAACTCTGGAAGCAAAGAGAGGACAGCTGAACGTGGGAGAATTTGGAATAGAAAAAGAACTACTGTAGGTCCCAGAGGTTGTCAGGTTCTTACCTTACTTTTATCCTACAGGAGGAAGGCAGTGAAGCACAGTCTTTCTCCCTGATGAAGAGACCCTGCACAAACCAGAGGGTTGGGGTTTCATTGTAGGAACTGTACAGAGACCTACTTTGAGAGGATCCAGTCAGAAGATAGTCCATACCTCACATATCCGTGGTGTCAGCCCAACAGAGGCCTGGAAAACAGAAGAAAGGAAAGCATTATTGTTTACTCAAGGTAATGGTCTCTCCCACAGAATACCCAGGAACCATCCTCAGCATGGGAGATAGATGCATGGACTCCTTGTCCTAGCCTCTTCACTTCAGGCAATTTCACCGGGGAATATAGAAGACTTTTATGTGCCAGTGCTCCAAAAGACATTCATGGGAGAAATGTACCAGATGAGAGGCAGATTATCACCATAAAAGGAAGTAAACCCAGATACCTGCTTTTACACAATGAAGTTTACATTATTCTTGGATAAAAACACTTTACTAATGTTCCCCCTTGACCCCCTATACCTCCAATCCCTACAGAGGGGTTGAGTACAAGAGTATTCAAAATACACATTTAGACCAGGTGCAGTGGCTCACCCCTGTAATCCCAGCACTTTGGGAGGCCAACGCAGGTGGATCACTTGAGCTCAGGAGTTAAAGACAAGACTTGGCAACATGGGGAGACTCTATCTCTATTAAAAATACAAAAAAATTAGCCAGGCATGCTGGTATGTGCCTATGGTCTCAGCTACTTGGGAGGCTAAGGTGGGAGGATCACTTGAGTCTGGGAGGCAGAGGCTGCAGTGAGCTGAGGTCGTGCCACTGCACTCCAGCATGGGTAACAGAGTGAGACTACATCACAAAAAACAAGAACAACAACAAAAACACACATTTAGAAAAATGCGGTTTATTTTCCCATCTTATATTCAGTGCTAACTTGTACTCAGGTTAAGGGCTTTATACTTTTGGTTTAGTGGCCAATTTCTTTCTTATTATTACTATCATTATTATTAATTTTGAAATGGAGTTTCACTCTCGTTGCCCAGGCTGGAGTGCAATAGTGCTATCTCGGCTCACTGCAACCTCCACCTCCCAAGTCCAAGCAATTCTCCTGCCTCAGGTTCCTGAGTAGCTGGGAGTACAGGTTGGCGCCACCATGCCCAGCTAATTTTCATATTTTTAGTAGAGACAGGGTTTCACCATGTTGCCAGGCTACTCCCAAACTCCTGAGCTCGGGTGATCTGCCCACCTTGGCCTCTCAAAGTGCTGGTATTATAGGTGTGAGCCACCAGGGCTCCAATTTCTTTTTTTAAAGTCAAATACTATGAAATGACACTAAACACAGGACAAAGTGAGCAATGAGCTAGGCCCAAGGCATCAGGGATAATCATCTAGGAGGCAACATATCCTATAGAATGTCCCTGTGTAGTGTTTTTTTGTTTTGTTTTGTTTCTTAGGCTTTTTTGTTTTTGTTTTTTTTAAGACAGAGTCTCACTCTATTGCCCAGGCTGGAGTGCAATGGTGCAATCTCAGCTCACTGCAATCTCCACCTCCTGGGTTCAAGTGATTCTCCTGCCTGAGTCTCCCAAGTAGCTGGGATTACAGGCACATGCCATGTCTGGCTAATGTTTGTATTTTTAGTAGAGGTAGGGATTCACCATGTTGGCCAGGCTGGTCTTGAACTCCTGACCTCGTAATCTGCTCACCTCGGCCTCCCAAAGTGCTGGGATTACAGAAGTGAGCCACCGCACCCAGCTGAGACAGGGTCTCTTAGTCTGTTGTCCTGGCTGGAGTACAGTGGCAAGATCATGGCTGATCATTGCAGCCTCCCACCTCAGCCTCCTAACTAGCTGGGAACACAGGTGTGTGCCCCCATGCCCAGCTGGTTTTGGTATTTTATGTAGAGATGGGGACTCCCTATGTTGCCCAGACTGGTCTCAAACTCCTGGGCTTAAGGGATCTTTCTGCCTCAGCCACACCAAAGTGTTGAGATTATAGGTGTGAGCCACTGTACCTGGCACCCCTACCAGGATACTTCTAAACCTAAAACAACAAGGTATTCTTATTAAGGAACTCTGCTCTCCTAATTTTCTATGATAAAGGAAGGCTCTTATTAAATCTTACATACTTGTGAAAACCCTTGGCTCAGGAGCTAACCTTCCTGCTTTCTTCTAACACACAGATATAACACATGTAGGCTTGGAGCTTGGCCACAATAATGGAATCTCTGCACAGCTGTAGGCTGCACTTAAGATTTAGTCCAGGTCTTATCCACAACAAAGGTGTAAAACAGCTTCAAGTAAGGAACCTGGAGGTAACGAAAGAAAATCAGTAGGACTGAGAATTGCTTTGTTGAAGGGAGCTGTATAATTCTAAGGGTCTTCAGTGTTTAATAAGGAGGGGCTAATTATTCAGTTTACCTTCCAATTACATGCTGAAAAACTCATTCTTAAAACAGAAGACTCATTAAATCTCCTTTAAAGTTGACCTACTACATAAATCATATTCTATCTCACAGTAGTAAGGACAATGCAAGGTTAAGGCTTGCTGTGGCATTAGGAATATATCTAATTATAATACTCACTGGGGTCCCCAGCATGGTGTATGTCTTCCCAGAGCCTGTCTGTCCATAAGCGAAAACGCTTATGTTATAGCCTTTGGTAACTCCAGACAGTACTTCCATCCCTAAATCCTGGAACACCTGTAACAACAAAAGCAGAGGAAATATCACTGTGGTCCTTCTTCTCATAGCAGATTTACAATTATTTTCTAATCTAAAAAAATTATAAAATATTTCAAACATCCATGACTATTAATTCACTACGATTTCATAAGAATCAATTCAGTTTCATAATAAGATAGCTAAGGAAAATCCATTCATTCAGCCCATCAAATATTTTTTCAAGTCCCTACTGTATCTAGATACAATACTAGACTTGAAGATACAAAAGTAATATGGTCTCTAACCTTAAGGCAAAGACAGTGTAGAAGAGCAAAGAAATGCAAGCAAAATAATTCTGTATCTCTTGCAAGAAAATGTTTCATATGGTTAATCAGGTAAAGCTGCAGTGAAATATTGCCCAATAACATAGAAATTCAGGGTCTTAAGATACCACACTGAAGATCCAGTAAGACCAGAAGTTAGGGAGGTGTATTTTCCATGTGCATCTATTTTCTACACACTCCCTCCTCAGAATGACCCCAAGAGCTGGCTGGTTTTGCTGGTCATTTACACCATTTTAGTGAATCAGAAATAGGCAGAGGTCCTCATGTTAAAACTCCTGTACTTGGCATATTGCCTGGAAGTCCTACTGAGATCTGGAAGTCCTACTGAGATCTGTTTGGCAGAGTCTGGTCTCAGGAAAAAATAGCCAGCCTTAGGGGAAAGGCACAGCTTCTCAGTTCAGCCAGTCTTTGGCAGAATGCTGCATGGGCATCTACATACCCATACTGTTAAGGTGGACATTTACCCTTTGTATTATTGTTGCCCAGCATCAAAATACTCTTCCTTTGAATCTTTGGTTGTGTCAGTCTTGGTGGGAAGCGTGGCTCAATGCTCTACTACAGAAGCCGAGAAGGCCAGATACTACTCTCCACCTAGGACAACACTAGCACATGAAATGAGGCCAGACAGGGCTAGGGGCGGTGGCTCACATCTGTAACTCCAGCACTTTGGGAGGATGAGGCAAGTGGATCACCTGAGGTCAGGAGTTCGAGACCAGCCTGGCCAACATGGCAAAAACCCGTCTCTACTAAAAATACAAAAAATTAGCCAGGCTTTGTGGTGGCCACCTGTAATCCCAGCTACTCCGGGGGCAGAGGCAGGAGACTTGCTTGAACCCAGGAAGCAGAGGTTGCAATGAACTGAGATTGCACCATTGCACTCTAGCCTGGGTGACAGAGTGAGACTCTATCTCAAAAAAATAAAAAAATAAAAAAGAGGAAAAAAAAATTAGGCCAGACAACTAGACGTCACTTGACAACTAGATTATCACTTGAAAAACATAAAAATAAACAATAGTTAATAATTGTCCATGCTGGCATCAAGGATCCAATAGCCTGCTGAGCATACAGTGGTAGAAGTGCCAAGTGTGGTACAAATCAGACAATTCTGTGACATAGTTCTGCATGGGGTCCCTGCTGCTTAACATCCTATGTATGCCTTTCTGCCCATTTTTCAATTTTCCCTTCAATTCTGTGACTCCTCTGATATGATTCCAAGGTGTAGTGTTTTCTTACACTTCAAAGCTGTGTCATCTTGGGCAAATTATTTAAACTTCGTAAACCTCACTTTCTTTAGGTATAAAATGATTATTTTTCTATCTGTAATACAGGTTTGTTGTGAAGATTAAACAAAATAATACACTTAATAAGGGACAAAGGCAGGAGCTACTAACTCAAGACTATACTTCCTGTTTCTTTTCTTTAACTGAGACAGGGTCTCGCTCTTTCCCCTAGGCTGGAGTGCAGTGGCGCAACCTTGGCTCACTGCAGCCTTGACCTCCTGGGCTCAAATTATCTCCCTACCTTGGCCTCCCAAGTAGCTGGAACTACAGGTGTACTCCACCATGCCCAGCTAATTTTTTCGTATTTTTGTAAAGACAGGTCTCCCCATGTTGTCCAGGCTGGTCTTGAACTCCTGGGCTCAAGCAATCCACATACTTCGGCCTCCCAAAATGCTGGGATTACAGGTGTGAGCCACTGTGACTGGCCCTTTTTTTTTCTTTTTTTTTTGAGACGGAGTTTCACTCATGTTACCCAGGCTGGAGTGCAATGGCGCGATCTCGGCTCACCGCAACCTCCGCCTCCTGGGTTCAGGCAATTCTCCTGCCTCAGCCTCCTGAGTGGCTGGGATTACAGGCACGTGCCACCATGCCCAGCTAATTTTTTGTATTTTTAGTAGAGACGGGGTTTCACCATGTTACCAGGATGGTCTCGATCTCTTGACCTCGTGATCCAGCCGCCTCGGCCTCCCAAAGTGCTGGGATTACAGGCTTGAGCCACCGCGCCCGGCCTTTTTTCTTAAGAGACATGGTTTTATCCTGTCAGCCAGAATGAAGTGCAGTGACACAATCATAGCTTATTGCAGCTTCAAACTCCTGGGCTCAAGGGATCATCCCACCTCAGCCTCCTGAGTAGCTAGGATTACAGGCATTTTTATTAGTTTTCTCTTTGTTAATTTTAATAATCAGTGTCAAGCTGCCATCAGTTTAAATGAATAGGTTATTTGCAAGCCTCATGCTAACCTCAAATCAAAACACATACAAAAGAGACACAAAAAAATAAAGAGAAATTAAAAGATGTCACCGGAGAAAATCACCTTCACAAAACAGGAAGAGAGTATGAAAAGGAGGAAAGAAAAGACCACAAAACAACCAGAAAACAAATAACAAAATGGCAGAAGTCCTTACTAATCAACAACGTTGAACGTAAAGAGACTAAACTGTCCAATCAAAAGACAGAGTTAAATGGATTTTAGAAACAAGACCCAACAATCTGTTGCCTACAGGAAACACACTTCACCTATAAAGACACACATACACTGAAAACAAAGTGAGAGAAAAAGATATTCTGTGCAAACAGAAACCAAAAAAGAGCAGAAGTAGCTGTATGTAAATCAGAAAAAATAGATTTCAAGAAAAAAGGTCATTATATAATGATAAAGGGGTCAATTTAACAAGAGGATGTAACAGTTATAAATATATATTCACTCAATACTGGATCACCCAGATGTATAAAGCAAATATTAGAGTCAAAGAGAGAGACAGACAGAGAGAGAGACCTCAATACAGTAATAGCTGGAGACTTCAACATGTCACTTTCAGCATTGAACAGATCATTCAGACAGAAAATAAACAAAGAAATGTAGGACTTAATCTGCACTGTAAAGAAAATGGACCTAATAGGTATTTACAGAACATTTCATCCAATGGCTGCAGAATACACATTCTTCTCATCAGCACACGGATCATTCTCAAGAACAGAGCAAAAGTTAGGCCACAAAACAAGTCTTAAAGAATTTTTTAAAAATCTTCCTGAAAGGTAGGTTAAGGAAAAAAATAAAAATAAATAATAAAATAATTCAAAAAAGCTGAAATCATATCAAGTATCTTATATGACCACAATGGAATAAAATTAAAAATCAATAACAAGAGGAACTTTGGAAACTATATATACACATAGGAATTAAACAATATGCTCCTAAATGACCAGTAGGTCAAAGAACAAAATAAGAAGGAAATTTTAAAATTTCTTTTTTTTTTTTTTTTTTTTGGGAGACAGAATCTCACTCTGTCATCCAAGCTAGAGTGCAGTGGTGTGATCTCGGCTCACTGCAACCTCCACCTCCTGGGTTCAAGCAATTCTCATGCCTCAGTCTCCCAAAAAGCTGAGACTACAGGTGTGTACCACCACGCCTGGCTAATTTTTTGTATTTTAGTAGAAATAGGGTTTCACCATGTTACCCAGGCTGATCCTGAACTTCTGAGCTCAAGCAGTCTGCCCACCTTGGCATCACAAAATACTAGGATTACAGGCATGAGCCACCATGCCCAGCCTAAATTTCTTTAAACAAATGGATATGGAAACATAACATACCAAAACAAATAGGATACAGCAAAAGTACTACTAAGAGAAAAGTTTATAGCAATAAGCATCTATATCAATAAAGTAGAAAAACTTCAAATAACCTAATAATGCATTTTAAAAACTAGAAAGGTGACCAGGTATGGTGGCTCATGCCTGTAATTCCAGCACTTTAGGAGGCCAAGGCAAGAAGATCGCTTGAGCCCAGGAATTCAAGATCAGCCTGGGCTCAAGCTCCATAAGCTCTTGCAGTATAACAAGACACCATCTCTATTTTTTTTAATTAAAAAAAAAAAAAAGAACTAGAAAAGCAAGAGTGAATTAAACACAAAGTTAGAAGAAAAAAGATTAGAGCAGAAATAAATGAAATTAAAATGAACAAAGCAATACCAAAGATCAATAAAATGAAAAGTTGTTTTTTTTTGAAAAGATAAAATCAATAAGCCTTTAGGCAAACTAAGAAAAAAAGAGAAGACCCACATAAATAAAATTGGAGATGAAAAAAGAGGCATTATAACTGACACCACAGAAATGCAAAGGCCCATTACAGACTACTATGACTTATGCCAATAAATTGGAAAACCTAGGAAAAAAAATTCGTAGACACATACAATGTACCAAAATTCAACCATGAAGAAATCCAAAACCTGAACAGACCAATAACAAGTAATGAAGCTGCAATAAAAATCTCCCAGCAAAGAAAAGCCCAGAACCTGATGGTTTCACTGCTGAATTTTGCCAAACAATTAAGAATAACTAACACCAATCCTACTAAAGCTACTCCAAAAAAAAAAAAAAAAAAACGAAAAAGGGAGTACTTGCAAATTCATCTGTTAAGGCCAGTATTACTCTGATGTCAAAATGACACAAAGATACACCAAAAAAAGAAAACTACAGTCTAATATTCCTGACAAACATTGATGCAAAAATCTTCAACAAAATCCAGCAAACTGAATTCAACAGTATGTTTAAAACATCATTTAGGCTGGCTCGGTGGCTCACAACTGTAATCCTGGCACTCTGGAAGGCCAAGGCGGGCAGATCATGAGGCCAGGAGATCAAGACTATCCTGGATAAAAAGGGAGGGAGTCAAGATGGCCGAATAGACACAACTCCAGTGCACAACACACAGCAAGAGAGACACAGAAATCCAGAGATCTTCTAGCTCCAACTGAGGTACCAGGTGCATTTCAACGGGTCTGGTCCCATGGTGAGCAAAGCCACAGCAGGGCAGACCAAGGTGGGGAGGGGTGACACTTCACCCAGAAAGTGCATCTGACCAGTGAATTGGAGGCTCCCCCTCTGGCACTCTGGTCCAGACACAGCACTCCCCCCAGAGCCTCAGCAATACACAGAACAGAGGATCTTTGCCAGTCAAGCACCAGGAATTACAAGCGCAGAGTTGAATAATAATACAGGACAGTGCCCTGGATTGGCACACAGATCTAGGCAAATGTATGAGCCCATAGCCGGCCTGAGCAGCTGGGCAGGCCCCTCCCCCATGACCGGAGAGAGGGAGCTGAAAACAGGGAAACAGGCAGTGCGGTTAGGCAGGTTCCTACCCTCCCCCACATATCCCAGAGGGCTGAAGCACTAATTCTAGCAGGTTGCCCAGCCAGTGCCACAGTCTGAGCTGAACCCTGAATAATCGAGCCCTGTGGAGGAAGGACATAGCCTACCATTAAAAGGGTGGGACTAGGCCTCAGATTTTAACAAAAAACACAGGAAGCCTACATAGCAACAGGATGGCGGTCTTGATCACCCAGCAGTGCCTTGAGGTCAGCGGAAGAGGTGGGCCTAAACTCCCAGTGTAAACAAAAAACACACAGGAAGCTTACCTAGCAACCTGAAGGAGTCCACAGAAACCAAGTAGCACCTTGACAGGCAGACAAGCAATCACATCAAGCAGCTCCCTGAGACCACAGCCAGGAAAATCCATGAAGATGGGGAAAAAGTGCAAAAAAGTTGAAACCATCACAGACCAGAACACCTCTTCTCCTTCAAGAGATCACAACTCCTCAACAACACAGGATCACATCATGACTGAGAAGGAGTGCAACGAACAGACAGAAACAGGCTTCAGAAGGTGGATAATAACAAACATTTCTGAGCTAAAGGAACACGTTCTAACTCAATGCAAAGAAACCAAAAGCCTTGAAAAAAGGTTAGAAGAAATGCTAACTAGAATAACCATCTTAGAGAAGAACATAAACGACTTAATGGAGTTGAAAAACACAGCATGAGAACTATGTGAAGCAAACACAAGTTTTAATAGCTGAATTGATCAAGCAGAAGAAAAGATAGAGATTGAAGATCAACTCAATGAAGTAAAAAGAGCAGGCACGACCAAAAAAAAAAGGGAAATGAAACGAACAAAGCCTCCAAGAAATATGGGATTATGTGAAAAGACCTAATCTACACTTGATCAGTGTACCTGAATATGATGGGCAGAATGAATCCAAGCTGAAAAACATGCTCCAGGATATTATCCAGGAGAACTTCCCAAGCCTAGCAAGGCAGTCCAAATTTCAAATTCAAGAAATACAGAGAACTCCACAAAGATATTCCTCAAGAAGAGCAATCCCAAGGCACATAATGGTCAGATTCACCAGGGTTGAAATGAAGGAAAAAATGCTAAGGGCAGCCAGAGAGAAAGGTCAGGTCACCGACAGAGGGAAGCCAATCAGGCTGACAGTGGATCTCTCAGCAGAAACCCTACAAGCCAGAAGAGAGTGGGGACCAATATTCAACATCCTTAAAGAAAAGAACTTTTAACCCAGAATCTCATATCTAGCCAAACTAAGCTTCATAAGCGAAGAAGAAATAAAATCCTTTACATAAGACAAGAAATTACTTAGAGATTTTGTCACCATCAGACCTGCCCTACAAGAGCTCCTGAAAGAAACACTAAGGACGGAAAGTAACAAGTTCCAGCCACTGCAAAAGCACACCAAATGGCAAACACCAAAAATCCAATGAAGAAAATGATAGCTAATGGGCAAGAAAACCAGCCTCTAACAAAATGGCAGGATCAAATTCACATAACAATGTTAACATTGAATGTAAACAGCCTAAATGCCCCAATCAAAAGACACAGACGGGCAAACGATAAAAAGTCAGAACCCATCGGTGTGCTGTATTCAGGAAACCCATCTCACATACAAGGATACACACAGACTCAACATAAAGGGATGGAAGAAGATTTACCAAGCAAATGGAGAACAAAAAAAAAGCAGAGGTTGCAATCCTAGTCTCTGACAAAACGGACTTCGACAAAGATCAAAATAGACAAAGAAGGGCATTACATAATGGTAAAAGGATCAACGCAACAAGAAGAGCTAACGATCCTAAATATATATGCACCCAATAGAGGAGCACCGAGATACATAAAGCAAGTTCTTAATGACCTAAAACGAGATTTATACTCCCACACAATAACAGTGGGAGACTTGAACACTCCACTGTCATTATTAGACAGATTAACAAGACAGAAAATTAACAAGGATATCCAGGACTTGAACGCAGAGCTAGACCAAGCAGAACTAACAGACATATACAGAACGCTCCACCCCAAATCCACAGAATATACATTTTTCTCAGCACCACATCACACTTAATCCAAAATTGACCACAACACTCGAAGCAAATCACTCCTCCGCAAATGCAAAAGAACAGAAACCATAACAAACAGTCTATCAGACCACAGCACAATGAGATTAGAACTCAGGATTAAGAAACACTCTGAAATCCACATAAGGTGTTCAGTTGGAAACTGAACACCTTGTTTCTGAGTGTCGACAGGATAAACAATGAAATGAAGGCAGAAATAAAGATGTTCTTCAAAATCAATCTGAATGAAGACACAACCTACCAGAATCTCTGGGACACCTTTAAAGCAGTGTCGAGAGGGAAATTTATAGCAATAAATGCCCACATGAGAAACAAGGAAAGATCTAAAATTGATACCCTATCATCAAAATTGAAAGAGCTAGAGGAGGAAGATAAAAAGAACTGAAAAGCTAGCAGGAGACAAGAAATAACTAAGATCAGAGTCGAACTAAAGGACACAGACACACAAAAAACCCTTCAAAAAAATCAATAAATACAGGAGCTGATTCTTTTTTAAAAGATCAACAAAACAGGCAGACCACTAGCTGGACTAACAAAAAAGAAAACAGAGAAGAATCAAATAGATGCAATAAAAAAACGATAAAGGGGATATCACCACTGATACCACAGAAATACAAGCTATCATCAGAGATTACTACAAACAGCTCTATGCAAATAAACCAGTAAACCAGGAAGAAATTGATAAATTCCTGGACACTTGTACTCTACCAAGACTAAACCAGGAGGAAGTTGAAACCCTGAATAGACCAATAACAAGCGCTGAAGTTGAGGCAGCTATCAATAGCCTACCAACCAAAAAAAGTCCAGGTCCAGATGGGTTCACAGCCGAATTCTACCAGACGTACAAAGAGGACCTGGTTCCAATTCCTTCTGAAACTATATCAAACAATACAAAAAGAGAGAATCCTCCCTAATTCATTTTATGAGACCAACATCATTCTGATACCAAAACCAGGCAGACTCAACTAAAAAAGAAAACTTCAGGCCAATATCCATGATAAACATCGACGCAAAAATCTTCAATAAAATACTGGCAAACCAAATGCAACAGCACATCAAAAAGCTTATTCATCACAATCAAGTAGACTTCATCTCAGGGATGCAAGGCTGGTTCAACATACAGAAGTCCATAAACGTAATCAAAGAAAGTTCCACATAAACAGAACCAAAGAAAAACCCACATGATTATCTCAATAGATGCAGAGAAGGCCTTTGACAAAATTCAACAGCCCTTCATGCTAAAAACTCTCAATAAACTAGGTATCAATGGAATGTATTATAAATGATAAAAGTTATATGTGACAAACCTACAGCCAATATCATACTGAACGGGCAAAAGCTGGAAGTATTCCCTTTGAAATCAGGCACTAGACAAGGATACCCTCTCTCACCTCTCCTATTCAATGTAGTATTGGCAGTTCTAGCCAGAGCAATCAGGCAAGAAAAAGAAATAAAGGGTATTCAATTAGGAAAGGAGGAAGTCAAACTGTCTCTATTTGCAGATTACATGATTGTATATCTAGAAGACCCCATTGTCTCAGCCCAAAATCTTGTCAAACTGATAAGCAACTTCAGCAAAGTCTCAGGATACAAAATCAATGTGCAGAAATCACAAGCATTCCTACATACCAATAACAGACAAACAGAAAACCAAATCAAGAGTGAACTCCCATTCACAACTGCTACAAACAGAATAAAATACCTATGAATAAAACTAACAAAGGACATAAAGGACCTCTTCAAGGAGAACTACAAAGCACTACTCAAGGAAATAAGAGAAGACACAAACAGATGGAAAAACATTCCATGCCCATGGTTAGGAAGAACCAATACTGTGAAAATAGCCTTACTGCCCAAAGTAATTTATAGATTCAACACTATCCCCATCAAGCTACCAATGACCTTCTTCACAGAACTGGGAAAAACCACCTTAAATTTCATATGGAATCACAAGAGAGCCTGCATAGCCAAGACAATCCTAAGCAAAAAGAACAAAGCTGGAGGCATCACAATGCTGGACTTCAAACTATACTACAAGTCTACAGTAATCAAAACAGCAGGGTACTGATAACAAAACAGAGACGTAGATCAATGGAACAGAACAGATGCCTCAGAAGCAATACCATACATCTACAACCATCTGATCTTTGACAAACCTGACAAAAATAAGCAATGGGGAAAGGACTCCATGTTTAATAAACGGTGTTGAGAAAACTGGCTAGCAACGTGCAGAAAGCAGAAACTGGACCCCTTCCTGTCACCTTACACTAAAATTAATTCCAGATGGATTAAAGATGTAAACATAAAACATAACACCATAAAAACACTAGAAGAAAACGTAGGCAAAACCATCCCAGACACAGGCACAGGCAAGGACTTCATGACTGAAACACCAAAAGTAATGGCAACAAAAACCAAGATAGACAAATGGGATCTAATTAAAATTCAGAGCTTTTGTACAGCAAAAGAAACCATCATTAGAGCAAACCAGCAACCAAAAGAATGGGAAAAAAGTTTTTGCAGTCTACCCATCTAACAAAGGGCTAATATTCAGAATCTACAAAGAACTAAAACAGATATATAAGAAAAAAAACAACCCCCTTCAAAAGTGGATGAAGAATATGAACAGACACTTTTCAAAAGAAGACATATATGAGGCCAACAAACATATGAAAAAATGTTCATCATCACTGGTCATTAGAGAAATGCAAATCAAAACAACATTGAGATACCATTTCACGCCAGTTAGAATGGCAATCATTAAAAAATCTGGAGACAACAGATGCTGGAGAGGATGTGGAGAAATAGGAACACACTTACACAATTAGTGGGAATGTAAATTAGTTCAACCATTGTGGAAAACAGTGTGGCGATTTCTCAAGGATCTAGAAACAGAAATTCCATTTGACCGAGCAAACCCATTACTAAGTATATACCCAAAGAACTATAAATCGTTCTACTATAAAGACATATGCACACATATATTCACTGCAGCCCTGTTTACAATAGAAAAGACCTGGAACCAACCCAAATGCCCATCAATGATAGACTGGACAAAGAAAATGTGGCACATATACACCATGGAATACCATGCAGCCATCAAAAATGATGAGTTCGTGTCCTCTGCATGGACTTGGATGAATCTGGAAACCATCATTCTCAGAAAACTGACACAAGAACAGAAAACCAAACACCATATGTTCTCACTCATGGCGGTTGTTGAACAATGAGAACACATGGACTCAGCGAGAGGAGCATCACACACTGGGGGCAGTTGCGGTGGTGGGCTGGGGAGGGAAAAAGGGGGGGGGGAAGGGTGGGGACAGAAAACATGGGAAGAAATTCCAGATATAGTATGCACCTATGCAACAACCCTTCCTGACCTGCACATGTACCCCAGCACCTAAAGTAAAATAATTTTTTTTAAAAAAGAACTTGTCCATGTTACCCAAAACCACCTCTACTCCAAAAACTACTGATATAAGAATTTAAATTTAAAAACATTAAAAAATAAATAAATAAAAAATAAAGCCAAAAAGATGGGGTAGGCCTTTCAAGTTTGGCACATGGCGATTTTCAAGATTTAGGTTCTTAACTGCTTGGAAAAGACAAAGTGAGAAAGAAATCAGGATGGCGGACTTTGATTAAATTATTTAGAATGGCAATTAACAGGACAAGTTCATGTTTTAAATGTTTCAATTTACTATTATAATTTGCATTCAAATAAATATTCTTGGAAAAAAAAAAGACTATCCTGGCTAACGCGGTGAAACTCTGTCTCTACTAAAAATACAAAACATTAGCTGGATGTTGTAGCACACACCTGCAGTCCCAGCTAGTCAGGGGGCTGAGGCAGGAGAATCACTTGAACCCAGCAGGCAGAGGTTGCAGTGAGCCGAGACGACACCACTACACTCCAGCCTGGGCAACAGAGACTCTGTCTCACAAAAAAAGAAAAAAAAAAAAAGGATCATTCATCGTTACCAAGTGGAATTTATTCCAGGACACAAGGATGGTTCAATATATACAAATCAATGAATATGATACCTCATGTCAACAGACTGGAGGACAAAATCATGTGATCATTTCAATTAATGCTGTAAGAGCATTTGATAAAATTAAACATCCCTTAAAATAAAAATTCTTGAAAACCTGGGTATAGAGGGAACATACCTCAACACAATAAAAGCCATATACAAGAAGAGATCCACAGCTAGCATCATACTGAACAGGAAAAAAATGAAAGCCTTTCCCTCTAGGATCTGGAAGAAGACAACAATGCCTATTTTCACCACTGGTATACAATGGAGAAGTCTTAGCTAGAGCAATCAGATAAGAGAAAGAAAGAAAGAAAAGGCATCCAAATTGGAAAGGAAGAAGTTGAACTATCCCTGTTTGCAGATGATATGATCTTATATTTGGAAAAACCTTAAGACTCCATCAAAAACCTGTTAGAACTCATAAACAAATTCAGTAAAGTTGCAAGATACAAAATCAACATATAAAAATCAGTAGCATTTCTATATGCCAAAAGAGAACAATCTGAAAAGAAAAAAATCAAGAATGCAATCCCATTTACAATAGCTACAAAATAAAATAAGATACCTAGGACTAGTCTTAACCAAAGTGAAAGATATCTCAACAATGAAAACTATAGGCCACGCACGGTGGTTCAAACCTGTAATCCCAGCACTTTAGGAGGCTAAGGAAGAAGATCCTTTGAGTCCAGGAGTTCAAGACCAGCCTGGGCAACATGGTAAGACCCTGTCTCTACAAAAAATAAACAAAATTAGCTGGGTGTGGTAGTGTGCATCTGTAGTCCTGGCTACTTCGGAGGCTGAGGTGGGAGGATTGCTTGCACCAGGAGGTTGAGGCTACAGTGAGCTATGATCATGCCACTGCACTCCAGCCTGGACAATGAAGCAAGAGACTGTCTTGGGGGAAAAAAAAAAAAAAAACAAACAAACAATTTAACTGGGGTAGTATGAAAAATACTTGCAATCACTATCAAAATACCAATGACTTTCTTCACAGAAATAGAAAAATATTCCAAAAATTTTTATGGAAGCACAGAAGGCCCAGAATAATCAAAGCCATCCCAAGAAAAAGAACAAAACTGGAGGAATCATATTACCTTACTTCAAATTATACTATAGAGCTATAGTAACCAAAACAGCACGGTACTGGCATAAAAACCGACACGCAAACCAATGGAACACAATAGTGAACCCAGAAAGACATCCACACAGCACACTGAACTCATTTTTGACAAAGGCATCAAAATATACACTGGGAAAAAGACAGTCTCTTCAATAAATGGTGCTGGGGAAACTGGATGTCCACATGCAGAAAAATGAAACTTGACCCCTATCTCTCACCTTATAAAAAAATCAAATCAAAATGGATTAAGGACTTAAATGTAAGACTTCAAACTCTGAAACTGCTAAACATTAACATTGAGAATATTTTCCAGGACAATGGTCTGGGCGTAGATTTCTTGAGTAATACCCCAGAAACACAGGCAACTAAAGCAAAAATAGATAAATGGGATTGTGTCAAGTTAAAAAGCTTCTGCACAGCAAAGGAAACAATCAAGTGAAGTGACAACACACAGAACAGGAGAATATATCTTCAAACTATCCATCTGACAAGGGATTAATAACCAGAATGTATAAGGAATGTGAACAATTCAATTAAAAAAATCTAATAATTCAATTTTAAAATAGGCAAAAGATATGAATAGACACTTCTCAAAAGAAGACATACAAATGACAGATATATAAAAAGGTGTTCAACATCACTGATAATCAGAGAACTCCAAATCAAAGCTACAATGAAATATCATCTCATCCCAGGAGAAATGGCTTTTATGCAAAAGACAGGCAATAATGAAAGCTGACAAGAATGTGGAAAAAAGGGAACCCTTATACACTGTTGGCGGGAATGTAAATTAGTACAGCCACTATGGAGAACAGTATGGCAGTTCCTCACAAAAACTAAAGATAAAACTACCATATGATCCAGAAATCCTACTACTGGATATTTATACAAAGAAAATGAAATCAGTATGTCAAAAAGGTATCTGCACTCCCATGTTTATTGCAGTACTATTCATAATAGCCAGGATTTGGAAGCAACCTAAATGTCCATCAAGAAACAAACATTAAAAAAACGTAGTACATATACAAAATGGAGTACTATTCAGCCGTAAAAAGAGTAAAACCCTGTCATTTACAAAAACATGGATAGAACTGGAATGAACACATTATGTTAAGTGAAATAAACCAGGCACAGAAAGACAAAGTTCGCATGTTTTCACTCATTTGTGGGAGCTAAAAATTAAAATAATTGAACTCATGAAGACAGAAAGTGGAATGACAATTATCAGAGGCTGGGAAGAGCACTGGGGTGGAGGGAAAAGGGGATGGTTAATGGGTACAAAAAATAATTAGATAAAATGAAGATCTAATATTTCATAGCACAACATGGCAACTACAGCCAACAAAAATTTACTGTACATTTCAAAATAACTTTGAGAGCATAACTGGAATGTTTGTAACATGAAGGATAAATGCTTGAGGTATGGATATCCCATTTACCCTGATGTGATTACTATGCATTGTATGCCTGTATCAAAGTATCTTATTTACTTCATAAATATATATACCTACTATGTAAGCCTTTTTTTTTTTCTGAGACTGTATTACCATAAAATATAAAATGTATCCTTATCATTTCAATCCTTCAGAACATTAGAGCTCTGGGTAAAACAGAAAAACCATGTCACATTACTCTCTCTGAAAAATCTTTGTACTTACACTTGTCATCTCTTACTACCTGGCTGTCAACTTTGGAAAGTTCATGGTTAGAACTAAAGATCTCCCAGCTCAGGAATAGCAAATACCGAGACAAGTAACCACAGAAACAGTCAAACAAACAAATCCCTGTGCCCCATCCCTTCATTCAAGTTACTTTTATTTGAACAAGAAAGTATGAATACAAAATGGAGAGACATCGCTGGGCAATGGGTCATGCCTGAAGTCCCAGCTAGTCAAGAGCCTGAGGTGGGAGGATCACTTGAGTCCAGGAGTTCAAAGTTGCAATGAGCTATGATCACACCACTGGATCATGCAATCCAGGGTAGGCAACAAAGTGAGACCCTGTCTCTAAAAAAACAGAGAACCTGCCTGTACAAATGGTGTGCAATTTGAAAAGACACTTCAATAAATATGGGACTTAAGGAGGTTAATAGTATTCTTTAAAATTTTTTCCACAGTATATGAGGAAAAGCCACATGCATTGCCTTTTTCATTTTCTCTTTTTGAGTGATATGCGTTGCTTTTCTTACGTAGATTCTGGGTGAAGTATTTGCATTTCTTATTAATAAAGTGGTTTCTACCATTAAAAAAAGAGAGAGAGAGAAAGCTACAAATGATAATGAGAAACTTGGCTTTCATTTTTCATTATTCTTTTTATTTGTTTTTAAGAGACACGGTCTCACTCTGTTTCCCAGGCTGGAGTGCAGTGGTATAATCATAGCCAACTACAGCTTTGAACTCCTGGGCTCAAGGGTCCTCCTGCCTTGGCCTCCAAGTAGCTAGGACTACAGCTGTACACCAAGCCTCATTATCAGATAAAGGAGTTATAAATAAGGAGAGGAAGAAAACAAGAATGAATTCTTTTCCTTCAATGCAGAGTCAAGGAAACAAAAAAGAATGAATTGTATGGTATTAGATCAGAATCAGTGAGAACTCATAGGCTTCAATATAGATAGATTGATACAGAAACAGACATATGTATGTGTGTATATACAAAAATGTATAGGCAAATATATATTCCCTAGCTTTGTCTAACTTTACTAAGAGGACCTGAAAACAGTGACACCCCATCAGAAATGATCACATCTAGCACCCAGAACTTGGTTTCTAGATACCATTTTCCACTAACAGGAACAATTTGAGCATCACAATTGTTAAGTTTACCCTAAAGTGGTCTCCTTACAGATTTTAAGTTTGGCCTAACGGTTTCTCCACACATAGTGACTACAACCTAACTAAATACATTAACAGACTATAATCTACTTTTGTAAAAAGTACTCAAGTTTCAACCAATCACAGGCAGAAAACTGTTCAAACTGCGTTCAAATAAAGCAAATGAGCTGTAACCAATCCAGCTGTTTCTGTATCTCACCTGTTTTCTACATGTCACTTTCCTTTTTCTGTCCATAAATGTTATCCAACCATGTGGCAGCTTCAGGCTGTATCTGAACCTATTGTAGTTCTGGACACTGCCTTATTTGTAAATTCTTCTTTGCTCATTAAACTCTGTTACATGTGTCTAAAGTTTTTCTTTTAACACAAGAAGCAATGATAATAACAGGTTGTAATCTGCATAAAATGGAAAACGATGAATCAACACAGGTAAAAATAAATAATATGAAAGTCTGATGAAGGCTGGAATAGCTACATAGTTTCAAAGTACTTCCTACAAAATACTTATTAATTACTAAGAGGAGCAAGAGTAACTTTACAGTGAAAAAAAATCTGGCAGACACCACCTTAAGCAGCCAAAGCAAACTCAGTGATAATGCTATCAAAGATACATAATCTGAATCTAATCACGAGGAGACATTGGACAATCCAAATTAAGGGACATTTTGGCCAGGAGCAGTGGCTCATGCCTGTAATCCCAGCACTTTGGGAGGCCAAGGCGGGCAGATCACTTCAGGTCAGGAGTTCGAGACCAGGTTGGCCAACATGGTAAAACCCCATCTCTACTAAAAATACAAAATTAGCCCAGTATGGTGTCAGGGACCTATAACCCCAACTACACAGGAGGCTGAGGCAGGAGAACTGCTGAAACCTTGGCGGTGGAGGTTGCAGTAAGCCAAGATCGTACCACAGCACTCCAGCCTGGGCAACACAGCAAAACTCCATCTCTAAAATAAAATAAAACAAAAGAGGCTGGGCGTGGTGGCTTATGCCTGTAATCCCAGCACTTTGGGAGGCCAAGGCGGCCGATCACAAAGTCAAGAGATTGAGACCATCCTGGCCAACATGGTGAAACCCTGTCTCTACTAAAAATACAAAAATTAGCAGGGTGTGGTGGCGCGCACCTGTAGTCCCAGCTACTATATAGGCTGAGGCAGGAGAATCGCTTGAACCTGGGAGGCAGAGGTTGCAGTGAGCCGAGATAGCACCACTGCACTGCAGCCTGGCTGAGTTCTGCCTTCTGTCAGATAAGCAGAGGTATTAGATTTCTCACAAGAGTGTGAACCCTACTGAACTGCACAAGCACCTGTGAGGGTCTTAGGTTACGTGCTCCTTATTAGAATTTTTTAAATTTGAGACATAGTCTCATTTTGTCACCCAGGTTGTCACTGCAACCTCTCCCTCCCAGGTTCAAGGATTCTCCTGCCTCAGCTTCCTGAGTAGCTGGGATTACAGGTGCTCGCCAGCATGCCAGGCTAATTTTTGTATTTATTAGTAGAGAGGGGGTTTCACCATGTTGGCCAAACTGATCTTGAACTCCCGACCTCAGGTGATGTGCCCTCCAATCGACTTCCCAAAGTGCTGGGATTACAGGCGTAGCGTATGCCACCTCACCCAGCCTCCTTATGAGAATCTAATGTCTGATGATCTGTCACTGTCCTCATCACCCCCAGATGGGACCATCTACTTGTAGGAAAACAAGCTCAGGGCTCCCACTGATTCTACATTATGGTGAGCTGCATAATTATTTCATTATATATTACAATGTAATAATAGAAATAAAGTGCACAATAAATGTAATGTGCTTGAGTCATCCTGAAACCATTCCCCCATCCCACCCCAGTCTGTGGAAAAACTGTCTTCTATAAAATCTATCCCTGGTGCCAGAAAGGTTGGGGACTGCTGGCTTGAGTGAACAGATAAACTAACTGTGGTATATCCACAAAATGGAATACTATTTAGAAATTAAAAAAGAAACTCCTTAACACATGCAACAACATGGATGGATCTCAAATGCATTATTATAAGTGGAAAAAAAAAACAAAAAACCCAGTCTTTTATTTATTTATTTATTTATTTTTAAGGCAGGGTGTTACTCTGTCAACCAGGCTGGAATGCAGTGGCACAATCATGGCTCATTGTGGCTTCAAACCCTTCCCCTTCCACTTCAGCCTCTCAAGTAGCTGGGACTTGAGATGCGCACCACCACCCCTGGCTAATTGGTTTTTTTTTTTTTCTTTTAGCGACATCTCACTTTGTTGCCCAGGGTGAAAACCCAGTCTTAAAAAGTTACATACTATAGTAAGTCTATGTATGAGATTCTGGAAAAGGCAAAACTATAGGAACAAAAAGCAAATCAGTGGTTGGCAGGGATTAGGGTAGAAAGACAGTGTGAATACAAAGGGGCAGCACTTGGAAATTCCTGGAGTTGTTCAAATTATTCTGTGTCCTGTCTGTGGTGATTATAAGAATCTATGCGTGTATAAATACTTATAGAAATGTACACCAAAAAGGCTTTACTATATGTAAATTTAAATTTTTAAAAATTCAACAAAATCAGGAATAATGAATTAATATGAAAACTGAAATTAACAGATAAAAAACCAAATATGTTATAAAGAATAAATATTTACAAAAGCATTCTCTTTGGGGAAAACAAATAGATAATGACAGACTAAGATGGAGAAAGATTTTAAAAAATATCTGGGGACAAGAAGAAAGAACCATATATAAAAGACAAAACTATTTTTTTGCAAAGTATTTTTTAAATTAGAAGAGGACATTCATGCATAGTGAATATACTCAAGCATCATAGATTTGGAAACTCAAATGAAATGGATGATTATCTGGCCTAATATAAATTAACAAAATCAACTCAGATAAAACTGGACAGTCGCCGGGCGCGGTGGCTCAAGCCTGTAATCCCAGCACTTTGGGAGGCCGAGGCGGGTGGATCATGAGGTCAAGAGATCGAGACCATCCTGGTCAACATGGTGAAACTCCGTCTCTACTAAAAATACAAAAAATTAGCTGGACATGGTGGCGCGTGCCTGTAATCCCAGCTACTCAGGAGGCTGAGGCAGGAGAATTGCCTGAACCCGGGAGGCAGAGGTTGCGGTGAGCCAAGATCGCGCCATTGCACTCCAGCCTGGGTAACAAGAGCGAAACTCCGTCTCAAAAAAAAACAAACAAACAAACAAACAAACAAAAAACCATTACTACAGAATCCAGGTTGGAGACAAACATTATGTAATAGAAAAGTGACTGCTGGATAAGTTCATTTTTGTTTGTTTGCTTGTTTATTTGGAGATTGAGTCTCACTCTGTCGCCCAGGTTGGAGTGCAATGGTGTGATCTCAGCTCACTGCAGTCTCTGCCTCCTGGGTTCAAGTGATCATCCTCCTTCAGTCTCCCGAGTAGCTGGGATTACCTATGTGAGCCACCACACCCAGGTAGCCTGTGTATTTTTAGTAGAGACCAGGTTTCCTCATGATAGCCAGACTGGTCTTGAGCTCCTGACCTCAGGTGATCCACCTGCCTTGGCCTCCCAAAGTGCTGGGATTACAGTTGTAATTACACTTGTGAGCCACCATGCCTGGCCAATAAATTATTGATTATGGTATCAGAGAAGTCAATAGTAACAGTCAACACTTACACAGCACTTATCTGCTGAGCACTATTTTGTGCTTTACATTTATTTACTACTACAGTCCTCACAACGACTCTAAGGCATCATTATTCTCATTTTATAGAAAACTGGGGCACAGAAACATAAATGGACTTGCCCAGGATTACTGCCAATAAATTATGAATCTGGGAAATAAACCATACATTCTATGCTTCACCACCTTTCACCTAGAAGGGGTTGGTGTACCAAAGTTGAAAGTTTAGGGTCTCTCTGGTATCAGGTCCTAAAATATCCCCTTTGCTAAATGCTATTCTTTTATTACCTTTATCGAAAGATAAAAATGTAAAAATGGAAATCTCTCTCTCTGTCCCTAAGCCAATCCCCTACGTCCCTGTCTAGTGCTTCACTTTCTGAGAAAAAAAAAAAAAAAAAAAAAAAAAAGGAAAGAAGAGGCTGGGTGCAGTGGCTCACACCTGTAATCCCGGTACTTTGGGAGGCCAAGGCAGGTGAATCACAAGGTCAGGAGTTCAACACCAGCCTCGCCAAGATGGTGAAAGGCCATCTCTACTAAACACATAAAAATTAGCTGGGTGTGGTGGTGGGTGCCTATAATTCCAGCTACTCAGGAGGCTAAGGCAGGAAAATTGCTTGAACCTGGGAGGCAGAGGTTGCAGGGAGCTGAGATCGCACCATTGCACTCCAGCCTGGGTGATACAGAGAGACTCCGTCTCAAAAAAAAAAAAAAAGAAAAGAAGAGAAGAGAAAAATAAAATTGGAGGAGCTTATATAGAGGTAATAGATACATATACACATAAATGCACAGAGAAACATAATTCCATATTCCCAACATAAGACCCTAGTTCCCAAAGGAAACAGAAAAACTGAGCTTTGAGATCACTGAAAAAAAAAAATTTTTATACAGGATGTTGATATTTCTTTTTTTTTTCTCCCCCCTCTGAGAGAGTCTTGCTCTATTGCCCAGGCTGGAATGCAGTGGCACAATCACGGCTCACTCCAACTCCACTTCCTGGGTTCAAATGATTCTCCTGCCTCAGCCTCCCAAGTAGCTCAGATTACAGGCATGTGTAACCGTGCCCGGCCAATTTTTGTATTTTTAGTAGAGACGGGGTTTCACCATATTGACCAGGCTGATCTCGGACTCCTGACTTCAGGTGATCTGACTACCTTGGCCTCCCAAATTGCTAGGATTACAGGCATAAGCCACTGCGCCCAGCTGGATTTTGCTATTTCTATCAGTGCTTTTTTTGCTGAAGAATGTTCCCATGGACAACTGTCTGAGTGGCATGTGAGATCTGATAGATTCCTTATGTGGCCATCCTGACAGACAGATGGACATCTACCTCTAACACTTCCATCCTCCCTACAAAAAGATGGATTCATTAGAATCCTATGAGAAATGATGACAGATAGCTTTACTGGAACAGACTCTAAGTTCTTGCCATTCCTATAGCCTCTTCTAAAAAGACAACCACAAATGATTCCTTGATCATAATTTACATGTTTTATGTCGCCACTTCTTTCCAGGGCTTCACTGACTCAACTCCCAAGCAAAGGTAAGCATATTTAGCACAAACCTAACACTCATGCTTTTACATGCCCACTGTCAGCTCATGTTCACTGTCAGCTTGTAAGTGATCCAAATAAGAATACTAGTAAGGGGACAGGCCAGGTGGCTCCTCCCTGCAATGCTACCATTTTGAGAGGCCAAGGTGGGAGGATCCCTTGAGGCCAGGAGCTTGAAACCAGTTTGGGCAATATAGTGAGACCCTCTCTCTACAAAAAATATAAAGAATAGCCAGGTGTGGTGGCACATGCTTGTGGTTCTAGCTACTTCAGGAGGCTAAGGCACTGAGGCAGGGTGATCACTTGAGCCCAGGAGATTGAGGCTGCAGTGAGTCATGATTGTGCCACTGCACTCCAGTCTAGACAACAGAGTGAGACCCTGTCTCTAATAATAATGATAATAATGTCAATAAGGGTATGCCAAAGATTAATTGATCAACTCTCTTGGAGATTTCTATAGAGGAGAGACTACCATTGGTCTCTTACATGTACTGTTGAATTCTGAGCCGTAATAAATAATATTCTAGTGGTCACGTGGCTTGGCTGTGTGACTGCTGACAGCTTCCAGTTTATTTCCCCACATAGCCTTACATTAATGACCCACGGTGTGTGACAGCCAAATCACCCCTCATCCTTGTAACCTGAAAAAGCCCTAACACAATGGCAAGTTTAACAGCCAACAGCGACAAGCACAAAGCAGACACATTGAACAGCAATTAAATGAGAAGTAGACATGTTAGCAGTCTACCCAGCAGCTGGCCTGGATAAGGACAATGAGGGTGGCAATATAAAAGATGGCATGATCATCAGGACTGAAGGAGTCTTTAGTAATAGTCAGAACCCAAGAAGGGTAAGCTGTGTCTCTGCCTAAAGGATACTATATTAAAAAGGCAACACTGGACTACAGATCCAAGAGAACGGTTTCCTTCCTTTGGAGGAACCAAGAACGAGACTGTCTCCAACAACTGAGGCAAATCATCTGGGAACATTTCCATTCCTAATAATTAAGGATCACTGCCTTTTTTTTTTTTATCTGGGATAGTCTCACTCTGTTGCCCAGGCTAGAATGCAGTGCCACGATCTTGGCTCACTGCAACCTCTGCCTCCTGGGCTCAAGCGATTCTCCTGTCTCAGCCTCCCGAGTAGCTGGGATTACAGGCATGCACCACCGTGCCTGGCCAATTTTTGTATTTGTAGTAGAGATGGAATTTCTCTACTAAGTAGCAAGGTCAGACACTAGTAAACTTTTTCTATCAAGAGCCAGATAGCAAATATTTTCAGCTTTGTGGGCCATAATGTTTCTGTCACAACTACTCAATTCTATCTGTAATACACAAAATTGTCCACAAATATTACATAAATGAATGGCCATGGCTGTGTTTCAAAAAATCTTTACTTACTAAAACAGGTAGTGGCAAGATTTGGCCCACAGATCATAGATTGCCAAGCCCTGCTGTAGGGAAAAAGTCATTTTTAGAGCCAACTTCAAAAATTATAATGGATTTGTGGGTTTCCACAGGTAAAAGGGAAAAAGCAAGACTAAAGAGAATCCTGCATACTTTCAATCCTTGGAAATTCATTAAAATAATTTATCATTGAAAATGAAATGAAAGTACATGTACAGATCACTTTGACCCATTTTCTTACTGTGACTGATACTATATATCAAAGTTAAAGCCATTCAATAAACTCAACACTGAATAATCTATCGGTTAAGAAAGTAAAAGTTTAGATATTGCAGCAAACCCCAAAAGCACAGTGGCTTAAAACAATGAAGTTTACTTCTGGCTCATGCTACATGGGAGTCAGTAAGGGACTCTGATTGTTGTAGCTTCTCTATGACCCAAGTGACAGAACCACCCATCTCCAATATTGCTGATCATGCTGCCAGAAAGAAAGAGGGATTTGGAGGGTCATATCCCAGCAATTAAAGGCTCAGACATTATTTCTACTAATAACCCACTGGCTAGAACCAATCACATGGCCCCACCATGTGACTGGAGCCTGGAAAGTGAAATCCTAAAGTGGGAATGGAAAGTGAAATCCTAGTAGCAGGAGATGAAGGGTCATGAATAGTCAGTGAGCAGCAAAAATGACGGTCATAAAGCAATGGGTAAGCCACTTTTTCCTAAATGATCACAAAATGAGACTCTTAATCAAACACATTTCTTTATTTTTTATTTTTTGGAGATAGAGTCTCATTCTGTCACCCAGGCTAGAGTGCAGTGGCGCAATCTCATCTTACTGCAACCTCCGCCTCCTGTTCAAGTGATTCTCCTGCCTCAGCCTCCTGACTAGCTGGGATTACAGGAGCCCACCACCACACCTGGCTAATTTTTGAATTTTTAGTAGAGGTGGGGTTTTGCCATGTTGGCCAGGCTGGTCTCCAACTCCTGACCTCAAGTGATCTGTCAGCCTCACCTCTCAAAGTGTTGGGATTGCAGGCATGAGACACCACACCCAGCCATTATTCAAATATATTTCTGATTAACTAGTTAGCCAGAAACCACTGTCACCTTCATTTAAATTAAAATTTCAGGCTGGCACTGCTACTCAGGAGGCTGAGGCACAAGAATTGCTTGAACCCAGAAGGGAAGTTACAGTGAGCTGACATTGGGCCACTGCATGCCAGCCTGAGCAACAGAGTGAGACTCTGTCTCAAAAACAAAAAATAAAAATTCAAATTGGGCTAACCGTGGTGGCTGATGCTTATAACCCCAATACTTTGGGAGGCTGAGGCAGGTGGATGGCTTGAGCCTAGGAGTTCAAAACAAGCCTGGGCAGCATGGTGAAACCCTGTCTCTACAAAAAATACAAAAATTAGCTGAGCATGGTAGCATGTATCTGTAGTTCTAGCTACCTAGGAGGCTGTAGTGGGAGAATCATCTGAGCCTATGAGGTTGAGGCAGCAGTGAGCCAAGATCCTGCCACTGCACTCCAACCTGGGCAACAGAGCCAGATCCTGGCTCAAAAAAAAAAAAAAATCAAATTGTTTGTTTGGTCTCTTTTTCTTCAGTATCTACAGACTTTGAAATTGCAGGGCCCTGATGTCATCATTATGAATACTGACTTTTTTTTTTCTTTGTGCAGGAACTCCTTTTGAGAGCCAGATATCTTATGGGGGACAGTCTTAACCAATGACTGATGGGTGCAAGAAAAATCTAATGAGGAAATTCTTGATCAGGAAAATTATATACTCTGTCTTCAAGGCAACCCTGTGAAGATGAGTTAAAGTTAACTTCCAATGAACCCTTGTTTGGCTTCCAACTGTTGCTGGTTCCAATTTCCCACCCACCTGCCCCATTCTCCCCTGGCAATATGTCCTAATAAATTACTTTCACACAATTTCTCATCTCAAGGCCTGTTAAAGTGAAAGCCAACCTGAAAAACTGCTCACTCACAGCTTTATAATAGAACTGTTATGTGGTTCTATAGAAGTGCCCAGGATTTGGACGTACAAGACTCCAAATGACAGTTCTAGCTCTACAACTTACTAGATAAAGGCAGACTCTATCAGCCCTTCTAAAATGTAGAAATAATGGTAAATACAATAATTTCCTGATAATCAAATACATATGAATATGACAACATATATGAAAGCATTTTGTAAACTTAAGAATTCTCTACGATGAAGACATCCTCTCATTTAGGACAGCTATTTTCCAAGTTTGAGTGATCTCTCTCCCTGCCCATAATTCTAATTATGCTTCCACTTGTCTACAAATAGTAGAAAATTTGTAGAGCACTGGTTCTGATTTTTTAACACGCATCACAATCACCTGGAGGACTTGTAAACTGCAGCCCCTGCCATAAAGTTTTGATTCAGTAGGTCTGAGGTAGAGCCCAAGAAGCTGCATTTCTAACAAGTTCTCAGGTAATACTGATGATGCTGTTCTACAGATCACACTCTGAGAACCACTGTTGTAAGGAAACCTTCAGCCACTTCTTCAAGTGGAATTAAGAAGCTTACAATGGTTATACCACACTACAGAAAGCATATCTAGAAAACAAAGACTCAGCTTTAAAAAATTACTGTGAGCTTTTCTTCCCATGTATGGATGTCCTCATCTTAGAAAATAGATATATGCAAGCACAGTTGGCTGTAAAAAAAAAAAATTCTGTAGAGGAAACTTTATATTGCATCTTAATCCCAAATTGCCTTGCATTTAAAAATAAACAGTTTCTTCCATCAGAAAAGAATTCCCTCATGTGGGATTAAGCAGCTTATAGTAAAAAAAAAAAAAAAAAAAAAAAAAATAAAAGGAAAGATAAAGAAAAAAAAATGGAAATGAAAGAAAAAAAAATTTTTTCAAAAAAAAAGAAATGGACACTTTGGATTACATAAGGAAATAATAAAAAAAAAAAAAAAAAAAAAAAAAAGGTTCAGATAGTGTAATAATAATAGATGTGAAAGCATTAAGAACAATTTGATGTAACAGGTAATGGTCAGAATCCTTTACATGTGTTAAGTCACTTACTTCTCACAATAACCCATGAAGTAGATACTTATTATTATCATCTTCATATTACAGATGGGAGAACTGAACCAAAGAGAGGTCAAGAAAGTTGCCCAGACATACATCCAATAAATGGCAGAGATGGGATTCTAACCCAAGCTGCCTGGTTGTGGCTCTATAGTCCACAGTCTTAACCAAAAACTATACTGCATGATGGATGATCCTTTAAAACTGTTCAGTTTGCAAAATTCTAACTCCACAGTCTTTCTTCTTATTGGCTCTCCTTTACATATATATCTTCCATTCTTATGTGGGCCATACAATCAAGCTTGGAGCTGCCCCAAAACCCAAGCATAGCTCCCTAGGAAGCTTGCTGGTAACTTGCCCTGGATGTGAATAATAGCTAATAATGCTGGGCTGTAATAGAATCCTACATGCAACTATTAAATATGGCATGTATTCAACATGAACAGTGCCAAAACTGAGCAGATAATATATATACCAAAGCCTCACTGATTTAATCTATTTTAAAGATATTCTTCATGCCATACAGATTTGTTTTAAAAACACACTTATAAACTTTCAGTATATTTTATAATTATAATACAAAGTAATAACAAATTTAAATCCATCTCCATAGACAGAAACAAGAACAGGACTGGACATAAGGAGAAGGTTAAATGGGATACTGACAACTCTCAGTTGAATCCCATTAAGATCCTACATAAACTAAGTGCAATATAAACACAAGCAAAACAGAGAGAAACAGGAGCATTGTCTTGGGCCTTCTGTCTCAGAAGATTGTTCAAGGAGTCCACATAGTCCTTGAAGTGAAAAAAGAAGGGAAGCTTGAATAGAAAGCCTGACAGGGCCATCTTTGGCCTATGTCTGCCCTCTCTTACACTCAGATTAACAGGTAAGGTAGGGGCATTACTGATGTTCAGAGAGGAATAATTTGCTGAAGGTTACATAGCAAGTTAGTGGTAGAAGGATGACTTATACCTGAGTCCAAACTTTCTATCCACTTGTACCCTTAGGCACTTTTAGGAGACCACCTGATTTTTCTTGAGTCTATTTTGCACAGGGTCTCCACTCCTGGTATTTCAGCTCCTCTTTCACTCAGCACACTTTAAGAATACATAAAAGAGTAACCCCTACAAACAAACCCTATCACCTTGATGCATTGCAGAATTTAATGGGGTCATCTGGTTCTAACACTTAATGCTAGTACACCCAGGAGAGGGTCTGCTAGGAAGCAGCATGATGAAACTCACTCTTGAACTGAGGTGGAAAAATGCATTATCAAGCAGCTCACCTCTCAACATTTCACAGAATTCACTGAAAAAAGTCCCAGAAAAGAGCTTTAAAACATGTTTTAACAGAATACAAGGAGGACTTCTAAGGTGCTGATGATGTTTTATTTCTTAATTTGGATACTGGTTACATGGATATCCTTAGCTTGTGAAAATTCACTGTGGGCTGGGCATGGTGGCTCACACCTGTAATGCCAGCACTTTGGGAGGCTGAAGCAGCAGGACTGCTTGAGCCCAGAAGATTGAGGCCAGATTGGGCAACATGGTGAGATGCTGTCTCTACAAAAAATAAAAAGGCAAGGCACAGTGGCTCATGCCTGTAATCCCAGCACTTTGGGAGGCCAAGGTGGGCAGATCACCTGAGATCAGGAGGTTGAGACCAGTCTGGCCAAAATGGTGAAACCTCATCCCTACTAAAAATACAAAAATTAGCCAGGTGTAGTGGTGGGCACCTGTAATCCCAGCTACCTGGGAGACTGAGGCAGGAGAATTGTTAGAGCTTGGAAGGCAGAGGTTGTAGCGAGCCGAGATTGCACCACTGCACTCAAGTCTGGGTGACAAGAGCAAGACTCTGTCTCAAAAAAAAAAAAAAAAAAAAAAGCCAGGTATGTTGGTGCATGTCTGTAGTCTCAGGATGCTGAGGTGGGAGAATGGCCTGAGCCCAGGAGGTCGAGGCTGCAGTAAGCCATGATCACACCACTACACTCAAGCCTGGTCGACAGAGTGAGACTGCCCACCCTTCCAAAAAAGAAAACTAATTATGATGTACACTTATGATATGTGCATTTTTCTGTATGTTTATTTCAATAAAACTTTTTAGGCCAGATGCAGTGGCTCATGCCTATAATCCCAGCACCCAGCACTTTGGGAGGCTGAGGCGGGCAGACCATGAGGTCAAGAGATCGAGACCATCCTGGCCAACATGGTAAAACTCGTCTCTGCTAAAAAAAATAGAAAAATTATCTGGGTATAGTGGCACACACCTGTAGTCCCAGCTATTCTGGAGGCTGAAGCAGGAGAATCGCTTGAACCTGGGAGGTGGGGGTTGCAGTGTGCTGAGATCATGCCACTGCACTACAGCCTGGCAACACAGCAAGACTCTGTCTCAAAAAAAAGTTTTTAACAATAGTTCAGTTTCCTCACAGAAAAATGACTAAAGAATCTTTTGACTACACAGTATCTTCTGTAGAAATGTGTTCATGACACACCGACTGAGCCATATTAGGCTTGCAAATAGAAGTCAGGGTAAGAGGACTTGGGTCATGTTCTGAGGGCTTACAAGCCTTCCTCAACACTCGGCTTATTTGGGCAGAATGATGTCACAGAAGGGGAGGAAGAAAGAAAGCATTTCCTTTCTAGCTTTTAGTTTTCTCTTTGTCCCCTCTCCCTTCTTCCAATATATCTCCCTTCTTACCCTCCACTATCCTCAGCAGCAAAATCATGCAAAAGAGCAGCAGTCCCAGGAGTTGGGTCTCTAGATCCAGGGTTGTCCTGAACTGTTGTAAGAAAACCATAGCAAGCCCCTGAGCTACTAAAGAGGAAGAGAGATAGCACACCTCTAAGGCTGAAGCTGGAACATGGCACCCATGCACAACGCATAGTGCACGCTCAGTTAACACTCACTGAATAAATGAATACATAATCTATTGACTGAATCCAGAATAGTCACAATAAACATGTGTTGACTAAAATTAAACTATAGCTGTTTTCTAGGTTTCCCCCAATCCTTTCTGCATTAATTTCTACATATCTGATCTTCAGGCAAGATAAACATTACCAGGTCAGTATCTTCCACAAAGCACTGTTTTCATATTTTTGAATGTGTTTACAAAGCCCTTAATCACCTCTTGATATTGGGTCCTGTTGGGTAGCACTCTGAGAGGTAGTCCAATAAGGATGAAGTGGTTTTTTTTTTTGTTTTTTGTTTTTTTTTTGAGACAGAGTCTTGCTCTGTCACCTAGGCTGGAGTGCAGGGGCAGAGGCACAATCTCAGCTCACTGCAACCTCCGCCTCCCGGGTTCAAGTGATTCTCCTGCCTCAGCCTCCTCAGTAGCTGGGACTACCGGCGTGCACCACCACGCCCAGATAATTTTGTATTTTTAGTAGAGATGGGGTTTCACCATATTGGCTAAGATGGTCTTGATCTCTTGACCTCGTGATCTGCCCACCTCAGCCTCCCAAAGTGCTGAGATTACAGGTATGAGCCACCACGCGCGGCCAGAGTTTTTGTTTTTAACATCCTTTCCTGCCTATAAGGAAAAACTTTTTCTGCAGCCATGCTGCTAGGAGCAAATTTCCTGTTTTTGATACTGTTTAGTCTGAATAGGTCTCTTGAGACCAATCTCAGTGTAAGAGAAGCAAGGGAGCTGAGCCTCTGAGACAATTCCGGCTTCATTGTTGGGTTCAGCCAGCCCAGCAAGTCCATATCATTCTCCGCAATCCAGGGTCTGGTTGAAGAGATTAGTTATGTGTTGATCTGAACAGCGTCCACTTCATACATCCGACTGGCAGGGTACTGACTTCCCTCAAGCCACACTTCCCTCCTCCAATTGTAAAGACTAGCTTGCAGGAGGGAAGTGCAGCATGTTAGAGTCACAAGATCTCTAACCACATTGGTCTATAGCACTTCTTATACCTCAGCCCTTCATATCAAGTCACTTCAACCAAGCAAACAAAGCCTGACTCCAGCCTTAACCCATATCCCCGGAAAAAGGTGTTTCTCAAGGTTGTCTCAGCAACTTACCAAAGTTTATACAAAAGACAAAAAATAAGATGATGGAAAAGAGACCTGCGGGTGGTGGAGGTGAGCACACAGCTCTACAATTACTTGTTAGTGACAACTAAGAAATATTCTGACACAAACCTGGACAGTCAATCAGAAATGAGGCTGATTTTCAATGAAAAGTAGTAAGCCTCTAAAGATCCTAATGAAGCTGACAAAAGCCTAAGAGATTCATCCTCCCTACTGTGAAAGTACTTCTATGTGGAAAATACTGATCAGAGGGGATAAATCCTTGCTAGAAAATAAATACTTGGAAGCCAGTGGGATTTAGGATAAACCTAGAAAACGATATAGGATTTAATTCTACTCAAATATATATGTGTGTGTAAAATATGTGTGTGTATATAATATATTAAGATTCTCCTAGATTCAGTCTGGAGGTCCTATATTTACTCTTTCCCTCTATAATATGAAACTGGACTTCCTAAGGGACTTCGAAGATTACAAAGAATCTACTCAGAAAAAGAGGCATCAGAAGGGTGGGCACAGTGGCTCACACCTGTAATCCCAGCACTTTGGGAGGGCAATGCAGCAAATCACTTGAGGTCAGGAGTATCAGACCAGCCTGGCCACCATGTGAAACCCTGTCTCTACCAAAAATACAAAAATTAGCCAGGCATGGTGGCACATGCCTGTAGTCCCAGCTACTAAAGAGGCTGAGGCAGGAGAATACCTTGAACCCAGGAAGCAAAGGTTGCAGTGAGCTGGGATCTTACCACTGCACTCCAGCCTGGGCATCAGAGTGAGACTCTGTCTTCAAAGAAAAAAAAAAAGAGGTACCAGGAAATGCAGGGTTGTGCTGGGAAGGAAAAAGAGCACAATGGTTACAGGGTTGTGCACACACTTTAGACTCCTCCATGGGCACCTCTGGTTATATTTCACCACTTTTAAAGTACACTTCAAGTCAGACACAGTGGTTCATGCCTATAATCCCAGCACTTTGGGAGGCTGCACCAGGAGGATCTCTTGTGCCCAGAAGTTTGAAACCAGCCTGGGAAATGTGGCAAAACCCCCTCTCTACAAAAAATATACAAATTAGCCACACTTTGTGGTGCACACCTGTAGTCCCAGCTACTCAGGAAGCTGAGGTGGAATCATCACTTGAGACTGGGAGGTAGAGGCTGCGGTGAGCTATGATCACACCACTGCACTCCAGCCTGGGAGACAGAGGGAGACCCTGTTAACCAATCAATCAATCAATCAATCAATCAAGTACATTTCAAAACCCAGCCCCTGGGTCAGAATGGGTAAAATGAAGCATCCATTTGCTATAATGTGTGCACTTTTTGTGCCTTAGAGAGGAACTGGGTCAATTAGGGCTATTCAGGAGATTCAGAACAAAGCATCCTGACTGTACATGTACACAAGCACTTAATCTGGATACAAAACTAAAAATAGGCTGGGGGTGGTGGCATACATCTGTAATCCTAGCACTTTGGGAGGCTCAAGTGGACTGCCTCAGTCCAGGAGTTCAAGACCAGCCTGGGCAACTTGGAAAAACCCCACCTCTACAAAAATAATAATAATACAAAAATTAGCCAGGTGTGGTGACATGCACCTGTGGTCCCAGGCACTTGGGAGGCTGAAGTGGGAGGAGGCAAAGGTTGCAGTGAGCTGAGATCACACCACTGCACTCTAGCCTGGGCAACAGGCTCAAACCCTGTCTCAAAAAACAAAACTAAAAATAGGTGGTGGTCTCCACATCTCAGAGAGAGAGACCAACAGAGAGGCCTGAAAACACATGTTCTACATTAATGACTCTTGGTCCTTTACTACAGTAAATGCAAGATTTAACAGTTCAATATTTTCTAATTGTCAGCTAATTCATATCATACTTCAAATAATAGAGGTAAGAACAGAGAAGGAATGCAAAGGTAGTAGAATGTGGTGAGACAGTAGAGTGGGCTAAAACTGGTCTTCATCTCTGAACCTCAGTATGCACATGTGTTAGAATACTAACCCACTTTCCAGGGTTGTTGTAAAGACTACATGAGATAAGCACTCTGTACAGTACCTGGAAGAGTGTAGGTTCTCAAAAGGTGCTATTTTCTTTTCTCCCTTCCCATTGAAGCAAGCTGGTTATAACATTTTCCAAAATTAAGTATAACTTTTCCAAACCCTGAAACTGAATCTTTAAAACTCCATGGGAATGTTTCCAGATGCTTATGGAAAGAGGAAGTTGTTTCTGTTTTCTTAAAATCTCTGATGTGGGAGAAAAGGAAACATAATACCAGCCAGAGACCACTACAAGTCTGTGCTTTAAACACTGCCACACCACCACCACAAACAACATGAAATTAGTTTAACAGTGGAGAAACAGTAAAGAAAGAAAAGTAATTACGGGTTTCCATTCCTGTTAGATGTCTTCTCTTCTCAGCAGAACCATAATCTCTACCAACTGCATGGAAGCTGCATTAATCTTCCTCGACATCAATTCAGTGCATATTGCCAGAACACAGTTGTATCTTTCCTATCTGCCCAACTAAAGAGACAAGAATTGGGCAATAAAATTATTGACAAAGGGATTATTCCCCACTTCTAGGAAGAGAAGCAAGAAAAGCGAGTTTGAATACACTTGTTTGCCTCTTCCACCAGCCGTCTAAGGGACTATTTGTATACAGATGGTGCTCTTACAGGCTTGAGTGCACTGCTTCTGCCCTGAGACCAATTCCCCAGGGGCTCTGTCTTTTACAGTTTCAACATCCAGACTGGGGATATGCCTGGGCACATCTGGTCACCATTTGACTTCAGGCTTCTATTGTGTTCAGTCTGTTGGGGGAAGTGAATCTATAAATAGCTCATGTTCCTTTGCCTCATACTTAAAAAAATAAAAAACTGTCAATTCTGCCTTTCCTGCAGAAAGAAGAGGATTTTGCTGAAGTTCAAACATCTGAACGCAGCCCCTCCATAATGACCATACATCATGTTAATATGCTAAGTAGCCAGCCTCAACCAAATGATTCATATGCCTATCATAAGATTAAACGGCAGCTAGAATGAAACCCAGGAGAGAGTTCCATGTTAGCACTAGTGAATAATTCATACGATGCTTTGAGAAGTCTTTGATCTCACAGTTTTGATCAAGCTGTGAGGTTAAATCTATGTAAATGAAATGGCACCCTCAAGTTTTAAGAAGAAATGTCCTTCCCATCTTTGGAACAGAATCTACAGATTTAAATTCTATTTGATCTAGGTCAGGCACGATGGCTCACACCTGTAATCCTAGCACTTTAGGAGGCTATGATGCATGGATCACTTGAGCCCAAAGACCAGCCTGAGCAACATAGGGAGACCTTGTTTCTACAAAAAATACAAAATTAGCCAGGTGTGATGGCACATGTCTGTAGCCTTAGCTACTTAGCAGGTTGAGGTGGGAGGATTGCTTGAGCCCCGGAGGTCGAGGCGGCAGTGAGCTAAGATCACACCACTGCACTGCACTGCAGCCTGGGTGACAGAGTGAGAAACTGAATCAAAGCCTATTTGATCCTGAGTACAGCAATCATACTATGAACTAGATTTCCACTCCAGACAAAAACAATCTTCCTCCCTCTTCAAGTTTTCTCAAATCCTTGGTTAAAATATAACATTTACCACACTGCAGAGTAATTCTCTCTTTAGCATCGTTCTCTCTCAAGAACTATTAGTTTTTTGTTTTATGTATATATATATTATATATATAACATATAATATAAATATATATATAAAATTGCACTTTAGGTTCTGGGTACATGTGGAGAACATGTGGAATTGCTGCATAGGTACATACATGGCAATGTGGTTTGCTGCCTCCATCCCTATCACCTATATCTGGCATTTCTCCCTATGTTATCCCTCCCCAACTCCCTACTCTCTGCCATCCCTCCCCTAGACCCCTCAAGAGATCCCAGTGTGTGATGCTCCCCACCCTGTGTCCATGTGTTCTCATCGTTCAACTCCCACCTATGAGTGAGAACATATGGGATTTGATTTTCTGTTCTTGTGTCAGTTTGCTGAGAATTACAGTTTTCAGGTTCATCCATGTCCCTACAAAGGACATGAACTCAGCGTTTTTTGTGGCTGCATAGTATTCCATACTGTATATGTGCCACATTTTCCCTGTTGAGGCAATGTCAGGGAGCACCACTCTCCCCTCCTCCAAGCTTCAGCTCCTCCATGGATGGGGCAACATGGGGAGAACATATAAACTCTGCCTTCAGTCATTTCACTCAACAGCTCGGCCCATCTCTCAAACTTGGGAAGGTGAGGGATCCAGGGGAGATCAGAGGATCCCACTCCCTGAGCATGGCCCATCACTGCCAGTCAGGGGCTGGGGGCTGAGCCCTCACCCCCGCTTCCCCTACTGTTCTCATGGTGTTGGCCTTGTGTTTGCTTTGCCAAAAGACAGACCTCCAGCCCGCTCTTAACATCCCCATTTCCAAGAACCTCCTTTCCTAATCCCCTCATCTTAATGGAATGGACTGCCTTTATGCCTATGAAGTGCCCGGAAACTACATTGTTAGGCTCCTTGAACGAGACAGACTGGCAGAAAAGCGGGATCTCCCTCTCAGAGAGGAGCAGCAAGAGCGGCAGGTGCTCACAGACCACACTCAGCTCAGGCCCCTTGGAGCAGGGTGGCTCCTGTAGAAATCTCACAAGACCTCCTAGTCTCTGCCCTATGAGCCTTTACTCCACAGCCCCACCACGCCCACCACCGATCTGGGAAAAAAAAAAAAGAAAAAAAAAAAAAACATTTTTGGTTACTGATGGGCATTTGGGTTGGTTCTAGGTCTTTGCTATTGTAAACAGTGCCGCAATGAACATACATGTGCATGTGTCTTTATAATAGAATGATTTATAATCCTTTGGATATATACTCAATAATGGGATTACTGGGTCAAATGGAATTTCTATTTCTAGATCCTAGAGGAATCACCACACTGTCTTCCACAATGGTTGAATTAATTTACACTCCCACCAACAGTGTAAAAGTGTTCCTAATTCTCCACATCCTCTCCAGCATCTGTTGTCTTCAGGTTTTTTAATGATCGCAATTCTAACTGGTGTGAGACGGTATCTCAATGTGGTTTTGATTTGCATTTCTCTAATGACCAGTAATGATGAGCATTTTTTCATATGTGTGTTGGCCTCATATATATCTTCTTTGGAAAAGTGTTTGTTCATATCCTCTGCCCACTTTTTAATGGGTTTGTTTTTTCCTTGTAAATCTATTTTCAGCTCTTTGTAGATTCTGGATATTAGCCCTTTGTCAGATGGATACATTGTAAAAATTTTCTCCCATTCTGTTGGTTGCCAGTTCAACCTAATGATTGTTTCTTTTGCTGTGCAGAAGCTCTGGAATTTAATTAAATCCCATTTGTCTATTTTGGCTTTTGCTGCCAATGCTTTTGGTGTTTACTCATAAAGTCCTTGCCTATGCCTATGCCCTGAATGGTTTTGCCTAGGTTTTCTTCTAGGGTTAGGTCTTAAGTTTAAGTCTTTAATCCATCTGGAGTTAATTTTAGTGTAAGGTGTCAGGAAGGGGTCCAGTTTCTGCTTTCTGCACATGGCTCGCCAGTTTTCCCAATACCATTTATTAAACAGGGAATCCTTTCCCCATTGCTTTTGTCATGTTTGTGAAGGATCAGATGGTTATAGATGTGTTGTGTTGCCTCGAAGGCCTCTGTTCTGTTCCATTGGTCTATATCTCTGTTTTGGTACCAGTACCATGCTGTTTTGATTACTGTAGCCTTGTAGTACAGTTTGAAGTCAGGTAGCGTGATGCCTCCAGCTTTGCTCTTTTTGCTTAGAATTGACTTGGCTATGCGGGCTCTTTTTTGGTTCCATATAAAGTTTAAGGTGGTTTTTTCCAGTTCTGTGAAGGTCATCGGTAGCTTGATGGGGATAGCATTTAATCTATAAATTACTTTGGGCACCAAAGCTATTTTCACAATATTGATTCTTCCTAACCATGAGCATGGAATGTTTTTCCATCTGTTTGTGTCCTCTCTTATTTCCTTGAGCAGTGGTTTGTAGTTCTCCTTGAAGAGGTCATTTACGTTCCTCGTTAGTTGTATTCCTAGGTATTTTATTATCTTTGTAGCAATTGTGAATGGCAGTTCGTTCTTGATTTGGCTCTATTTAAGCCTGTTATTGGTGTATAGAAATGCTTGAGATTTCTGCACATTGATTTTGTATCCTGAGACTTTGCTGAAGTTGCTTATCAGTTTCAGGAGATTTGGGGCTGAATGATGGGGTCTTCTAAATATACAATCATGTCATCTGCAAACAGAGACAATTTGACTTCCTCCTTTCCTAATTGAATAACCTTTATTTCTTTTTCTTGTCTGATTGCTCTAGCTAGAACTTCCAACACTATATTGATTAGGAGTGGTGAGAGAGGGCATCCCTGTCTAATGCCAGGTTTCAAAGGGAATGCTTCCAGTTTTTGCCCGTTCAGTATGATATTGGCTGCGGGTTTGTTGTAAACAGCTTTTATTATTTTGAGATACGTTCCATCTATACCTAGTTTATGGAGAGTTTTTAGCATAAAGGGCTTTGAATTTTGTCAAAGGCCTTATCTGCATCTATTGAGATAATCACGTAGTTTTTGTCTTTGGTTCTGTTTATGTGGTGAATTACTTTTATACACTTGCGTATGTTGAACCAGCCTTGCATCCCTGGGATGAAGCCTACTTGATCATGATGGATAAGGTTTTTGATGTGCTGTTGCAATAGGTTTGCCAGTATTTTATTGAAGACTTTTGCATCTATGTTCATCATGGATATTGGCCTGAAGTTTTTTATCTTGTTGAGTTTCTGCCAGGTTTTGGTATCAGGATGATGCTGGTCTCATAAAACGAATTGGGAAGCATTCCCTCTTTGGGGATTGTTTAGAATAGTTTCAGAAGGAGTAGTACCAGCTCCTCTTTGTATGTCTGGCAGAATTCGGCTGTGAACCCCTCTGGTCCTGGGCTTTTTTTTTGGTTGGTAGGCTATTAACTGCTGCCTCAACTTCAGCTCTTGTTATTGGTCTATTCAGGGTTTTGACTTCTTCCTGGTTTAGGCTGGGGAGGGTGCAAGTGTCCAGGAATTTATCCATTTCTTCCAGGTTTATTGACTTATGTGCATAGAGCTGTTTGTAATAATCTTTGATGGTACTTTGTATTTCTGTGGAATCAGTGGTGATATCCCTTTTATTGTTTTTTATTGCATCTATTTGATTATTCTCTTTTCTTTTTTATTAATCTGGCTAATGGTCTATTTTGTTGATCTTTTAAAAAATCCAAGGCCGGGCGCGGTGGCTCAACTCTGTAATCCCAGCACTTTGGGAGGCCGAGGCGGGTAGATCACGAGGTCAAGAGATCGAGACCATCCTGGTCAACATGGTGAAACCCCGTCTCTACTCAAAATACAAAAAATTAGCTGGGCATGGTGGCGCATGCCTGTAATCCCAGCTACTCAGGAGGCTGAGGCAGGAGAATTGCCTGAACCCAGGAGGCAAAGGTTGCGGTGAGCCAAGATCGCGCCATTGCACTCCAGCCTGGGTAACATGAGTGAAACTCCGCCTCAAAAAAAAAAAAAAAAAAAAATCCAGCTCCTGGATTTACTGATTTTTTGAAGGGTTTTTTTGTGCCTCTATCTCCTTCAGTTTGGCTCTGATCTTAGTTATTTCTTGTCTTCTGCTAGCTTTTGAGTTTTTTTGATCTTGCCCCTCTAGCTCTTTCAATTTTGATGACCGGGTGTCAATTTTAGATCTTTCTTTGCTTCTCATTTGGGCATTTATTGCTATAAATTCTCCTCTGGACACTGCTTTAAATGTGTCCCAAAGATTCTGGTATGTTGTGTCTTCATTCTCGTTGGTTTCAAAAAACATCTTTATTTCTGCCTTCATTTCATTGTTTATTCTGTCAACATTCAAGAACCAGCTATTCAGTTTCCATGAAATTGTGTGGTTCTGAATTAGTTTCTTAATCCTGAGTTCTAATTTGATTGCACTGTGGTCTGAGAGATGCTTGTTATGATTTCTATTCTTTTGCATTTGCTGAGGAGTGATTTACTTCCAATTATGTGGTCAATTTTAGAGTAGATATGATGTGGTGCTGAGAAGAATGTATATTCTGTGGATTTGGGGTGGAGATTTCTGTAAATGTCTATTAGGTTTGCTTGGTCCAGATCTGAATTCAAGTCATGAATATCCTTGTTAATTTTCTGTCTCGTTGATCTGTCTAATATTGACAGTGGAGTGTTAAAGTCTCCCACAATTATTGTGTGGGAGTCTAAGTCTCTTTGTAGGTTGTTAAAAGCTTGCTTCATGTATCTGGGTGCTCCTGTATTGGGTGCATATATATTTAGGATCGTTACCTCTTCTTGTGGCATTGATCCTTTTATCATTATGTAATGCCCTTCTTTGTCTCTTTTGATCTTTGTTCGTTTAAAGTCTATTTTATCAGAGACTAGAATTACAATTCCTGCTTTTTTTTTTTTTTTTTTTTGCTCTCCATCTGCTTGGTAAATCTCCCTCCATCCTTTTATTTTGAGCCTGTGTGTATCCTTGCATGTGAGATGGTTTTCCTGGATACAGCACACCAGTGGCTTTCAAGTTTTTATCCAATTTGCCAGTCTGTGTTTTTTGATTGGGACATTTAGCCCATTTACATTTAAGGTTAATATTGTTATGTGTTAATTTGATCCTGCCATTTTAATGCTAGCTGGTTCTTTTGCCCATTAGTTGACGCAGTTTCTTCATTGTGTCAATGCTCTTTACCATTTGGTATGTTTTTGAGTGGCTAGTACTGGTTGTTCCTTTCTTTGTTTAGTGCTTCTTGCAGGAGCTCTTGTAAGGGAGGTCTGGTGGTGATGAAATCTCTCAGCAATTGCTTATTCGTAAAGAATTTTATTTCTCCTTCACTTATGAAGCTTAATTTGGCTGGATACGAAATTCTGGGTTGAAAGTTCTTTTCTTTAAGGATGTTGAATATTGGCCCCCATCTCTTCTGGCTTGTAGGATTTCTGCCAAAAGATCAACTGTGAATCTGATGGGCTTCCCTTTGTGGGTAACCCAATGTTTCTCTCTGGCTGCCCTCAGCATTTTTTCCTTCATTTCAACCCCGGTGAACCTGACAATTACGTGCCTTGGGGTTGCTCTTCTTGAGGAATATCTTTGTGGTGTTCTCTGTATTTCCCGGACTTGAATATTGGCCTGCCTTGCTAGGTTGGGAAGCTCTCCTGGATAATATCTTGAAAAGTGTTTTCCAGCTTGGATTCATTCTCTCTGTCACATTCAGGTACACCTATCAAACATAGATTAGGTCTTTTCATATAATCTCGTATTTCTTGGAGGCTTTGTTCAGTTCTTTTTACTTTTTTCCCAAATCTTGCCTTCTTATTTCATTGAGTTGATCTTCAATCTGTGATATCCCTTCTTCTTCTTGGTAGATTCAGCTATTGAAACTTGTGTATGCTTCACGATGTTCTCGTGTTTTTCAGCTTCATCAATTCATTTATATTCTTTTCTAAGCTGTTTATTCTCATTAGCATTTTGTCAAACCTTTTTGCAAGGGCTGCTGTTCATTTTATATCCCCTCACTTTGATGATTTTGCAAGTCCCTTTGTCCAAATACTCTCAAAGTAATCATCACCATCATCATACTTCTCTTCTTCAAGCAATTAACTGATGATTGCTTTAAACCCAGGGCAAACCCAAGTATAAAGTGCAGAGGGAGAGTATAAAGAATTTTCAGCATTGCAGATGCAAGCAAGAGAAAAACTGGGTAATCATCAAGGACAATTGTCTTAGGAACTCTATACTTATGTTTAGGCTGCCCTTGGTTATCTGCAAATGACTATCAAGGTTTCGACATTTCTCCCCTACAGATAATCCCTCTCTCCAGCCTAGATCTCAAAGGCTCTAGCTACCACAAGGAATTTTCCTTTCCCTTGTCTCACTAACAGAAAAATCCACATAAGCTTTGGCATTTTTAAGAGATTTCTCTAGTTTCCACTGTTCGTTTTTGTATAGGCATGTGGCACCAGCAGCAAGCATTGTCAAGAATCTCTTTCATGTTTCTATGAACCTGAAAACTACTCTTTAAGATTCACAGTCAAGTTTCTAAAGAGGGAAAAAACAAGTTAGATTAAGCCAAAAGAATGACCTACTCCTTTAAAATCCAGCTCACAGACATGTTTATGGAACCAAACAGCTGTGCTGCTGGCAGAGGGACATACTGAAATGAAACACTCATGGTAACCCCTCCCTTCCCCCACTCAGCTCTGCAGAGCCCCATCCAATTACTGCACAAAAAGGCTTTTTCTTATAAACTTCTATCCCTTCTACTTCTGTCTCCATCTTGGTTGGGAAAAAAAAACAGCACTAGTGATGGAATGTACAAAGCTCTGAAAATATTCATAAGAAAATGCTTTGAATCCACATGCTCCCCAGCTCCCCTAGGTCATACATGCATAAGAAAAAGGGGATGCACAAAGAAGCTGATAGGCATCTGTGGTTCTCTAACTTAGGCAAACTATGAGGCCTTCCCAAAACAGGCAGTGAGATTCAAGAATGCAGAGTCTTGTCTTGTCATTCACCCATTGAATGATTAATTAAATAATTAATCTAATGACTGATAATTGAAGATGTGCTGCACTGGAAATACAGGAATAGAGTTTTATGTGGTATAGTATGTGAGTGCTTAGACCATGGAGTCACACAGTCGAGGTTTGATTGCTGGTTCCATCAGTAATGTATGGCCGTAAGCAAGAAAACAACAAATCTGAGCCTGTTCCTGCCCCTAAAATAGAGATAATATCGACGGTAAAAAGGGATACAATCCTAACAGTACCCACCTCTCTGTGAGCTCTCAAATTCCTCCTCACCTTAGTTTGTTCTTCATGTTTCCCTCTCCTTTAGCTCCTCAAAGGTCCCTCCTCAGTTTCAGTAATTCTTCCAGCTTCTTTCCCCTTTCCCCAAAGCTTTCATCATTCACACTCCAAGTTCAGCAGACACAATAAAAGTAGTGAGGGTCACACTCCATCTCTCCACCTCATCCTGCTTACTTTCTGAGGCAGATGATAGATCACTTGTTTTCCTTTTGTAATAAGGTTGATATTTCCCAAACAGAAATGTTACTTTTATGGCACCAGTATCTAATCACACTTGGTCACATTAGAGAACTCATAACAACGGTTATGCATACTTCCCCATACTACTGGATGGCAATAGTGCAATTTCCTCATCCCAGGAGACTACAGAGCCAAGGACAGGTCAGATCTAAAGAACAAGATCTTTCCTGCTAGTGGCACATTACCTGTTATGCTAGGACCACTGTGTTGCAGTTCATGGCCCCTACCATTATAATAAACAACAGGATTTCCCAACAACATCAAGAACAATGCTGGACTGGCCAAAAAGAAAAGAAACAAAAATATTTTGTCTCTCTACACCTTCAATTTGAAAATAAGTATCTTGAATCATCTCTAACGTTTCTTCCAATTTTAACATTCTGGAATTCTAAAGTCAAGCTATTCAGCTACCACAATCAAGATTCAAAAACTCTGTACCACTTACTCTTCATGTCCCAATTATGTACAAATTTCTGTGATTTAGCTGAAGTCTTATCTCTTATCCTAATGAAAACAAAGACCAGCTGGTTCTCATGTTCCAGAAACTGTAAAACTCCTCAGTTCAGTACTTAGGGAGCATTATCACCTCGGCTTTCCCATCTCAGGATCAACATTCCCTCATTGAATAATCACATGCGGAACGCCCATGAGGCGTACTACACTAATAGTGGCTCCTCTTGGTTCTTGCAGTCCGGCCCTGTAATCATTTGGGGGAGTATGTGTGGTTTCCCTCTGAAGTCTCTCCAAGTTCCTGACATCCTCATACTGAAGTCCAGAACTGGAAAAGATATTCACCAAACAATCTATAGCACTCTCTTTTCTCCATTTGTCTCTCACTCTTACTTGCTCACTCTCTCTCAGGGCTCTTTGACAGTAGGTAATGATGTATTCTGTATGTTGTTCAGTGTTTAGTATATTGTGGAGACAAAACAAATATTAAAACAACAAGAAGGGCAACCATATTACTACTAAAATACTTTCAATTTTAGATTCAGTGGTTATTTTGAATTCAGACAAAAATCTCCTGCTCACTCCCATGATTTTGTGGGGTTTTTTTTTTGGGCGGGGGGTCTGGAAATGTTACAAGTGTTTTAGCTAAATAACAGACCATTTTAAAATAAAGATTTCCAGAAGAATAGGAGCAACTGTTTTTCATGAAGGGTACCACGGTGGTTATCTTTTTGTTCATGGACGTGTTTTTTATTGACTCAGTATGCATTTGTTTTAAACAGCCACTTTCAGGCCCTGGTGGGTAAAGCTGAGCTATGCTCCTCATGGAAAGTTTTACAAACACAAAGTCACCCAAACACAATACACTTGAGCAGAGGACTCCTGCTCCAACAGATGTTCCTCACCAAGAGGAAGGGAGGGAAGTTAGTTTTCCAAATGGCGCAAGATGGTCCCAGAAGGGATAATAATCAGATTCAGAAAAGAGATTTCCAAATCTAGTTCAACTCAGAAAAATATCATGAGCCTTGCTTCTCTTGTACTATGTATGATAATGGTAATCACAGCAGAGACCCAAGGCAAAGCACTCATAAACTCATTTAACATGTAGGTGCCAAGTACTGGGCTGTTCACTTCATATAATTATTTCATTTCCTCCTTACAATAATTCTTTGAGGCATCTCTGTTTTAGACTTGAAGAAACAAGAATGCAAAGAGGTTAGGCAAGATGTCCAAAGTAAGCTAGTCAATAAATGACTGTGCCTGAATTCAAATCCAGGTTTAATTTCAGAGATGCAGGTTGACTTTAATACAGATTCAAGCCAGATAAATTACAGGCCAATTTTGAAGAGAAGCTTTCGCTGCAAGTTCAAATATTAACAAATACTGAAAACAGCAGTTAGACCAATCATTACTTGCCTTAAGAATGGGAAGCTGGTCGGGGAGGTGGCTCATGCCTGTAACCCCAGCACTTTGGGAGGCCAAGGTGGGTGGATCACTTGAGGTCAGGAGTTCGAGACCAGCCTGGCCAACATGGCGAAACCCCATCTCTACTAAAAATACAAAAATTAGCCGGGTGTGGTAGCACACCCTGTAATCCCAGCTACTCGGGAGGCAGAGGCAAGAGAATTGCTAGAACTCAGGAAGTGGAGGTTGCAGTGAGCCAAGATCATACCACTGCACTCCAGCCTGGGTGACAGAGTAAGACTGTCTCAAAAAAAAAAAAGGGAAGCTGGTGACACCAGGGTAATGGACAAGACAGGTGCTACAATCCTCTACCACATCCCATTCATTATAATCTTTTCTCTCTCTTTCCCCTTCCCCAGTTTTCTATCTCTTCCTTTTCCCATATCCTTTGTTTTCTTTTTGTACTGTAGCATACTGTTGAATATAAACTTTGTAGTTGGATGATCCTGTGTTGAAATCTAGAACTCACATCTTGCTGTGTAACTTTGGCAGATCACAGAACTTCTGTAAGCCTAAATTTGCTCCACTGTAAAAGGGGGATCAAATTCTCTACCTTTTAGGGAGTTGAAGAAATGATATCAATATACATAAAGAGATAACCAGATCACTAGTAGGCTAATGGCTTTTTTTTTTTTTTTGAGAGTCAGTGAGGTTTAGTGGAAATGACATAAAATTTAAAGTTAAACAGTCTTGAATTTGAATTCTTGCTCCACCACTTACTGCCAAGTCTTATAAACTTTCTGTGCCTCAGTTTCCTAATCTATAAAATGGAGTAAATAAAATAGATCTAATAGAACTCGAATGACATGATAAACATTTACAATTATATCTGGCTATCAATAGGCATCTAACAAATAAAGCTGCCTCTCTGCAGAACTTGGAGTAGCTAACTTGTCCTCCAGTAGTCCCTAGTTGTTGATACCTGATCAATTTGTTCAGGTCTATCACCACTAAGGACCAGGAAGTGCCAAAGCACCAAGGAATTTTAACTTTGAACCTATCTTTTGAGACTGTAAAGTAAATATAAAAAGACAGAGAATGATACAATGCAATGAAAACACCACCATAAGGAAGCCTGGGTCCATTCCAGCTTAAGCACTAACCACCTGTATAATGCTGTAAGTTATGTGGCTGGATCTGTAACATATGAGGGTTGGCCTAGATTAGTGGGTGGTGTCCGGACACTTCGTTTGTTTTTGTTCTGAGACAGTCTCACACTCTGTCGCCCTGGCTGGAGTGCAGTGGTGTGATCTCAGCTTACTGCAACCTCCACTTCCTGGGTTAAAGCGATTCTCCTGCCTCAGCCTCCCGAGTAGCTGGGATTACAGGTGTGCACCACCATGCCTGGCTATTTTTTGTATCTTTAGTAAAGATAGGGTTTCGCCATGTTGGCCAGGCCTATCTCAAACCCCTGACCTCAGGTGATCCACCCCCCTCAGCCTCCCCAAGTGCTAGAATTATAGGCGTGAGCCACCATGTCCGGCCTGGACACATTTTTTAACTATCAAAATTGGGGGACTGCTACGGGAATCAAGTTGGTAGAGGCCAGGAATGCTGTTAAATATTCTACAATCCACAGTACAGAGCCCCACAACAAAGAATTACATGGTCAAAATGTCAACAGTGCTGAGGTCAATAAACTCTGGCCTAGATGACTAACAAATTCTCTTCAAACTCTAACACACTAAGAGGCCATGACGAGGCAGCACTGATATGGTTTGTCTATCTGTCCCCTCCAAGTCTCATGTTGAAATGTGACCCTCAATGTTGGAGGTGGGGCCTAGTGAGAAGTGTTTGGGTCATGGAGACAGATCCCTCATGACTGGCTTGGTCCCCTCCCCACAATAATGAGTGCATTCTTGCTCTGTTAGTTCACACTGGAGCTCACTGTTTAAAAGCATGGCAGCTGGGTATAATGGCTCAACGCCTGTAATCTTAGCACTTTGGGAGGTCAATGGCGGGCAGATCACGAGGTCAGGAGATCAAGACCATCCTGGCCAACACAGTGAAACCCCATCTGTACTAAAAACACAAAAATTAGCGAGGCGTGGTAGTGCACACCTGTAGTCCTAGATACTTGGGAGGCTGAGGCAGGAGAACTGCCTGAACCTGGGAGGTGGAGGCTGCAGTGAGCTGAGATCGCACCACTGCACTCCAGCCTGGGCAACAGAGCAAGACTCTGGCTCAAAAAAGAAAAAAAAAAAAGGAACATGGCATCCCTCCCATTTCTCTCTCTCTCTCTCTCTCGCTTTGACATGACTGTCTCCTTTCCCTGTTACAACTGAATGCTCTCTGAAGCCTCAGCAACAGCATACACTGGCACAATGCTTCCTGTACAGCCTGCAGAAATGTGAGCCAAATAAGCCTCTTTTCTTTATAAATTACTAAGCCTCAGGTATTCCTTTATAACAACACAAAACTGACACAAGCACCAACAATGATCAGGTGACATTCTTGTCAACATCTGTCTCTGAATGGCTCCTTACTATTGATGTTGCTCTAAATTCCCCTAAAGTCAGACATTTAGATCTCCCTCCACATCCACTAAGGAAAATTTAGGTATTTCCCACAGATATTTTGATATCTGAAATCAGTGCCGTATTTCTGAGCAAAACTTCCTTCGTAAGAAGAGGAGACCTAGGGATGAAAGACACGCTGTACTCCAGGGACTTGGTTTCTCATCCTTTGCAGTTAGAATCTGTTCTTCCAGGCTATGAGATTCCTTTTGGGAGAGCAGATGATTTAAATAAGTATGAATCATCTGGGCGCAGTGGCTCACGCCTGTAATCCCAGCACTTTGGGAGGCCGAGGCAGGCATATCACAAGGTCAGGAAATTGAGATCATCCAGGCCTACATGGTAAAGCCTTGTCTCTACTAAAAATACAAAAATTGGCTTAGCGTGGTGGTGCACGCCTGTAGTCCCAGCTACTTGGGAAGCTGAGGCAGGAGAATCTCTTGAACACAGGAGGCAGAGGTTGCAGTGAGCCGAGATCGCACCACTACACTCCAGCCTGGCAACAAACAGAGTGAGACTCCATCTCAATAAATAAATGTGAATCAAGAAGGTCAGGTATGATGGCTCACACCTGTAATATCAAAATTTTGGGAGGCTGATGCAGGCAGATCTCTTGAGCCCAGGAGTTTGAGACCAGCCTGAGCAATACAGTGAGACCACATCTCTACCAAAAATACAAAACTTAACCAGGCATGGTGGCACCATGCCTGTAGTCCCAGCTACTCAGAAGGCTGAAGCGGGAAGATCACTCAAGCTCAGGAAGTTGAGACTATAGTAAGCTGTGATTGTGCCACCCTACTCTAGCCTGGGTGACAGAGCGAGACCTGATCAAAAAAAAAAAAATCAAGGTTAGAAGATGTGACACACACAACAGTAAAGATGAATCTTGGCTGGACACAGTGGCTCATGTCTGTAATCTCAGCATTTTGGGAGGCCGAGGCAGATGGATCACAAGGTCAGGAGTTTGAGACCAACCTGGCCAGCACAGTGAAATTCAGTTTGCACTAAAAATACAAAAATTAGCTGGGAGTGGTGTGGGCATCTGTAATCCCAGGTACTCAGGAGGCTGAGGCAGGAGAATCGCTTGAAACCGTAAGACGGAGGTTGCAGTTAGCCGAGATTGCATTACTGCGCTCCAGCCTGGGCAACAAGAGCGAAACTCCGTCTCAAAAAAAAAAAGATGAATCTCAAATACATCATGCAATGAAAACAGCCAGACTAAAACAGCTACATAGTCTGATTCCATTTATATAACATTCTGAAACTGATGGCAACTGTAGGGATAGAAGACAGACCAGTAATTTCTAGGGGTTGGGAAATAGACTATAAAGGAGCATGAAGCAATATTTGGGATGATAGACTCTTTTATATACTGATTATAGTGTCAGTTACACATCTGAATGTGTTACTGTACACTAAAAAGGTGAATCTGGCCAAGTAGTATATGACTCATGCCTATAATCCCAACACTTTGAGAAGCCAAGGTGGGAGGATTGCTTGAGCCCAGGAGTTCAAGACCAGCCTGGACAATACAGCAAGATCCTGTGTCTAGTAAAAAATAATAGTAATTGTTGAAAAAGAAAAAAAGGCAAATCTTTTACTATATCTAAATTATACTTCAATAGACCTCCCCCCTCAAAATGTGATCACAAATGCTGTGGAGGGCTGGGCAAGGTGGCTCACATCTGTAATCCCAGCACTTTGGGAGGTTGAGATGGGTGGATCACTTGAGGTCAGGAGTTCCAGGCCAGCCTGACCAACATGGTGAAACCCCATCTCTACTAAAATTACAAAAATTGGTTGGGCATAGCGGCGCACGCCTATAGTCTCAGCTACTCAGGAGGCTGAGGCACAAGAATTACTTGAATCTGGAGGCAGAGGTTGAAGTCAGCCAAGATGGTACCACTGCACTCCAGCCTGGGTGACTGGGCAAGACTCTGTCTCAAAAAAAAAAAAAAAAATGATGTGGAGAGGATAAACTGGATTATATCCAAATTCTTTCCCACCCCAAGTCCTGAGATTGTATGGATTCCACCTTTCCTACCTGCAGTGGCCTCAGAGCCATAGTGATCATAGTGATTAGGGTTAAATCTGGGCTCCAATTTCTGTGTTAAAGCAATGAGGTCCTCTGAGTGTATCATGTAGCTATGAGTCCTGTCACCATTCTGGGACATCTGGCTCTACTCCAGCTTGTGATAGAGGTTCCCTCCCTTCTCTTTCCTATCCTGACTCCTGTTGGGACTGATGAGGGACTAGACAATTAATAAACAAGCCAGAAGAAACCTCAGGAGTCACTGGTTTTATCTCTCTGCCCAGACTTCCTGTCTGGATCTCATTTGATGTTTCCATTAAATTTCAAATCAGGCAAAAGAAGAACCATATTTATGAATTTCCCTCCTCTATGGCCTCTTGGGCTTTCAATAGATTTTTTTTTTTTTTTTTTTTTTTTTTTGAGACAGGGTCCTGCTCTGTCACCCAGGCTGGGGTATAATGGCGAGATCTCGGTTCACAGCAACCTCCACCTCCTGGGTTCAAGCAATTCTCTGTCTCAGCCTCCAGAGTGACTGGGATTACAGGTGCCCGCCACCACACCCAACTAATTTTTGTATTTTGAGTACAGATGTGCTTTTACTGTCTTGGCCAGACTGGTCTTGAACTCCTGATCTTGTGATCCACCCGCCTCGGCCTCCCAAAGTGCCGGGATTACACGCATGAGCTACCATGCCCAGTCTTTCATTAGATGTTTATACAGTTAAGCCACATAAATGTAAAATACAGTCCTCACAAGCAAACTCATACTCAAGCTTAGTGATACTAATTGATACATACACATACGCACACACAGACATATATAAAATTTTTAACACATATACATACCCCCTCCAAGATGACTGATTTATCAAATGTTATACAAAATAGTGCATTCTTCTTATGAACAGAACAGTCACACATATGCCATGGCCACAGAAGTCTGAAACAGCATTCAGAATGTTCAGAATGCTCATATTTTCTAATGGGAAGGCCACTGTCTTCTATGCCACAAATATAGTCACAACTGTGGACTGTTATAGGAGTCCCATCTTTCTAACTGAAAGTAAGTTACTTTGCTGATTCTTCTTGGAGTAAGTCAATGGAATGGTTACAAACACTAGTAACCAGATGTCTCATACACACTTGAGTGCTGGGATAAAAAATCAAGGGCTATTAAGCAAAAAACATCACTGAACTTGTTGGAAAAAAAATAAAAAAATAAAAAATCAAGGGCCACAAGACAAGCCTCAATCGGCCCCTGTTCGCATATTCGAAATGACAGAGAAGACTCAGCAGAGGCCAGGTAATATTCACACTGCCCTTCTGTACTGACCATTTACCGCAAACACATTAGGACTACAAAGTTGAGGTACTTATATAACAGAAGATGCCCACTGTATCAGCAAATCCCACAGTGGTGTAGGGTTTTATTTCTATGTGTTCTTTTCAAAAGAGAAGAATGGGGTAATTATACTTCTGTGATTTAGAAATATTCAACCATGCATGGTGCAGTGGCTCACGCCTGTAATCCCAGCACTTTGGGAGGCCGAGGCAGGCGGGTCACAAGGTCAAGAGATCGAGACCAACCCTGAGACCAACAAAAATAGAAAAATTAGCTGGGCGTGGTGGCACGCACCTGTAGTCCCAGCTACTCAGGAGGCTGAGGCAGAAGAATCGCTAGAACCCAGGAGGTGGAGGTGGTAGTAAACCAAAATTGTACCGCTGCACTGCAGCCTGGCAACAGAGCAAGACTCTGTCTCAAAAAAAAAAAAAAAAAAAAAAAAAAGGAAAGAAATGAAATATTCAATCATCACCAGGTGTGGTGGCTCACACATGTAACCCCAGCACTTTGGGAGGCTGAGGCAGGTGGATCGCCTGTTGCTGGGAGTTTGAGACCAGCCTGACCAACATGGTAAAACCCCGTCTACTAAAAAACATAAAAAAATTAGCCGGGCCTGGTGGCGCATGTCTGTAAGCCCAGCTACTTGGGAGGCTGAGGCAAGATAATCACTTGAACCTGGGAGGTGGACATAGAGGTGAGCCGAGATCAAGCCATTGCACTCCAGCCTGGGCAGCAAGTGTGAAATTCCATCTCAAAAAACAAACAAACATATATATATATATATATACACACACACACACATACAAACATATATATATATATACACACACACACACACACATACATATATATACATATATACATATGTGTATGTGTGTGTGTGTGTATATATATATACATATATATACATACACATATATATAAAATTGGTTTCAGACCAAAGTATTATTAAGAAATAGCCAGGGCTCAGATTACATGTTAATTTCCCAATGATTATTCAGTTATGAAGAACCGAGGAAATACACGATAAGATTACTGCATTTGAAATAAGCTTCTTTTGTTAATGCTACCATTAAAATGATTATTTGAAAAGGCCAAGGATTTCTTGATGTACTGAAGTTTCTTCCTTTTGGAAATCTGTTAGTTGTATTGAAATTTTCTTAAAGTACCAATTAGAGGACTTCCAATCTGTACAATTGTGCTATAATAACCTTGAAAACTATCTTTATAATAAACATCTTAAACATTATACATAAAAAAAGGACTGAGGAGAGTGAAAGAAAAATGATAAATGACATTACCACATCTTGAGATGCATACTGGGGATCCTCTGGATTGACTGACCAGTAGCAGTAATCGAAGCCAAATGCTACAACCTTCTCTCGGGAGTCCCCAAAGCCATCTGGTCGACTATCCACCTAAAATCAAACATAGGTTCCAGTGTCTTTTCTATCATAATGTTAGAATCTGGCTAGTAGCACTCAATCACCCTCTACCAAAGCTAGAGAAACTTGGACTGGTCATGAAACTATTTATGATATCTTTCTGAAAAAGAAAAAAAAAAAAAAAGGTAACCATTGTCCCCATCTTATTAGGTACAAATAAAGCATAAAGAACTAAATTGTCTGTCATACTATCATGCATCTGCCTACATATGAACCAACTATATGACACATGGTAAATCTTGGGAGAGGAACCCTCTCCTCTCTGGGTATCTTATCACTACAGGTTGAATATCCTTTCTTTGAAATGCTTGGAACCAGAAGTGTTTAGGATTTTTTCGGATTTCAGGTTTTTTTAGATTTTGGAATATTTGCATACACATAATGAGATATCTTGGGGATGCATCCAAGTCTAAACATGAAATTCTTCTGTTTCATATACACTTTATACACATAGCTTGAAGGTAATTTTATACAATATTTTTAATAATTTTGTACATGAGGCCGGGCGCGGTGGCTCAAGCCTGTAATCCCAGCACTATGGGAGGCCGAGGCAGGTGGATCACGAGGTCAAGAGATCGAGACCATCCTGGTCAACATGGTGAAACCCCGTCTCTACTAAAAATACAAAAAATTAGCTGGGCATGGTGGTGCGTGCCTGTAATCCCAGCTACTCAGGAGGCTGAGGCAGGAGAATTGCCTGAACCCAGGAGGCGGAGGTTGCGGTGAGCCGAGATCGCGCCATTGCACTCCAACCTGGGTAACGTGAGTGAAACTCCGTCTCAAAAAAAAAAAAAAAAAAAAAAAAAATTAAAAATAATTTTGTACATTAAAGTTTTGGCTGCAACCCGTCACATGAAGCCAGCTGTGAAACTTTCCACCCATGGTGTCATGTCAGCATTCAAAAAGCTTCAGATTTTGAAGGATTTCAGATTTCAAATTTTCAAATTAGGATGCTCAACCTACATTATTTCTTTTCTAAGCATTTCTGTAGAGGATACTGGGAGGGCATGAGTAATTTGGCTACGGTGCCTGACAGGCTCCATCAACATGAGGCTTTCACTGAGGTTCCTGGAATATTCAACCTCTAATTAGATACCAAGTCCAACAGAAGTGCCAGAAGCAATCTAGCTGCTGAAGGTAGATGAGAATGGAGTCAGAGCTTGGTCTTGCACTGATCTCCAAGTACGAGGGTGGATGGCATTATACACAGAAATGCCTTATCTTATAAACTCTGGACAGGGAAGGAAAGACAATCCTGCCACTAGCCATCATAAACTACAGAAGAATGAGGTTGCCAGAATTATTAAGAGATTCTTTGTGGATAACTGACCTCAGGGAAGTAAGCAGCCAGGGAGGTGTGCAGAAGTCAGATTACAGTTTGATCTTGGCTGAGACTTATTCTTAAGAACCAAAAACATGAGATCTTAGAACAAAGCAGCTGAAGTGATTAGGCAACAGATATAAATAAGAGACAGCAGAGAATAAAAGGTCCTTTGTCCCTGGGGAGCCCTGTTGAACATCTGGTAGGTCCCATGCTTTTTTAGCAGAGAACTACTGACAAGAGGAAACAGATCACATCACAGGAGTAACAACAGAGCAGGCACGGCTGTGAAGACTGGGGTCCAAGGAACTCTCACTTTTGCTAGTTTCCTCAGCTCTCAGGAATGCTAAGTACCACCTGCAAGCTGACAATAGCAGTAGTCACATGGTCAGCTTCCCCTGTCTCTCTCTCCACTCCCCAAGGCCCAGAAAGGAAGAAATCCTTCCATCTTCTGCTTGCCTAGTAAGTAGAGGAACAGGATGGAGAAAATTAGCCCTAAGGGAGAGTGAGGGGTATGAAAGGAAGTTTCCAGTGTCTGTCCAATTATGACTCAAAGTTCAGTCAAATCTGTGAAAGACAATTTGTAACAAAATCCAGGCTAGTGACCAACTCCTTTCTGGGATCTGAAAGATGTTACTTGAATCTCAGTATAGTCAAAATAAACCCTGCATTATCAGGTGCAAACTAAAATCCCTAATAATGCCTTTAGATAAAGTGATATCAACTGAAAGGGTTAGGACAAAGTTTAACTGGTGGTCAGGTGAGTTAAATAGAATTTAAGTTATTCTTAATCATTTTGCAGTACGATTTAACTATTGCCCCCAAAATATCCCCCGAGTTTACTTTCAAAACATCTACCAACTAATTTCCAAAACAGTTGCATTCTATTTGATAAAACTTAGGCTGAAGCAGCCAAATGCGCTGCACTTCTTTCTTGGTTCATTTCTTAATTTGGTTTATGACTGGGGTAAGCTCTTCCTACTACTCCCCTTATGTGCCCTTTCCTCCTCAATTCTAAATACAATCACATAAACACCTTCAGCCTGGAAGCCCCTGTAAAAATATTAGTTTCTAAGTGGAAAGAAAATGAAAAACAATTTCAGGCTTACCTTTAAATTCCTGATTTTTGCCACTTTGCCATCGACTTCCACAATAATTCTTCCCCCTTCTTTGGTCTCCCTAGAAACAAGACCCAAACTCAGAAGAAATGTTGCTTTTTAAAAAAAAATCAAGAAAAAAGAAGCTGAAACAAGTGCTAGTGGGACAAAATATTTCCCTACCTTTGTACCCTTACGAGGAGTGTCTGTCTTCATAAACGGCTATAAGCATCATGTCAAGCAGTCAGCTGGCATGCTTCCTTGAATCTTTACAATTTGGCTCTGGAACAGCTCGTATCACTATTTATTTAGTACCCACTATGTGTGAGGCACAGTATTAGGTGCACTACCTAATACAGTGCCTCACACATAGAGGGTACTAAATAAATAGTATTAGGTAATGCATCTAATACAGTGCCTCACACGTAGAGGGTACTAAATAAATAGTTCTTCATCTTATGCTATCCCCCTACATACCCTCCTGACATAGATTCCTAACATATCATTTTTACAGATGGAGAACTAAAGCTGAGGGAAATTATGTAACTTGTCCAAGGTCACAGAGCTATCAGTGGTAGAGCTAGGGTTTAAACTAATATTTGTCTAAACACGAAGCCTAGGCCCTGAATAATACTTTAGAATTCAGGCTTAGAAACCCTAGAGAGTGCTGGGAGCAGTGGCTCACACATATAATCCCAACTACTTGCAAGACTCAGAAGCAGAAGGGCTGCTTGAGCCCAGGAGTTCAAGGCTGCAGCAAGCTATGATCACGCCACTGCACCCCAGCCTGAGAGAGCAAGATCTCAACTCTCAAAAGAAACGGAAATCTAGAGAGCATCCTTGGCCCAGCATATAACATGGCATCATCTCTCTTTTTCTCTAGGATTTTGAGCATGAATATTGACCAAAAAAAAAAAAAAAAGGATTGGAGTCCTCTCTGCTGAGACCCTGAGAACATATTTCTCAAGTCCTTTCCTTACATCTTCTTAAATGAGAAGGTGAGCCAAGATCCTCAAGAATCTTCCTATGTTGCAGGTATGTGGAAATACTGCTAACCACTAAATAATCTCTACACTCACTTTAATGGGCTTAATCCAGATGACCCAGTACCTGATCTTTTTACATAACATAAATAACCACACAACCACAGTACTCATGATCAAAATGTTAACAGATGAGAATTAAATTAATTAGCACATCCTCCACTACAATGAAAGTTATCAATTAAATTACTCCCAACCTAGAACCTGTAAGTTGAGACAGTACCTTCAGTCTTATTTTTTTTTTGTTTCCTCAGGCTTCTCAGGCTGTAACCTAGACAACTGGGGGTAGGAGAAGCACATTGAGACAGCTGTCTTTAGATTTAATTTTGTTTATTGATTTATTCAGAGACAGGATCTCACTCTGTTGCCCAGGCTAGAGTGCAGTGGTGCAATCACAGCCCACTGCAGCCTCAATGTCCTGGGCTTAAACAATTCTTCCACCTCAACCTCCCAAGTAGCCAGGATTACAAGCACGTGCCACCATGCCCAGCTAATTTTTATTTTTTGTTGAGACGGGTTGGTATTGAACTCCTGGGTTCATGTGATTCTCCTTACCTCAGTCTCCTAAAGTACTGGGATTACAGGCCTAAGCCGCGGTGCCTGGCCTCTTATAAATCTTTTAAAAACCAGGCAGCCAAGCACAGGGTTCGGAGAATTAAAAATTGTTGTAATGTATTCTTTTATCGAATGTTCATAAAAACTACTGAAGTAGTTATCCCTATTTCACAGAGTTAAACAACAACCAAAAGCTTCGGTTCGTCGTCCTGGCCGCGGCCGAGGATGCTGGCCGAGGCCAGAGGATGGGGCGTGGGAGTGGGGGTGGGGGAAGCGGGGGCGCTGCGAGGGCGGCGGCAAGAGCGGAGCGGAACGAGGGACCCAGAGGAAGCCAGCGAGGAGCGCGCTTTTCCGCCTGCCTGAGGAGCCTGAGCAGCCGGCCTCGCCGGCCCGCCGCCGCCACCCTCCCGCGGGACAAAGCCGAGAGTCCGCGCCCACAGCCATGTCCTCGTCCGCCGGCAGTAGCCACCAGCGACAGCCGGGCCATCCCCACCCGCACCGTGGCCATCAGCGACGCCGCGCAGCTACCTCATGACTACTGCACCACGCCAGGGGCGACCCTCTAGAATCAGTTATGACAAAGTTTCTGTTGGATCGTCGCAATTCTCCCGTGGCTCAGACCCCACCCTGACATCGGCCCAATATCCCAGGTGTCACTAGCCTTGGTACCTTAATTGAAGACTCCAAAGTAGAAGTAAACTTTGGAGTTTACTTAATTTAGTTAATTTAAACTTCAACAATTATGACAGGTGACATGCAGTTGGGGATGATGCTCAGTTGGAGATTGACACCAGACTCTCTGCAAGGATTAGAAGAAAAGCAGCAACACTGATACCCGTGTGCACCTGATTTGGCCAATAGGATCAACAGTGAAAAGACCGAAGAGGCAATACCAGCAGTCCCCATTTCAGTCTCCACCTCCCCCTCTTCCTCTGGGTGCCAAATGACGAGAAGATGAGCTTCATCCGGCCACTTGGCCCTGACTCCTGTTCCCCTTCCCAGTTAAACAGGTTAGATCAAAGGCCCATCGTGTATTTCTGTAGAGCTAAGTAGCCCTTAGAGGTTAAACTCCAGCTTTCCTAGTTGTTTCTTTATTGGGAGCTATCCTCACACCCCACAATTTTGCCCCAAATCAAGTATCAACCTACCAACAACTGCCTGGTTGGGAAGTCTGGGGAAGGGATATATACGCTTCGTGGGCCTAACACCATTCATATTCCTTACCCTCTGTCTCTCCTCCCTGTATCCCACCTATGGTTCAGTGTTGCAAGAGTCTCGGCTTGAGGTCTTTAAAACCAGCAAGGGGAAATGATAAAAAGAGAGCTGCTTTCCCTTTTGCCTTGAGATATTTGTACCTTGGAACAGAGCACAGTTTGTGAGAGTCTGGTAGCATTACCCTGTGACACTGTTTTGAGGTCCACTTTCCCTCTTTCCTCTGGAGGAGTTTTGTGTCTCTGGTATTACAGTCCATCTTCCCATTCTTTTGCTTAGCACATTTGTGCAGATATTTTTAACTCTGTACATCAGAAGAGAACCCTTGGTAACCAGTTTTGCTCTTCTTCTGCCATTCCCCCCTGCTTGTATCTTGTTGCTAGCAGAGTCCTCTTGTACTTCGGGGAAGCAAAGTGATTTTGTCTGGTCCTAGAGCAGGTCCATACCAAGTAATAGATGCACTTTAGCTTCCACTTGGTGGGTAAGGTCTGATCATAGTATTCTCTCAAATAATGCCTAAGATTAACCTATGAAGAGTGTTGACCCATTTGAGTACCCAGTCCAGTGAGCATTGTGATAGTTGTTCTCAGATTGCAGTTTCTTATAAGTTTGAAGATAATTTTCAGAATGTTCTTAGAAAAGAACAGCATTTTTTTCCTTTGTGGATTTGCTTTGTTTGGCTGCTGGAATAGATAAGCATGGGCTTAAATATGTGTTCCTCCCAGTTTTCTTGCCTTTCCTATTCTACTCTGAATTTCCCTCCCTACCTCCCTCACTGCCTTCCTCTCTCCTTCCTTTCCTTCCTTTTTCTCCACCAGGCCATTTAACAAATTTACATCAAAGATACCTCAAGTGTTGGTATCTGAGAGTATCTGTCACTCCTCTTATCTGAGAAGTGATATTTTATTTTTAAAATGACTACATACAGACCTATCTTTACATATGTTTTCAGTACAGCTTTGAACGGCAACTTTTTAATTAAACACTCCAGTGTTAGGAACGTGAGAAATGTTCATAGGTGAGTCTGCTGTTCTATGTCACCATCTTTTGTCTCCCCTAGTCCCCCAGGAGCTCTTTGCTTTCCCCTCTAGTTTTGGGTGTGCATGTTTGGAGTTTGTAGTGGGAGGTTTGTAAAGCTGGAACATTCTGCCTTGCTATGGGTTGTTCATGAAAGCCTTATTCTTTTCTCTGACCCTTTAGCTTTTGCATTCACCCTCCTTACCACCTACCTCTTCTGGGGCTATTGACCAGCATAATTCCGGGAGAATGACTCCCCTCATGGAAAGACTAAAGCATCCATCCCCTCATAGTTATAGTTAATTAGTCACTGGTGTCCTGGGAATTTCTGGTTGGATTTGGTGCCCTGAGCTTTCTTATTAAGAAATCAGATTCCAGGGTGAGAGTAACAGACCATTTGGCCAAGAAAGAAACCTGTTTGTTCTTCTTTTGAACTATGAAAAGACCCTGTTTGTGATACATTTTAGAAAGAAGAGAAGATGGATGTCTGCAGAACTTTGCTCTGTTTTCTGCTACAAAAATGTGAATAGTTCAAGGTGAAAATGTTTTGTAATGGTTGACGTCTCTCAGGAGTAAGCTGGATCTCCAATGTTTTGGGGATGCATTTAATTGCAAAAATTGATCATCAGAAAAGTATATTTTGTTTGCTTAATATATTCCTGTTCCCACCTATCTCTCCAAATTTCGTTTTACATATTCTCGGAAAAACTTCAAAAAAAACAACAAAAAAGCTATATAGTGGGTTAAGAGTAAGTTTTGAGAGGGCAAATAGTTTTCTAGAGCCTACAGTATTGGCAGAACAGATGTGTTCTCATGGTTAATTGGGATAGACAAGGGGCAGCAATGTCTTTTTTTTCTTTTTGAGACAGTGTCGCCCTGTTGCCCGGTCTGGAGTGCAATGGCAAGGTCTTGGCTCACCAAAACCTCTGCCTCCTGGGTTCAAGTGATTCTCCTGCCTCAGTCTCCCGAGTAGCCATCACAGGCTCCTGCCACCACACCCGGCTGTGTATTTTTTAGTAGAGATGGGGTTTCGCCATTTTGGCCAAACTGATCTTGAACTCCTGACCTCATGATCCACCCACGTTGGTGCTGGGATTACAGGCGTGAGCCACCACACAGCCTTTTTTTTTTTTCCCCCCCAGACTGAGTCTCACTCTGTTGCCCAGGCTGGAGTGCACTGGTGTAATCTTGGCTCACTGCAACCTTCACCCCCCGGGTTCAAGCGATTCTCCTGCCTCAGCCTCTCGAGTAGCTGGAATTATAGGCTTGCAGCACCACACCTGGCTAATTTTTGTATTTTTTAGTAGAGATGAAGTTTCACCATGTTGGTCAAGCTGGTCTCGAATTCCTGACTTCGTGATCTGCCCACCTCGGCCTCACAAAGTGCTGGGATTACAGGCATAAGCCACTGCGCCCACACATGGTATAGCAATTTCATAATGAGATATGGAATTTCAGATTATGGGAAAGTGTAGGTACAGGGGAGGACATCAAAACCGTTTCCTCTACAGCAGTATCATTTTATTGAGGATTGGGTTGGGCATGGTGGCTCACAACTATAATCCCAGCACTTTAGGAGACCGAGGTGGGTGGATCACCTGAGGTCAGAAGTTCAAGACCAGCCTGGTCAACAGGGTGAAACCCTGTCTCTACTAAAAATACAAAAATTAGCTTGGCATGGTGGTGGGCACCTGAAATCCCAGTTATTCAGGAGGCTAAGGCAGGAGAATTGCTTGAACCCAGAAGGCAGAGATTCCAGTGAGCTGAGAGGGTGCCACTGCACTCCAGCCTGGGTGACAGAGCAAGACTCCACCTCCCAAAAAAAAAAAAAAAAAGACGGTCAACTCTAGTCCTACTGAATAAATGGGCACTTGAGACACAAGTGCAACTTTTCTGTAATCTCAGAAAGAACAGTAGGTCTAATGAATCAAATATTGGCTCTACCTACTTTTAGAACTTAAGCCAGACCATTCTGTCATCTGGAAAAACAAAAAATTAAAGCTTGGGCCAGATGGTCTGTAAGATTTATTCCTATGTACAACATCAGATCCAATGACTCTGTCAACTAAATCTGTGCCAATGACTTATTTGAAAGTTGGAACAAACAGTATAATCAGCAGATTCCCCACATTCAGATAAGTCTCAATGAAGACTGAATAACACATCCTGAAGAATAGCTGCCATCTCTGCAGGATTCTGTGAGACGAGGGAAGTGATCCGGACCTCTTGGCTGGGTTTATCTGTATCTGCTCCTGAATCTTCAGCCTGCTACAATCTGTTCACACCTGCGTATCTACAGTCTTGACATCCTACCACTTGCTGCTCAAGGCTCTTAACCTGAGCTAAAAGTAAATTGTGCTTTTCTTTTCCCTTCATTTTTGTTTGATATGTTACTCTCTACTGCAGCTGCAAGTAAACCAATTTCAACACCACTTTCTTAATCTAATTCATGCTATTATAAATTCCTAGTGTCCAAGGAACTGAGAAGTTACTGCTAGAAGTGGTCAATATTGTCATCCTGAGAGCACTAAAGGAACAGTTTTGCAAAAACAGAATATACCAGAGGCTACCTCCAGGGTAGCATCTGCACATATGAAAAACCTGCCAACCCTGAGCTACCACATCCAGTTATGAAGAAGCCATGTGTCACAAGCCATTTACCAATCAAAATGCAGCAGTTCAGGCATCTGCTTTCCCCCTTTCTTCAGTGTACCTCTTTTGCCTTTTTCCTATTCTCTTTAACATTTTTTTTTTCTTTCCAGCTCATTGTTCTTCTCCTTAGTCTGTCAATTACAAGACTTTGCAAAGCCAATCATTTCTATATGAGGACCAAAGTAATCCTCCCTAATGACAAATTTTATTATGGGAGACAGTGTCTTTCTTGATCCTTCTGCCCAATTATCAAGCCATCTTACATCCTGAAGATTTTTAAACTTCCCAAATAATTCCAACATGTGCCTTCTGGTCCTAAAGCACATTCTGCCAGATTTACCTCCCACCACTCACTTCCCTCCACACCAACCACCCCCTCTCCACTAAAACTTAACCTCTAGTCCCTAACAGTCTAAGTTCTTTGCTCTTGGTGGTCTTACTACATAGAGGACTCTTTACACTTTCTCCACCTGTCAACAAACTCTAATTGATCTTTAAAAAGCACTTCATCTGGTGACAAAGAGAAAAAGTTCATAGCCAGACATTGGATGTCTCAAGGGCTGACATGAGAGGTGCGGGATCAGAATAAGCCACGAGGAAATGGACACTGGGGACTCTGAGAGAAGGAAGGGCTTGGAACAGCTTCCCCTACTTCACAGTTCCGTCCTGGATCGTCAGCTGTCGAGCATGGAATAAAACTGCGACCTCTCTGGGCCTCAATTTCCCCTTATGCCTGCACTTTCTGCTTTCTCCACATCTTCGCAGAGAAACCCATGCGCACCCAGGAACACACACCATTCTGCCTCAGTCCTCAGGGGTACTCCCGACCCCCCAAGAAGAGAGAAGAGAATGCCCATCCCTCTCCCAGCCTTTCTAGAAGGCCCAACCCGATGCAGCCAGTCCCTCGAAACTCTTGCTGGCAGGACGCCAGTGACGCTCGCCCGGGGCAGCTCTCCCACGGCCGTCCGGGAACCGCTATCCCCAGGGCACGACGCGAAAGCTCGACGGAGGCGCCGTCCAGCTAGGCATCCAAGGGTTCTGGACCCGACCCCCGGGTCACTTTGTGACCGATTTCTCCGCGCCACAATCTCTGGAGCCGGAGGCGCGGATTTTGCGCTAGTCTCAGCTGCTGTGAAGCCTCAGGCGCACCCTCCCACCCAAACTTACCTCTTGCTGAGGGGCCGGACCCTCACGGCGACCCGCACGTTCGCCATCTGTCTGCCACAACCCAAGTCTGGCAGCTCAGCTCAGCGGCTGCATCCCCGGCCCCCGCCCCAAACCCAGGCACAGCCCCAACTCGGCTCCGCCCGCCCCACGAGCCTCTGGGGACGCCCCCGCCCAGAAGCGAGCTGCCGCCCGAGCGGGGCGGTGCCTGTCGAGCCTCGGCCAATTCTGAGCCCAGTGGGCGGGAGAACTCCCGGCCCCGCCTCCCCTCAATCTTCCTTAAAGCCTGCCGGCTGGCCTTCTCCCAAGCAAGCGCCGCAGCCCGTGCGGGGCGGTTCCCACTGAGTCTCAGCCAGTCCTTAGCCTGGTGGGCAGGAGGACGCCTGGGCTCGCCCCGCCTCGCTCCACCCGAAGTCTTCCTGGGTCGCCCCCGCCCAAGCACGCGCTGCAGCCCGAGCCGGGTGGTGCCAGCCCAGCCTCTGCCAGTCGGTGGGCGGGAGGACGCCCGGGCTCGCCCCGCCTCGCTCCGCCCCTTAGCCTGCCGAGACGCCCCCGCCCATACGCCTGCCCTGCCACGCGGGGCCCCCAGGGCTCGTACAGCGTCAGCCAATCCTGAGACGGATGGGGCAGCGAAGGCGCAGTGCCAAGTCTGCTGTTCCAGGCCCGGCTTACCCAGAAATCGTTTTTGTTCTTCGTCTCGGTGTCCGTGCTATGTAGAGTCAAGTAAATCAGTTAAGTTTTGGTTAAGGTCCGAAAGTTTGGAAAGTAATTTGCTAAATATTTTTATTCGCTGCGTTCCCTTGAACTGTCAATTCTATGGTTAAATTTTCGAGACAGGCCCGGCGCGGTGGCTTACGCCTGTAATCCCAACACTTTGGGAGGCTGAGACGGGCAGATCACCTGAAGTCGGAAGTTCGAGACCAGCCTGCCAGCCTGACCAACATGGTGAAACCTTGACTGTAATGAAAATACAAAAATTAGCCGGACGTGGCGGCATGCGCTTGTAATTCCTGCCACTTGGAGGCTAAGGGAGGTGAATCACTTGAACCCGAGAGACGGAGCCCAGATTGCACCACTTTACTAAAGCCTGGACGACAGATTCCATCTAAAAGCAAAATTAAAATAAAATAAAAGGCAGTCCCTTACTGGCAAGGTACTTTCTGACATCAGGGACAAAGCACAGATGGAACCAATCTAGGAAAAGAGTTCTTGTCCAGGTCTTCTCGTACAACCAAAAGACAGGTAGCTGGTGTTTATCTTTTCCCTTCTAGGCTTGGGGGTTAGCAACTATATAGGTAAGGGCAGTGCTGATCATAAACCCAGCTGCGTTTGTACAAAATATTAGAGATAGCCGGGCGCGGTGGCTCAAGCCTGTAATCCCAGCACTTTGGGAGGCCGAGGCGGGTGGATCACGAGGTCAAGAGATCGAGACCATCCTGGTCAACATGGTGACCCCCGTCTCTACTAAAAATACAAAACATTAGCTGGGCATGGTGGCGCGTGCCTGTAATCCCAGCTACTCAGAAGGTTGAGGCAGGAGAATTGCCTGAACCCAGGAGGCGGAGGTTGCGGTGAGCCGAGATCGCGCCATTGCACTCCAGCCTGGGTAACAAGAGTGAAACTCCGTCTCAAAAAAAAAAAAAAAAATTAGAGATAAACTATCTCATCCTGCCCAAAATCCTGGTGCTTGCTTCTGTTCCTTACTAATAATGTCCTTTGTGGCATTTACTTTTCCGGAATAGGGCACTTGCATATGCACCAAAAACCTGCTCAGGCAGATATCCTTTCTTCTCATGATTTCTTTAATGATCTCTAGGAACTTACCTGCTCCCTCTTTGTCAGCAGAAGCTGCTTCTCCTGTTATTTTGACATATTTTAAAACAATCCTTTCCAAATTTATCAAACCATTCTTTGCTGGCATAAAATTCTTTTTGTGTTTTTTTTCCAGGCAAGAACTTTAATGAACTGAGCTGTTACTGACAACATAAAAAACCAGTATAACATGTACAAAATTCTTTTATGTCAGGAGAAAACTTATCATGTTGGCAACAGAACATGTCCTGCTGACCTCCAAGTGGCTGGCATAGTTCATCCACCCCATGACAGGCCCACTGGGACTGTGGTGAACATACCTGTACCTCAGCACAAAGTTCCCTCTCTCTGAGAAATGGACATAAGGAGAGATGAAGAGCATGTACCCAGAAGGAAGAGGGAGAGGCTTGGGGCCCTTTGCCCCAAGCTCAAAACTTCAGGGGGATGACCGCCCAGTACTTGGGCTGTTTTCAAAGGTCAGCTGCACTGTAGCCTCCATGGCCTGGATCTTGGCGGCGCTGTCCCTGTACAAACGCTTCATCTCGGCCTGGCACCACTCACCAGGCCTCTAATTTGGGGCCTCTACTGACTGGCAGATATCGCAGTTCAGGTCATGGTCAGCGTTCACATAGCCGTCCAGGCACTCTGCATCCAGCTGCTGCTGCCTCTGTCATTCTCTGTGACTTCTGGTCTCTGCAAAGTACTGGTGGAGCTCTTCGGTGACTTCCATATTGCTCAGGTCACATTCTACCTCTGTATCTGACTCGGTCTCCATCTCTTCCTCTTTGGACAAAGCTTGGTCTTCTCTTGTGGATGCCTGGATCCTACTACTGTCATGTGGATGGTGCCCAGACCCTCTGAAATGTGAAGAGCTGTAGGGGGAGTCCTGCCAGGCCACATGATGGTCATAGAAAGACTGAGGGTACACAGCCTGGTTACTGTAAGAGCTTTGGGGAAGAAGTGCAGGAGGGAAGTACCATGGAAGACTGAAACACCACAGCCTTCCTGTAGGCATTCTGGTGGCTTTGCATCCAAGCCATTGTTTGATGACAATGTTGCCAGTATCTTGCTTGCATATACCAGATGAGAATACCACTGCCTGGGAGCTTTCAATGTTGATGCTTTCATTGCTGCCATCTCTGATTGTGAAAGTCCAAATGGGTGCCAAAACTCATGGGCATGCAGTTTGCAGATCCTGGGCAGTGGCCAAGCAGGGGCCTAGTTTTCCTTGGAGAGAGAGGGGGCAAAATTCTTTAGCTTTAGATCCTTCACCTTCCTTTTGCTTTAAGCTGTCATATAATGACATTGCTTGTTCTCAAATGATCTTATATAGGTACGTTTTTTTCTTTTCTTTTCTTTTTTTGAGATGGACTCTCACTCTGTCACCCAGACTGGAGTGCAGTGGCACCACCTTGGCTCACTACAACCTCCATCTTCCTGGTTCAAGCAATTCCCCTGCCTTAGGCTCTCAAGTAGCTGGGATTACAGGTGCACACTACCATGCCCAGCTAATTTTTTATACTTTTAGTAGAAATAGGGTTTCACCATGTTGGCCAGACCGGTCTCAAACCACTGACCTCAGGTCATCTGCCTGCCTCAGCCTGCCAAAGTGCTGGGATTACAGGCTTCAGACTGCGCCTGGCAAGGTATGTTTTTCTTACAGCAATCCTGTACCCACATAAAGGCTATATTTTCTTTTTTTTTTTTTTTTTTAGATGGAGTTTTGCTCTATTGCCCAGGCTGGAGTGCAGTGGCATGATCTCGGCTCACTGCAACCTCTGCCTCTTGGATTCAAGCAATTCTTCTGCTTGGAGCCTCCCGAGTAGCTCAGATTATAGGTGTGCACCGTGATGCCCAGCTAATTTTTATATTTTTAGTAGAGACGGGGTTTCAGCATGTTGGCTAGGCTGGTCTTGAACTCCTGACCTCAGGTGATCCACCCACCTTGGCCTCCCAACGTTTTGGGATTACAGGCATGAGCCACCATGCCTGGCCAAAAGTTGCATTTTCAATACAAGATAAAAAGATATTTCAGGGCTGGGCACAGTGGCTCACACCTGTAATCCCAGCACTTTGGGAAGCTGGGGTAGGAGGATTGCTTGAGCCCAGCAGTTTGAGACCAGCCTGGACAAAATGGTGAGAACTTGTCTCTACAAAAATTAAACTATTAACAACATATTTCACAAAAAGTGCATGGTTTTTGTGCCTGCTGGTGTAGCTGTGGTAATGGCTGCACAATTTTTTTTTTCTTTTACAATGGGCCTTACAATGAATTCATTTATCTTGTAATGCATGCAACCACAGCTGCAGACCTCAATCTACAGTACATATCAAGCAATTCAACTTTTTCTTGTAATGTCCTGACTTTTCTCTGCTTCTTGGGAGCACGTGCAGCATCACTAGTGGCACTTTGTACTGGTCCCCTGATATTATTAAAGGCTTATGGTATTGCACTGAATATGGTGAAAAACACTTGAGAACCTCAAGAGATCACTTTTTATTGTGATACAGTTTACTGAAGAGACGAACTACTCTGATGATTAGCATCACAGGGTTTTAAGCAGATACTGGCAACACTTGACTCACTAAAACAGCAACAGGAGGCAATTACAAAATTATTACAGTAGTACAGTATGCACTAGTTAACTTTATAGTTATGCTTTAATACTGCATTTTTAATTTGTTTACATGTAGTCTGTATGTTTTCATAAAATTTAACTTTTAACAGATTTGTGTATTTTGTGGTAGTAAATGATAGACTAGTATCTACATATATTTTATGCATTTATACCTTTTAATTTTTTTGATATCTGTAGGCCACACAGTTCATCTGTGAATTTTTCAAGTGGCACAAAGCTCCAAATTTCCAATATATTGAAAAAAATTGCATATTCCTGTGCACTTCAAACTTACGTTGCTCAAGAGTCAAATGTATAATTTTTTTCAGTAAACTCAGAGGATTCCCCAAACTGTGGGATAAATATTTTATGTAAATTCATGTGTTTTAGTGATATGTGAAGAAATCCCACAATACACTAATGACAGTCTTATTAAAATCTCAACTCTATTATAGATTTTGCATGTCAAGAAATCTTTTAAGTTCTGCTATTCCTCAGACTATCTTCCTGACTTCATTGAAGCTTTCAGAGGATATAATAGGGGTCAGACTGGTAGAGTCACATAGAGAAAGAAATAAAATAAGAGAAATGCTAGGAAAACTAGCAGCATCTCAATTCCTCCAGAATGGTCTTCACAAACTGGCATCACTATTATGCTCGCAGTAAATTTTCAAATTTCACACACCTCTCCTAGTGTAAGTAGGCTGGATGCAAGGGGCTCACACCCATAATCCCAACACTTTGGGAGGCTAAGATCACTTGAACCCAGGAGTTCAAGACCAGCCTTGGCAACATGACAAGACCCCATCTCTACAAAAAATATTTTTAATTAGCTGGGTGTGGTGGGGCACAGTTGTATTCCCAGCTACTTGGGAGGCTGAGATGTAGGGATCTACTGAGCCCAGGAGGTTGAGAATGCAGTGAGCTGTGATTGTGTCACTGCACTCCAGCCTGGGTAAGAGCAAGACCATCTCAAAAAAAAAAAAAAAAAAAAAGACACACAAAGCTAATTTTTTGTTTTTAATATCTACCCATCTAAAAGTTGAATAATTAAAGAAAAATTGATCAGCACTGATTGACTCTAGAAGAGTATTAAATTAACTTTTTCCTTTGAAGTAGACCTCAGGCTTTACTTACCTCAAGCTCTTTTGATTCAGATTGTCTGTATGCCTATAGTGTATAAGCTACAGAGTGCATCAGTCCATTCTATCACTTTAGATTCAGACAAGGGCTACAAAATTTTAGTTAGAAATTACAGGTTTATTTTTACATTTTGAAAAAGATATAAAACAAAAATAACCAGGCATATCAATATTTGTGATATATACACACACACAAATGAAGATAGGAAATAACATGAAGAAAAAGCATAGTAAGATGTTTTGAAACCAAGGTGGGGTATAAACAAGTTTTTGATGAAATACAACCAAAGGCTTTGTGTAAGTGTCTATGTAATGTTCATGATATTACAACCACTCTTATCCTATTAGCTAAAATTAGCAAAGTAGACTTTAAAACATGATACCTGGTGTTTTAGCAGGATTTGTTTTGGTAATCCACCTGCTTCCTTATAAACAACCACTTTACTCATCATTGTTGAAGTCTTCTTGTGTGAAGGAGTGTGATGAGGGCAGGCATGGTGGCTCACACCTGTACTCCCAGCACGTTGGGAGGCTGAGGTGGGAGGATTGTTTGAAAACCAGGAGTTCGAGACCAGCCTTGACAACATGGCGAAACCTCGTCTCTACAGAAAATACAAAAATTAGCCAGGCATGGTGGCGCGTGCCTATAGTCCCAGCTACTTGGGAGGCTGCGGTGGAAGGATCACTTGAACCTGAGAGGTCGAGGCTGCAGTGAGCCGAGATCAGGCCATACCACACTCCAGCAGTCTGGGTGACAGATGAGATCCTGTCTTAGAAAAAAGCAAAGAAAAAAAACAAAAAACAGGGCCGGGCGCGGTGGCTCAAGCCTGTAATCCCAGCACTTTGGGAGGCCGAGGCGGGTGGATCACGAGGTCAAGAGATCGAGACCATCCTGGTCAACATGGTGAAACCCCGTCTCTACTAAACATACAAAAATTAGCTGGGCATGGTGGTGTGTGCCTGTAATCCCAGCTACTCAGGAGGCTGAGGCAGGAGAATTGCCTGAACCCAGGAGGCGGAGGTTGCGGTGAGCCGAGATCGCGCCATTGCACTCCAGCCTGGGTAACAAGAGCGAAACTCCGTCTCAAAAAAAAAAAAAAAAAAAACAAAACTGATGTACACGTTTTAAAGCAAAACAGAACCCCAAGTTTAAAAGTAAAATAAGCCAGGGATAGTTACAATTCTGATAAAAAATGAGTATATCCTGAGGCAGTTGTTAGTATATCACTCTCTATTATATGCACGATAACCTCAGATAGGTAAAATATCTGAGCATTTTGTAAGGTAAACCTCCAAAGTTACCACAATGTGCCTTTTTCTTTGCTGTTTCTTCTTTGCCTATTCCTTCAGCTGCCAGTAAACACTCAGGAACTCTGCTTAGTGTGCCAGGATTTCCAAGACTACCTCCAGATCCCATGATTTCCAGGTAGAATTCACAGGACTCAGCATATCATCATGCAGCTATGATTTATTACAGCAAAAGCATATGAAGTGAAACAGGAAAGAGAAAATGTACAGAGGTAAAGTCTGGGGGAAACCAGGCACAAGCTCCCAGAGTCCTCTAACAGTGGAGTCACACATATGTGTTGTTTCATTTCACCAGCAACTGAATTGTGACAACATGTAAGAAATGTTGTTTACCAGGAAAGCTTGTTAGAGAGTGGCCAGGGTTTTTACTGGGGCTGGTCACTTAGGTACCTTCTACCTACCATGTACCAAAACTGTAGATTCCCAGGAGGAAAGCACAAACCACATTGTACAAACAGCTTAGTTACCATGAGCCACTCTTTTTAGTGAATGGTGCCCTCCTGTTAAGGTTTAAATATGTCCCCCAAACTTTAAGTGCTGGAAATTAAATTGACATTGTAAAAGTGTTGAGAAGAGACCTTTAAAAGGTGATTAGGTAAGGAGGGCTTGGCTGTCATTAATGAATTAGTGTTGCTATCTCAGGAGTGGGCTCAGGATAAAAGGCTAAGTTTAGCCCCATATATCTTTCTCTTGCTCACTTGCCATGTGATGCCTTCTGTCATGGCAAGACCCGCGCTAGATGATGGTACCATATTCTTGGACTGCCTACTGTGCACACCTGTGAACCAAATAAACTTCTGATCATTATAAACTACCTAGTCTGTGTAATTCTGTTATGAGAGGAGAACAGACTAAGACACCTTTTGATAGATATCTAAGTTCCCAGATGCAACAGCCAAGGATGAACCTTATAATCAATCAGGCCTTTCAAAGGATAAGTCAGTCTGGCTGTTACTCTTTTCTGCATACTTAGTGACACTCCCACAGGAACAATCACCATAGACATTTTTAGATTCAAGAAGACCATTCTAATTCAGAAACACCCGTTTTTGTTTGTTCGTTTTTTTGAGACAGAGTCTCGCTTTGTTGCCCACACTGGAGTACAGTGGTGCAATCTGGGCTCACTGAAATCTTCATCACCCAGGTTCAAGCGATTTTCCTGCCTCAGCCTCCTGAGTAGCTGAGATTGCAGGTGCATGCCACCACGCCCAGGTAATTCTTGTGTTTTGTATTAATTTTTTATTTTTTTCAAGACTGAGTCTTGCTCTGTTGCCCAGGCTGGAGTGCAGTGGTGCCATCTCAGCTCACTGCAACCTCTGCCTCCCAGATTCAAGCAATTCTTCTGCCTCAGCCTCCCAAGTAGCTGGGATTACAGGCATCCACCACCATGCCCGGCTAATTTTTTTGTATTTTTAGTAGACAGGGTTTCATCATGTTGTCCACGTTGGTCTTGAACTCCTGACCTCAGGTGATCCACCCACCTGGGTTGGCCTCTCAAAGTGCTGGGATTACAGGCGTGAGCCACCATGCCTGGCCTAATTTTTGTATTTTTAGTAGAGATGGTGTTTCACCATGTTGGCCAGGGTGATCTCAAACTCCTGACCTCAGGTGATCCACCCACCTTGGCCTCCCTAAGTGCTGGGATTACAGGTGTAAGCCACTGACCCTGGCCAGAAACACATTTTTTTTTTTTTTTTTTTTTTTTGAGATGGGGGTCTTTCTCTGTTACCCAGGCTATACTGTAGTGGTGTGATCATTCTCATTGCAACCATAAACTCCCATGCTTAGGTGATCCTCCTACCTCAGCCTCCCAAATAGCTGGGACTACTGGCATGGACCACCATGCTCGGCTAATTTTTTGTATGTTTTGTAGATATGGGATTTCACTATGTTACCCCAGTTGGACTTGAACTCCAAGGTTCAAGCCATCTGTCCGCCTCAGTCTCCCAACTTATTAGGATTGCAGGTGTGAGCCATCACAGCCTGCTATAAACACACATTTTTTAAAAAAGACATGATAGAGAATTTTCTGCCTGAGAAATGGTTAGTTCACTTATGTTAATAAATTGTCATGGCTATTTTTTAATCTTCTCTAGTTTTACTGAAAAGTAGAATGAAAATATATGAAAAACAAAGGAAAAGTCAGTTTGGTCTTAATGAACCTGAGATCTTGACACTCTAATATAAAGCAGGTTCTTTCAGTATTACTAGCAGCAAAGACTATTAATAACCATGTTATATAGTCAATTCGAAATAGACTTCATATGATTACACATAATTAAGCAAAAATGAAGTTGATGATTATTTGGCATTAACAGATTGGACATGAACTTTAGAAGTAAGAAGTAAAGGAGGCATTATAATATCATGTTTATAAAGATAATTTTCTTCAGCTAATATTTTGGGGATATAAGAGCAAACTTCCTTTTGTTGTTTACGCCACTTGAGTATATTCTCTGCCAATTCTTCTGTCTCAGTCACCAAAATATCCATCTTTGCTAAAGCCTTGCTCTGTAACATTTGAAAAGGGAAATAGGAGAAATTATGTCTGTTATTAATTCATTATATCATGAATAATTGAAACCAAAGGTTACCACCTGATCTTTTTCCGGCCCCTTCAAAAGCTCCTTAAAATTGTGTTTTCCCACTTCTTACAGTACAAACCTACTCTTTGTAAGTTCACCTCTTCTGTCATCAATAATCACTCAATGCAGATGACTCTCAATTTACATTGCTAAACACAACCTCCTTCCTAAAATTTTGGCCCACATTTAAGACTACTGGTAATCTCCATCCGGATGTACCTTCAACATCTCAAACTCAATTTAACTACAGTTCAACAATGATTGACCATTTACTACATATGAAAGATGTGTCAAAAAATAAACTTACTAACTTCTTTAACCCACACTAATCCTACTCACCTTCAAGTCACCCAGACTAGAAACTTCATTACCTTTAATGTGTCCCTTGTCCAACTCATAGCCAAGTTCTAAAAATTTGACCTCCAAAATCTAAACAATTTATCTTCTGTATTCTTTTTTTTTTTTTTTTAATCAGTCTCCGTAGACACTGTCAAAAATTGCCAGTGCTGACTGTATTGCAAGTCGTCACGCCGGGGTATTGGGAAAAGTCTTCAATTAGCAATAATCGCGCCTTGGATAAACCTCATTGGCTACAATCCTGCCACTGTGCAAAGCTTATCTTCTGTATTCTTATACTTTAAATCTTTTAACTGAATCAGTGTAAGTAGTCTCCAGGTTTCTCTGCCTCTGGTTTCTCCACCAGTCTTCTAATCCAGAGCTGATTAACCTTTAATTTGTACAGGAATCACCTGAGGAACTTGTTAAAATGTAGATTCTCATTCTGAAGGCCTAGGGTGAATGATGTCTGCAGTTCTGTATTTCTAACAAGCTTGCAGGTGATGCTGATACTCTCTGCCCATACTTAAGGGTAGGAAGGTTCAGACTACTCTTTCCAATATTTTCTCCATGATTAAGGCACAGTTCTAATCAAGTAACTCCTCTGCGGCCTTTGCTAAAAAAGGAAAACAATTTCTCTCTCTCTCTCTCTCCTCTCTGCTCCCCAATACTCAGTAAAGTCTGGTTTCCTTTAGGCATCAGCCAAAGTGGAATATCACTCTTCCCCCCATACTACCTGGGTTGTTTGACTTACATGTCTTTCCCCAATTGCTCCTTTTGGCCAAACTATTCTTTCTGACTCATGTCTGAATTTCACCTATTCTTTAAGATTCAGCTTACGTTGGCCGGGCACAGTGGCTAACACCTGTAAACCCAGCACTTTGGGAGGCCGTGGTAGGTGGATCACCTGATGTCAGGAGTTCGAGACCAGCCTGGCCAAAGTGGTGAAACCTCTGTCTCAACTAAAAATACAAATTATTAGCCAGGTGTGGTTGCAGGCATCTGTAATCCCTGCTACTTGAGAGACTGACACAGGAGAATCGCTTGAACCCAAGTGGTGGGGTTGTAGTGAGCTGAGATTGTGCCACTGTACTCCAGCCTGGGTAACAAGAATAAAACTGTAGCTCAGGAAAACAAACAAACAAACAAACAAACAAAAAACTGGCTTACTGCTAACACCTAAATAAAACTTTATTGAAGCTGTACGTGGTGGCTTATGCCTGTGATCTCAGCACTTTTAGAGGCTGAGGTGGGTGCCTCACTTGAGCTTAGGAGTTAGAAATCAGCCTGGGCAACATAGAACTCATCTCTATTTAAAAGGCAAAACCACCAAAATGCCAAGGGACCTGGAAATAAAGAGAAAAACAAAACAGGCCGGGCACGGTGGCTCACACCTGTAATCCAAGCACTTTGGAGACCAAGGCGGGCGGATCACCTGAGGTTGGGAGTTCAAGACCAGCCTGACCAACATGGTGAAACCCAGTCTTAAAAAAAAAAAAAAAAAAAGAGAAAAGCAAAACAAAAAATCTTTATTTAAGTCTTCCTACCCTAACCTACTCCCAATCCTTCTAAATCGGAAGTAATTCCTCCCTCTTCTATGCTCAATAGATAGCATTTCTTTATAATTCTTTGCTGTATTTATTATGCAAATACAATCCTATAAAGTAGAAAATATATATTTTATAGCTGTCTTACCAAACATTGACAATTTGAAGGCAGAGATTGGTCATATCTATCTTTCACAATACATATAGCATAGCCATGGCACAGTGAAGGTAACACATATTTATTAAATGTTGGAATAAAAGAATTGAAAATGGGAAAAATTTTGTAAAAAAGAAAATGTTAAATCCAAGGTCTAAATAAATAAATAAGAAAACACTTCCTTTTTTCTTCTTTTTTTTGAGACAGAATCTTGCCCAGGATGTACTGCAGTAGCAGGATCTTGGCTCATTGCAACCTCTGTCTCCCAAGTTCCAGCAATTCTCCTTCCTCAGCCTCCCAAGTAGCTGAGATTACAGGCATGCACCACCATACCTGGCTAATTTTTGTATTTTCAGTAGAGACGAAGTTTTGCCACGTTGGCCAGGCTAGTCTCGAGCTCCTGATCTTAGGTGATCCACCTGCCTTGGCCTCCCAAAGTGCTGTGATTACAGATGTGAGCCACCACACCGGCCAAGAAAACACTCCTTGATTTAAAAAATAACTAGCTCCAGTGGCTCACAACTTTAATCCCAGCAATTTGGGAGGCTGAAGCGAGTGGATCAGGAGGTCAGGAGTTCAAGATCAGCCTGGCCAAGATGCTGAAACCCCATCTCTACTAGAAAATTAGCCGGGCGTGGTGGCAGGCACCTGTAATCCCAGGTACTTTTCCCTAATTACTTGAACCCAGGAGGCAGAGGTTGCAGTGAGCCGATTGTGCCACTGCACTCCAGCCTAGGCAATGGAGCAAGACTCCGTCTCAAAAAACAACAACAACAAAAAACAAACAAAAAAACTAGCTCAAATATTAGCTATCAAAAAGCTAAACCAAAAGCACGCTCTGAGATTCTAGCATAAAATAACTAAAGACAGCTATATTAATACTCACCATTTTCTTTAGATTTGCAGCTAAATGAGGAATATTTCTAATTGTTTCAAGGTGGATTTCTAATCTCTCAATGAAAGTCACAGCCAACTCCAGTAAATGTACCATATATCTGAAAGAGAGAGAAAAAAAGTTAACATTTTTTAAAGTTTGTTTTGTATTCCTTTTCATCAGGACTTTTGAGATAAGAATTACAATCTAGAATGTAGGTCTGTGCTTGATGAGTATAAAAAAAAAAAAGAAACAAAGACTTACAATCAACCTAATGAGCCAATAACAACCTTCCTGCATTCATGGAAATATTAGTGATGAAAAAAAGGTCCTTCTCTTTCACTTCAAGCAACTTAACTTGTCATATAACTTGTCAAATAAAAAAATGGAAAGAGACAACAGTAATCATATCTGGAACCCACCTTAATGTTGGAAAAACCTCAATATTAATCTTAATCATTTTCTCATATAAGAAATTTCCTTAGATAAAACCCCATTCCTCATTCCATTTCTTGTTTTCTGTTTTTGTTTCTCAGACTGGAGTGCAGTGGCACAGTCTTGGCTCACTGTAACCTCCGTCTCCTGGGTTCAAGAGATTCTTGTGCCTCAGCCTCCTGAGTAACTGAGATTACAGACATGCATCACGACGCCCAGCTAATTTTCATATTTTTAGAAGAGACAGAGTTTCGTTATGTTGGCCAGGCTGGTCTCGAACTCCTGGCCTCAAGTGATACACCCACCTTGGCCTCCCAAACTACTGGAATTACAGGCATGAGCCATAGCACCCAGCCTCATTCCATTTCAACCTACTCATTCTCTGTGAAGAATGAAGACAGTAAGGATAAATGCATTTCATTGAAAAAGCCTACATATAAAGCTACTTTGAATCTCTGCATTTGCAAAATGCTTTCAAATCATTGCCCAGTTCTGAGATGTAGTACAATATATACATCAAGGGTAATGATAATGTACTGAATAGCTACTGAATATAGTCACAAGAGAGGGTTTTTGTTTTGTATTTTGTTTTGAGATAGATTCTCACCCTGTCTCTCAGGCTGGAGTGCAGTGGCGTGATTTCAACTCACTGCAACCTCCACCTCCTGGGTTCAAGTGATTCTCCTGCCTCAGCCTCCCCAGTAGCTGGGATTACAGGCATGTGCCACCATGCCCAGCATATTATGTATTTTTTTGGTAGAGATGGGGTTTCGCCATGTTGGCCAGGCTGGTCTTGAACTCCTGGCCTCAAGTGATCTGCCCGCCTCAGTCTCCCAAAGTGCTGGGATTACAGGCATGAGCCACTGTGCCCAGCCATGTTTGTTTTTTATGTTTTTTTTTTTTGAAGAATAAGTTTTTGTATATCTATTATTTTCCTACAAAATAAAAAATCTGACACTTAATAGAAGATACTGGTTTGTTTAAGCTAGTGAGGCACTGGTGGAGAAAGTTAACAATCAGATCCCCAAATGCTTGCTTCTTCATTTATTTGAGATAGGGTCTCGGTCTGTCACCCAGGCTGGTGCGATCACGACTCACTGGAGACCTGACCTCCTGGGCTCAAGTCTTCCTCCCAGCTCAGCCTCTCAGGTAGCTAAGAATACAGGTGTGAACCATCATGCGTAGATAATTTTTTTTTTTTTTTTTGAGACGGAGTTTCGCTATTATTACCCAGGCTGGAGTGCAATGGCGCGATCTCGGCTCACCGCGACCTCCGCCTCCTGGGTTCAGGCAATTCTCCTGCCTCAACCTCCTGAGTAGCTGGGATTACAGGCACGTGCCACCATGCCCAGCTAATTTTTTGTATTTTTAGTAGAGACGGGGTTTCACCATGTTGACCAGGATGGTCTCGATCTCTTGACCTCGTGATCCACCGGCCTCGGCCTCCCAAAGTGCTGGGATTACAGGCTTGAGCCACCGCGCCCGGCCCGATAATTTTTTTTTTTTTTTTTGTAGAAATGGAGTCTCACCACGGTGCCCAGGCTGGTATTTATCATTAGTAATAACCTATACCTTCAATTTGATACTTGTAACACTCTGTGAGGAAGAGGGCAATAGAAGTCATCTCCATTCTATTTACTGGGAAACCAAGGCAAAAATTTAAATAATTTGCTCAAGGCTTTGAGGCATATAAACAGTAGAGATGAGAAAAGAATCCAGTTTTTTTCCTCCCTTAGTTGATAGTGTTTTCATCTGCCCCAGTTAAACACCCCCAGCAGAATTTTTATATATGGGCAACATTAACTTAACAATGAATTCACTTCACAACAATGAGTTTACTTCACATACAAACAATTTTTATTGTTACATGTTACGGATCTAATTTCTTTCATTTAAGTCATAATTTATAATTCCCAATGGTGAAAAGGAAGTTCTTTCTTTTTGCCATAGGTATTACTGTTTTAAAGCAAAGATTTTCTTTCTGGTATAATATATCAACATTAATGTTAACAAATACAACCATGCTGGGTGCAGTGGCTCATGCCTGTAATCCTAGCACTCTGGAAGGCAGAGGCAGGTGGATCATGAGGTCAGGAGTTCGAGACCAGACTGGCCAACATGGTAAAAGCCCATCTCTACTAAAAACTAGCCATGTGTGATGGTGCACAACTGTAGTCCCAGCTATGCAGGAGGCTGGGGCAGGAGAGGTGCTTGAACCCAGGAGGCAGAGGTTGAAATGAGCTGAGATCGTGCCACTGCACTGCAGCCTGGGCGACAGAGCAAGATATTCTGTCTCAAAAAAACAAACAAAAAAAGCCAAATACAATCACTAATTGTCTTATGAATTCTGCTACAAAGTAACTGCTAAACAAAAACTAAACTCAGAAAACAGGTGTAACTGTTAATGTCTACTTTTCAGTCTAACCTGTGATAAACAGCTTCAATAGGTAAGTTTTCCTGGCACATGGGTTTCAACAGTCTTTGTCTAAGGGATCTCTTCTCTTTCAGCACTGCTTCCAAATGATTATTCATGCTTTGCAGAGTATGACACTTCTGAGCTACACAAATTAAAAATAGTAATTATAGTTAGTAATAGGACAGATAACAGAATCACCAATAATTTCTTCTTTGCCTTGGTTTGACACTACCAATGTCAAAAATTTATCCCATCATTACCCTCCTAAATGTTTCCTCTTTGCTAACTTTAATACCAATACCAATTTCATTTTCAACAACTTCCTCTTAGTTGGTTTTTATTTATCTAATATATTTCTACTACCTCTTTTCCTAGTGATAACTAAATCTAATGCTAAATTCTTTCTGTGTTTCTCATCTCCATCTCTTATTCAGTTCTTATAGCCAGAGCTACATTCTTAACACAATGTATTTTTTCCTATCCCTGACTCTAGTAATCTATAACAGACCATAGAAAAAGAGTCACCTTAGCTGGTGTGCTAGCTCATGCCTGTAATTGCAGTGCTTTGGGAGACTGAAGCAGGAGGACTGAGGCTAGGAGTTTGGACCAGCCTGGGCAACATAGCAAAACCTCATCTCTACAAAAAAATGGAAAAAAAAATTTTTTAGCTGGGCATGGTGGCATATGCCAGTAGTCCTAGCTACTTGAGAGAATCAGTTGAATCCAGGTGTTAAAGTTAGTGACCTGTATTCCCATGTGGGTAACAGAGCAATACTCTTTAAAAAAAAAAAAAAAAAAAAAAGTTGGCCGGGTGTGGTGGCTCATGCCTGTAATCCAAGCACTTTGGAGGCCAAGGCGGGTGGATCACCTGAGGTTGGGAATTCAATACCAGCCTGACCAACATGGTGAAACCCTGTTTTTACTAAAAATACAAAAAATTAGCTGGGCATGGTGGCACGTGCCTGTAATCCCAGCTACTCAGGAGGCTGAGGCAGGAGAATTGCCTGAACCCAGGAGGCGGAGGTTGCGGTGAGCCGAGATCGCGCCATTGCACTCCAGCCTGGGTAACATGAGTGAAACTCCAACTCAAAAAAAAAAAAAAAAAAGTCATCTTACAAGCTATTTCTGATTATCTCATTATTTTCCCCATTCAGTTAATGGCTGCCAATTGACCTTTCTTTAAAATTCTTACTTAAAAAAAATTCAGATTTGCAGAAAAGTTTCAAAAAAAGCTCAGTGAACTCCCATATACATTTTACCTATATTCACCGACTGTTAACATTTGGGTACATTTTATTTTTATCTTTCTCTCTCTACATACACACACACACACTCTTTCTCTTTCTCTCAATTTTTGCTGACCCATTTGAGAGTAAGCTGCATACAGGATGATATTTTTTACCTGTAAAATGTTTGCATGTATTTCCCAAGAACAGGAACATTCTGCTATGTAACTACAACACATTATCAAATTCAAAAAATTTAACATTGATACAATACTACCAACATTTAATACAGCCCATATTTAAAAATCACTAAGTATCCCAATAATGTCCTTTACGGCAAAAAAAAAAAAAAAAAAATTCTTTATTTTTTTTCAGACAGGGTCTCACTCTGTCACCCAGGCTGGAGTGCTGTGCTACAATCACAGCTCACTGCAGCCTCTGCCTCCCAGGCTCAGGCAATCCTCCTGCCTCAGCTTTTCATGTAACTGGTACTATAGGCACAGGCTACAATGCCTGGTTAATTTTTGTACTTTTTTGTAGAGATGGGTTTTCACCATGTTGCCCAGACTGGTCTTGAACTCCCAAGCTCAAGTAATCCACCCACCTTGGCCTCCCAAAGTCCAGGGTTTGCAGGCATGAATCTCCACGCCTGGATACAAGAAAATTTTCTCATCAAATATTCAATACATTGCCAGCTGTGGTGGTATGCACCTGTGATCCCAGCTACTTGGGAGGCTGAGTTGGGAGGATTGCTTGAGCCATTCAAGACCATCCTAGGCAATGTAAGAAGACCCCAACACATTAAAAAAAAAAATTGAATCCATGATCATACATTGCTTTAGCTGTCATGCCCCTTTAGTCTCCTTTAATCTGAAAAGTTCCTCAGACTTTGTCTTTCAAGTTCTCCTGACTTTGAGAAGCCAGTTTGGTCACTTTTTATGCTATTTGTACTACTCAAGTCAACAGAAGTTCTATTTCAGCACAGAAATAGAAGACTTTAGCTTTAGCTTTGGGACTACACCTGGAAGAATGATGGTGTATCATAATTTGACTGGTGCTTATTTACAGTAATACAAGAAAAAGTTGTAATTCCAGTGATTATCCACCTAACCAGACCACTTACCCAAAAAGAAAGGATGAACAACATCTGCTGTATCTTTTTCTAGTTTCAGGAGTTCAATTTCCAGGTTTTTCTACATAAGGAACAAAAGTAACATTTAGCTCACTCGGAAAGTATCCCGAAGTTAAACTTCAGCCTTAAACTTTGGCAAAAATGGATAGTCTAACCTAGGACTATGCTTTTAGTATATTCCTTAAGTAGGATGGAAGTATAATTTGTTATAAGAGCCCAGGGGCGGACGGGTACAGTGGCTCACACCTGTAATTCCACCACTTTGGGAGGCCAAGGTGGGTGGATCACTTGAGGCCAGGAATTTGAGACCAGTCTGACCAATATGGCAAAACCCTGTCTCTACTAAAAATACAAAAATTAGCTGGGTGTAGTGGCACATCCCTGTAATCCCAGCTACTTGGGTAGCTGACGCACGAGAATCCCTTGAACCTGGGATGTAGAGGTTGTAGTGAGCTGAAATTGCACCACCTTACTCCAGTCTGGGTGAAAGCAAGACTGTATCAAAAAAAAAAAAAAAAAAAAGAGAGTCCAGGAGATTTATTGAAGTTTTTTATTTTGCTGTTCTTGCCCTGCTACTGCTACTACTACTACTATTACTGTTACTACTATTATTAAGTAAACATGTAGCTACCTAGCTATGTGCTAGACACTGTTCTAAGTTCAAAGGAATTGCTGTTAGAACCAATAAAGTTTTTTTGTTTCTAATATAGGGTCTCTCTCTGTCACCCAGGCTGGAGTGCAGTGGTGCAAACATGGCTCGATGCAGCCTCAACATCTCAGCTCAAATGATCCTCACACCTCAGCCTCCTAAATAGCTGAGACTACAGGTTTGTGCCACCATGTCTGCTTACTTTTTAAATTTTTATCGAGATGAGATCTCCCTATTTTGCCCACACTGGTATCAAATTCCTGGGCTCAAGCAATCATCACAGCTTGGCCTGCAAAAGTGTGAGGATTACAGATGTAAGCCTCTAGACTTGGCCAGTTTTTGTTTTTGTTTTCCTATACTAGACACAGAAAGTGAAAAGTTCAACATGATTTACCTGGTAGATTTCAGCTTGAATATCTGTGATCTGCTGTAATCTGGAGAAGTTCACAAAACAAGAAGCTGTTTTCTTAGACGTATTTAACATCTCCTATTGGTAAATGAACAAGGAAAGTAGCAGTATGTCACAAAGAGTTTCGGTACATAGGAGTAGCAGGCCTATAGTCTGAAATACGAGAATATATTATGTCCAATACTGCCTCTGAACATGAACTACAAAGTAAAATAGTAGCAATGTGTAATTCCTGTTTGAGAACCTTCACTATCACAAACCACTTGCTCAAATTTTTTAAAAGTAAGAAAGGCTGGGCACGGTGGCTCACGCCTGCAATCCAGCACTTTGGGAGGCCAAACTGGGTGGATCACGAGGTCAGGAGATGGAGACCATCCTGGCTAACATGGTAAACTCCATCTTTATTAAAAATACAAAAAATTAGCCAGGCGTACTGGCATGTGCCCATAGTCCCAGCTACTCAGGAGGCTGGAGTAGGACACAGGAAAATCACTTGAACCCAAGAGGTGGAGGTTGCAGTGAGCTGAGATCATGCCACAGCACTCCCTCCTGAGCGACAGAGCTAGACTCCATCTCCAAAAAAAAAAAAAAAAAAAAGAGAGAGAGAGAGAAAGAAACAAACAACACACTTACTTTGTATTATTTCCTAAGGTGCCATACAAAACAGATTTGCATTACTGATAGTTTATCAGAGGATTCTAAGGCTATAGTCGGAGAATCGCCTCCATCTTTCCAAATCACTCAGGCCCAGTCTCTCTGAGCTTCTGGAGTTGAAATCACTTTTTCCCTTCATGCAATCATTTATCTGATTTGTTAAATGACCCCCAACTGGCTACAAGTCATTCACAGTGTATATGTTAACATTCTTATCTTTCAGATAAAGGAATATTTGTGTCCAGATATAATTATTCTTCTAAAAAGCTTACCCCTTCTTTTTTATCCCTTCATTCCATGAGTCTCTGTTATACTGCAGGTTATGTTGCACATTATCTCAGAAGTATTATTTTGTGCATCCCTAGACTTCAGCCATAATTTTCTGTATCATCTTGTTTTCTAGAATGCTAGCACAGTAAAGAACTTTTTTTTTTCTTTGAGACTGAGTTTTGCTCTTTTCTCCCAGACTAGAGTACAATGGCATGATCTCAGCTTACTGCAACCTCTGCCTCCTGTGTTCAACTGATTCTTCTGCCTCAGCTTCCCAAGTAAGTGGAATGACAGGTACCCACCACCATTCCCAGCTAATTTTTTTTTATTTCTGGTAGGGATGGGGTTTCACCATGTTGGCCCCTATGCCCAGCCCAAAGAAGTTTAGACATCAGATAGGCCAAGGATTGGAAAACTATAGTCCATGAAATAAATGTAGTCCATTACCTGTTTTTGTACAGCCTGTGAGCCAGGCATGGTTTTTATATTTTCAAATCGTTGGGAAAAAGAAAATCAAAGACGAAGAGTATTTTATAACAGGCTGCACTTTGGGAGGCTGAGATGGATGGATCATTTGAGATCAGGAGTTCAAGACCAGCCTGGTCAATACAATGAAACCCTGTCTCTATTAAAAATATAAAAATTAGCCAGGCAGTAGTGGTGCACAACTATAATCCCAGCTACTCGGGAAGCTGAGGCAGAAGAATTGCTTCAGCCTGGGAGGCAAAGTTTGTGGTGAGTTGAGATCACCACTGCACTCCAGTCTGGGTGATAGAGTAAGACCCTGTCTCACACACACAAAAAAGAAAAGCTGGGTACAGTGGCTCACGCCTGTAATCCCAACTTTGGAAAGCCAAGGAGGGTGGATTACCTGAGGTCAGGAGTTCAAGACCTGCCTGGCCAAACTCTGTCTCTACTGAAAATACAAAAAATTAGCCAGGTGTGGTGGTGGGAGCCCGTAATTCCAGCTACTCGAAAGGCTGAGGCAGGAGAATTGCTTGAACCCAGAATTTGGAGATTGCACTGAGCCGAGATTGTGCCATTGCACCCCAGCCTGGGTGACAGTGCGAGAAACTCCATCTCAAAAAAAAAAAAAAAAAGAAACAAAGAAAAGAAAATGATGTGAAATTCAAATTTCATGGTCCAGAAATAAAGTTTTATTGGAACATGACTTTTCTCATTCATTTACATACTATCTCTGGCTGCTTTTATACAACCACCTAGTTGTATAGCTGCAACCATATAGCCCACAAAGCCATATTTACTATCTGACTCTTCATAGCAAAAGTTTACTGTCCAAAAATAATCAATTTTATAAACACTTATTGAGTTAGGCAATGAAATATTCAAATATGAGTGAAACAAGTTCTATACCCTCACAAGGCTCATAATGGAAGGGAAGTAAAAGGCATTCTAGGTAGAAAGATGTAAAACATCATAAATGTTCAATAACCACCAGTATTAGCATATATGTGAAAAGAGGGGTCAGATATAGCTGAAAACATAGCCTCCACATAATCACAGATGATCCTGAGTGCTATGTTGAACAATCATACTCCAGAAAATGGGAGCAAGTGAAAATTTTCTGGTGGAGAAGTAACACAATCATACATAATACTTATTTAGAAATACAGGCTGGTAGATGGCTCACACCTGTAATCCCAAAGCAGGAGAACTGCTTAAGCCCAGGAGTTTGAGACCAGCCTGCACAACATAGGGAGACCCTGTCTCTACAAAAAATTTAAAAATTAGCCAGACGTGATGACATGTGCCTGTAGTACCAGCTACTCAGGAGGCTGGGGTGGGAAGATCGCTTGAGCCTGGGAGGTTGAGGCTTCAGTGAGCTGTGATCATGTCACTGCAATACCAGCCCGGGTGACAGAGCAAGACCAGGTCTCAGCAGTGGTGGAGAGGGAGGGGGATTTAACTGGGGCAGTATGAAAAATAAAACTGGCTGGGTGCGGTGGCTCACGCCTATAATCCTGGCACTCTGGGAGGCTAGGATGGGCGGATCACCTGAAATCAGAGTTGGAGACTGGCCTGGCCAACATGGTGAAACCCCATCTCTACTAAAAATATAAAAATCAGCTGGGTGTGGTGGCACACGCCTGTAGTCCCAGCTAGTTGGGAGGCTGAGGCAGGAGAATCACTTGAATCCAGGAGGCAGAGGTTGCAGTGAGCCAAGATTGTGCCTTTGCACTCCAGCCTGGGTGATAGAGCAAGACTTTGTCTCAGAAAAAAAAAATAAAATAAAAAAATAAAAGTTTTTAATCTTTTTTTAAAAAAGATATAAAGTTTGCTTAGAGTAAAAGGGGTGACAGAGTGAGATTCTGTCTCAAAAAAAGGGAAAATAAAGCGAATGGAGGCCATTAACTATAATAGTATGAAAAATAAAACTGGCTGGCCATGGTGGCTCACACCTGTAATCTCAGCACTTTGGGAGGCCAAGGCAGGCAGATTACTTGAGTCCAGGAGTTCAAGACCAGCCTGGGCAACATAGTGAAACCCTATCCCTACAAAAAATTCAAAAGCTAGCCAGGCGTGGTGACGTGTGCCTGTAGTTCTAGATACTTGGGAGGCTGGGGTGGGAAGATTGCTTGAGCCTGGGAGGTTGAGGCTGCAGTGAGCTGTGATCATGCTACTACAACACCAGCCTGGGTGACAAAGCAAGACTCTGTCTCAGCGGCGGCAGGGAAGGGGGGGATATTTAACTGGTGTAGTATGAAAAATAAAACTGGTTGCGTATGATGGCTCACATCTGTAACCCCAACACTTTGGGACTAAGGGAGGTAGATCACCTGAGATCAGGAGTTGGAGACTGGCCTTGCCAACATGGCAAAACCTCATCTCTACTAAAAATACAAAAATTAGCCGAGCATGATGACATATGCCTGTGGTCCCAGCCACCAGGGAGGCTGAGGTGGGAGGAACACTTGAGCCCTGAAGGCTGAGGCTGTTGTGAGCCATGAGCCCACTAGTGCACTCCAGCCTGGGTGACAGTGCAAGACTCTGTCTCAAATATACATACATGTACCCACAAAAGAAATAAAATAAAACACTAATGAAGAGGGAGGAGAGAATTGGGAATAGTACAGGTTTTCCATTTGGAGTGATAAAAATGTTTTTGAAAATAGTGGCACAATATTGAGTATAGTAAATGCCGTTGAATTGTACCTTTTAAGATAGTTAAAATTGTAAATTTTATGTTATATGTATTTTACCATAATAATAAAAGAAAGAAAACCCTGGTAGCTATCCAACGTAAACAAACAAAAAATCACTAGTGGAGAAATGGACTGGAGAGATTCGATATTTAAACAGGTGGCTGCTATGGTATTCCAGGTAAGGATAAGTATGTGGACTAGGTCAGCAGCAGTTAAAAAGGAAAGGAAGAAAAGATAGGAGTTCTTCAAAAGGTGTAATTGAGAAATTTCAGTTGATATGGGAAGTAAGGGATAAAATCGAGTTAATACTCCAAGGATTCTGCCTCAGGTGAGTGGACAGAGTTATGCCATTCACTGAAGTAGATAACACAAGATATTTTACTGATGGCAAAACCGAGAACCAGGAAAGTATTACTCCAACTTCACACTGCCAATGTGTGTCAGGGTAGAATTGAGAACACATCTAATCCACTGCCTTTCCATCATATCAGCCTGGCCCTTTTTTCTTTCTGTTACCTCTTGGTTAGGAGGTAAATGAAAGTAAAACACTTTCTACAATTTATCACATTGTAACCAACTCATTCCCTGCTATATCTCCCCCTCTCCATGCTTACACACTAATCTTAGTTGTATATTTGGCTAAATAGTAAACAGGTTCAACGATAGGGTAATGGTGCTTGGCTCAGAACATGCAAGAGAAACCAGAAGAAAAATAAGAATTTAATCTTAATCGAAGCAGATAGCCAAAAAGGAGAGAAGAAAGAAAGAGAGTCAGGTGCAGTGGCTCACAACCGTAATCCCTGCACTTTAGGACGCTAAGGCTTATTTTCTATAATAAATAGAAATTATAACTATTTGAGGATTGAGACTTACTAACACATAAAAAAAAAAAAGAAAAGAAAAAAGCATCACGGATTGGGAAATACAGAAAAGTCTTTTCCTTTAGCTACTGTTATTCTGTATTGCTATTACATGCCACAGAGGGCAAAAGAACCCTGAAAATGAAAGGATCCTGAGAAATTAATGGTATTTCTGTTTATTCCGTTGCTAGGCACAAACAGCAGCTGAGATCCAGAACCTTTACACTTAATATAAAAATCCTAATAACGGGCAGACATGGTGGCTCACACCTGTAATCCCAGCACTTTGGGGGGCCAAGGCAGGCAGACCACCTGAGGTCAGGAGTTTGAGACCATTCCGGCCAACATGATGAAACCACATCTCAACTAAATATCAAAAAAAAAAAAAAAAAAGAAAAAATTAGCCAGGTGTGGTGGTGTGTGCCTGTAATCCCAGCTACTCAAGAGGCTGCAGCAGAAGAATGGCTTGAACCTGGGAGGTGGTGGTTGCAGTGAGCCAAGATAGTGCCATTGCACTCCAGGCTGGGCAACAAGAGTGGAACTCCATCTCAAAACAAACAAAATCCTGATAACACTGTATACCATATTTACATATAAATTTGTCATTTGTGGGCACCCTTTCTTCTTTTTCCTATCCCTTCTTTTTTATACTGAACTCTAGCTGAGGGACATTAAAAGGGAGGCAGTATAGCAAAGAAGTTAAGAGCAGAGGCTCTCAAATGGAAGGGGAGGTGCAGAGGAGGGTAGAACACAGGTTAAGAAAATAGAATTAGTAGATGCTGTGGATTTTTTTGGTAGGTCCAGATCCTTATCTTATTAATTGCCAATAAGCGATGATGATGAAACTTTGGTCAAGACTCCAAGACTCACTCACATTTGCCAGATAAATATCTAGAATGTAAGGTCACTAAAGCAGTCCCAAGGGGAATAAACTAAAGCAATACCCCATTATCCTACAGAGAGCCCCACCTTTCTCTCGCCAAATCACTCTCTAATGGACTGAAACAAAACAAAGTTCAAACAAGCTATGTTTTCTAGAAGACTGTATCAAATAACAATTTTAGGAGTCACTCAGCAGGAAGTCAACAGTCTTAATTTTTAATGCACAAAAAATGAAGTGCACCAAAGGGATGGGCTGTTTAAAGGGATGATGTGACAAATCATTTTGAAAGAATCAATGCTAAATCCTAATAGGGAAAGGTTTTTGGCTGGGTGTGATGGCTCACACCTGCAATCCTAGCACTTTGGGAGGCAGAGGCAGAGTGGATCATTTGAGTTTGAGACCAGCCTGACCAATATGGTGAAACCTCGTCTCTACTAATAATACAAAAAAAATTAGCCTGGCATGGTGCTGCCCCCTATCAGGAGGCTGAGGGCAGGAGAATCGCTTAAACCCAGGAGGTTGAGGTTGCAGTGTGCCAAGATCGCACCACTGTACTCCAGTCTGGGCGACAGAACGAGACTCTGTCTCAGAAAACAAAACACAACAAAACAAACAAAAACAAGATAAATGTTTTTATGTACAAAGTTTGCTTAAAGTAAAACCAACCTACAAGTCTGTAAGTAGCTCCCTCACTGGGACTAGCTGTGTAGTAATGTTGTCAGACCATATAAAGGAGCTATAGAGTGGCACATCTTAACTGTATGTAAAACCAGTAACTGTCTAATGTTGAGATAGTAGATACTCCCCAAAACAACCACCACCCCCAAAAAAGAGTTCACATGCATCAATGCCTAAAATTCTCTCACCAGTGCCTCACTCCTTTGGTTTAGGCATTTATATTTCCTACCAACGCTCTTTAGAAAGATACTATAAGTTGGGTTTGTTTTTGTTTTTGTTTGAGACATGGTCTCACTGTGTCACCCCGGCTGGAGTGCAGTGGCACGATCTTTGCTCACTGCAGCCTCCACCTCCAGGGCTCAAGCAATTCTCCTGCCTCAGCTTCCCAAGTAGCTGGGATTACAAGTGCCTACCACTACACCGGGCTAATTTTTATATCTTTAGTAGAGACTGGGTTTCGCCATGTTGTCCAAGTTGATCTCGAACTCCTGACCTCAGATGATCCATTTGCCTTGGCCTCCCAAAGTGCTGGGATTACAGGCATGAGCCTTCAAAAATGTTTCCTAGCATGAGTTTGCCAAACTATTTTGTGATAAGAGAACTGGACAATACAAGTGAGAGTAGTAGATAACCTGATGAGAAGAAAAAGGCCAGGTGCAGTGGCTCACACCTGTAATCCCAATACTTTGGGAGGCCTACGTGGGTGGATCACCTGCACTCAGGAATTCGAGACTAGCCTGCCCAACATGGCAAAACCCTGTCTCTATTAAAAATATGAAAACTAGCGGGCGTGATGGCAGGTGCCTGTAGTCCAGCTTCTTGGGAGGCTGAGGCACGAGAATCGCTTGAACCTGGCAGGCGGAGGGTGCAGTGAGCAAAGACTGCACCACTGCACTCCAGCCTGGAGCAAGATCCCGTCTCAAAAGAAAAAAAACATAAACAAAAACAAACAAAAAACCCACAGGAGAGAAGGAAGGATTAAACTGTGGAGTGCTGTGGTCATCCCTGGGAAAACTGGTCAACTAGGACCACTTGAATCTCCCCCATCACTCAGATATTGGGTATTTAACAGAAGCTTAAAATCTTTCAAGAAAGTATCACAGCCTCTTGTAACAGTTCATCTTGAGAGGGGATACAATGTGTCAAAAGAGTGAATGCTAAGATCTAATTCTCCTTCAACAGTCTAGTGACCATGGGCAAGTTTCTTGGTCTTTTAAGCCTTAGTTTCTTAAATTAAAAAAGACTGTAAAGTATTAGAGTCTCTAATGTTCTTCTAACTACAAAAAGTTACATATTTTCCATATATCTTCCATCATGTTTGTAGCACTTTTTTTTTTTTTTTTTTTTTTTTTGAGACAGAGTCTCACTCTGTCGCCAGGCGCCAGGCTGGAGTGCAATGGCACAATCTCGGCTCACTATAACCTCCGCCTCCCGGGTTCAAGCAATTCTCCTGTCTCAGCCTCCCGAGTAGCTGGGACTACAGGCGCGTGCCACCACGCCCAGCTAAGTTTTTTGTATTTTTTAGTAGAGACGGGGTTTCACCATGTTGGCCAGGATGGTCTCAACCTCTTGACTTCGTGATCCAACCGCCTCGGCCTCCGAAAGTGCTGGCATTACAGGCGTGAGCCACCGCGCCTGGCCTTACTAATTTTTTTTTTTTTTTAAGACAGGGTCTCACTCTGTTGCCCAGGCTGAGGGCAGTGGCCCGATTGCGTCATACTGCAACCTGGATCGCCTGAGCTCAAGCCATCCTCCTATCTCAGCCTCCAGAGTAGTTGGGACCACAGGTGTACGCCACCACGCCGGCTAATATAGTGCTAATTTTCACAGATCAGTTTAACTTTTCTGTTTTCTTTTTAGTGAAATTACTCAGCTTCCTCTATATGTCAAAATTTATTTCCCCATTTTTCTCAATGCCCTTGATCCCTCTTTCCCTATGCCCTTCTGTCACTTGCATTTCCATTATTTCTTCACATGTTCAATTTCTCCCTCTATTGGCTTCTTTCCCCTGGACATGCTCTTCTTGCTCAACCTAAAACTGCCACTCTATGACTCGTAAGGTCAATGTCTCTTTTCTCTCCTCAAAATTAATCTCTTCCTTATTCACGTTCCAAGGTCTTTTTTGCCAATACTTTTTTTTTTTTTTTTTTTGCCTTTAAAGAAGCCAAAAAAGAGCTTCTGGCGCTCTTCTCTACCCAGAACCTCCCTCCCCAAATACGATTCAACACTTTCCACAAACGAGCGTTGTTGGGAATGCTTTTTCCGCAAGGGGCAGAACTACCCGCATTTCCCAACCTCGCCTTACACTACAGTCTAGGGGGGAAAAAGGTCAGTAACAGCAGTCTAATCTCCCACAAACGGGCCTGGGACAAACTTACCCTACAAACACTCAAAACACAGTAAGTACCCTAAACACCATCTCAGATCCCCGCTTTCCAAGAACTCACGGCAGAACGGTAGTGGCTGTTGCCTGGAAGGGGCTCTATTACTCTCGTACAGTCCCCAGCCAGCACCTTCACCACTCCCGCGGCCAAAAGCGCCACCTCACAGCGGTAATCTGTCGCCACCGTGGGCAACCCCTTGATGACGCCACCGCCGCCTCCACGCACCTGAGTGACCATCCCCGAAGCTATGAAGTGGCCAAGCACTAGCCCAGCGCCATTAGGCGCGGATGCCGGGTCCCAGGGATTAGCAGTGGCCATGGCTCGGACGCACTTCCAGCGAAGGCATCCGGAGTGAGCGGGAACGCAAAGCGAACGCGCGGCGCGGCTCGATGACGTCACAGAGCGTTCCCGCCCGGGACTAAGCCGGGGAGCGAGTCCCGGCTACTGCGGGTCCTTGGTCTTCTCCTGCGGAGCGTCCGGCAGCTGAGCGGTGGGAGGCGAGTCCGGGGCTCCATGATCTTCCATAGACTCCCAGAGGCGCCTGGCTTCCGCACAGCTGCAAAGGCGGCAGGGCTTGGTGGTCGGGATATCTGTTCTTCCTCTTCTTCCTTGTCGCTCCTGGGTCGGCCCCCAGGAGCCAGGGATAGGCGGGAGATGACAGGTGGGGCAGGAGACTCTTCGGAGGCCGACGGGGTGGATAGGGCGGTGACATCTGCGCTTTCTTCCCCCAGGGACCTGAGCCGCGGCGCTAGGATGGGAAACAGTGCCCTTCGCGCTCATGTGGAAACGGCGCAGAAAACTGGTGTCTTTCAGCTTAAGGACCGAGGGCTGACCGAGGTGAGACTGGGAGGGACACGACCTAGGAACTTAAAGGAAGAGGGACGGCGGGGGCGGCGAACTTAATCGGTGTGGGATTCTCCACGCTGTGAACTCCTTTCTCCAGTTCCCCGCAGACTTGCAGAAGCTGACGAGCAATCTCAGAACCATCGACTTGTCCAACAACAAGATCGAGAGCCTACCGCCTTTGCTGATAGGAAAGTTCACTCTGCTGAAGAGCCTCTCCCTGAACAACAACAAACTGAGTATGGCTCTTGCCTGGAAAGCTTTTGCTAGTGATCAGCTGTTACCAGGGGTGGTTTTCTCTTACAAGCTGATTTTTGTTTTTGTTATGAACCGTGCAGGAGGGCTCAAGTTGCAGAATGCTGAAGCCCTTGAAGCTTTCTTTCTACTTCTTGTAATTAACATCTATGAGCCTCCTTGGGTGTTATAATAATTGTTACTGGGTTAATTTGGACTTGAAAGGGAAGAACATTTTGGGGATGTAATGTAAACAAAGCTACCTAACTTGGAATTGGGGATGAAATGGGAAGGGGAGGATCTTCCAAATCTCACAGAATTGCTGTCGGATTGTGCCTGAGCCTCTTTACAAAAGGAGCCCGTTATACTCAAATGCTCTCCTGCATTTTGATGGCACCTTCACCTTCTAAAGACTATGTTGGTAAAATGCAATACCTAACAATGGCACATGAGGGAATTCTACATATACTAACAAGAGGTGAGGCAGGCTGCCATAAAGTCTATAAATAAACTTCATTAAAGGTATTTTCAGCTCTATCAGATTTACATTTAAAAAAATTTTTTTCTTTGCCAGCTGTTCTGCCTGATGAGATATGCAGTCTGAAAAAACTAGAGACATTAAGCCTAAACAACAATCACCTGAGAGAGCTGCCATCTACCTTTGGGCAACTCTCTGCCCTCAAGACCCTGAGCCTCTCTGGGAACCAACTGGGAGCACTGCCTCCCCAACTTTGTACCCTACGGCACCTGGATGTGGTGGATCTCTCTAAGAACCAGATTCGAAGTATACCTGACACAGTGGGAGAGCTGCAGGTCATCGAACTCAACCTCAACCAGAATCAGGTTTAGAGCTTAAGGTTTTTTTCCTACAGCATATGTGTGGGTTCATGGTCTCCTGATAACCTCTTAACCTCTTGTTTCCTAAACCGCCACCGTAGAACTAAGTGTCAGAGGCTAGATGAGAGGTTTCCTCTATATGCCGAACTAATTTAAAAGCGCAAAGTGCTTTTAAAAAGCCAAAGTGCTTCTATAGGCTGAACTAATTTAAAAGCGTAAAGAGTTAGTTGAGACGCTGGATGTTTTTATTGCGTAGGTGTTTTTGGAAGGGTAAAGTAGGTAACAGAGAGAGATCATTTCAATAGTTAAACTACTGTATCACAAATCTTGAAGAATTCTTCAAATCCTTCTCAAATATGTCCCTAACCAGCTAGCCAGGAGCTATGTTAGGGATATAGTGTGGAAATGAGGCATAAATTGAGGTTCTCAGAGTGGAGGTCAGAGGTAATTCAGTTTTGTTTTTCATTTTGTGGGGCATTTTGACATCTTTGTTAAGTGTGTCTCCTGCTTTTGCTGAAGAACATTAATTGATAGGCTTTCTGGAGATAGCTCATTTCACTGTTCAACAGCTTTAATTATAATATTTGAAATTTGTTTCCATTACTTTGGAAGCTTTCAATTAATATTTGTGTGGAAAACCAATCCAAAGATTCTTGTCTAGGCATAAAGGCACAAGTGATGAAACATTAAACACTGTGAGACTGAATGGCCTTTAGTTTTCTAGTGTCTGTACTTCTAGATCTGCATGGTCCATTAAAGTAGGCACTAGATACATGTGGTTATTACTTTTCTAGATTGTAGTGATTTTACATCATAATGAAATTCAGTCTGTCTTTGAGGGATTGGCCTCATGTTTTTTACCTTAAGTGGATATTCTTGTATGTTATAGAGCTTTTTTAGGGAAAAAAACTGAATCAGTTAAGCAGCAAGTATCAGTTGAGGATTCGCTCCATATTAACCTCTGCTACTGCCTTTATACAGTGGTTCTCTGACTTTAGTATGTGTCAGAATAACCAGAAAAGCTTGTTTAAAGAGATCGCTAGCTCCTAATCTCAGTGTTTCTGATCTGGTACATCTGGGATGAAGTCTGAGAACTTGCATTGCTAATAAGTTATCATAATTTCTAGTAAGTGATGATCTGAGATGATACTAGGCAGAATCAAAGAATTGGGTGACTTTTAGTATTTAAAGGGCAAAAGAGTGAATCAAAGACAATTGCTTGGTATTGAGCTTGAGGGCCTAAAGGAACAGTGGTGCTATTGAGAATGGACATGCTGAATTGTCTGTGTTGAATCTTGTAAATGGAAATGTCTTCCTGAAAGTTGGAGACATGGGAGCAGAGTAGAGATAAGAGTGTAGATACAGATCTTGAGGTCGTAAAGAAAGCGATGGACTTTAATGAATGAGCTTTCTAGGAAAAGTTTAGAGAGAAGATGACATATGAAGTATTAGGGACAGCTACTTGAAAAATGCCTGTAAAAACAAGAGAAGTAAGGAAAAACCCAAAAGATAGAAAAACCAAAAAGAACAAAAAGAAGGGGTTTGAAGGAAGGGATAGATAGTACAGTTAAATGCAATAGGTACTAAGGATGATGGATTCTTGAATTTGGTAGCAAATTGGTCAGTATCTACATACGCATAAAACATTGGCAGTAAATGTACCACAGTGTTTATGGCGGTTATTTCTGGGTGGTGGCTTCCAGGTAAACTTTTTTCTTTAAATGTGTGATTCTCAACTTTTCTATAATGAACATACAGTGCTTTTATCATCAGAAAATTTTGTTCCCAAAAAGCCACTGGTGACCTTCATAAAAGCATTTTTTTTTAAGTGGGGGCGTAGTAGCAGAAGCTAGATAACAGAAGCTTCTGGAGTGAGTAGGCAGTGAGAAAATGGAGGTGGTAAAAGAAGGGAAAACTAGAACAAATAGTCAAAGATTTTTTTGTTTTGTTTTAATGTACTAAAAGTAACCAATATAGTGCTTATGCTTTTTCCTGTTATTCTTTTTTGGTTATTCAATAGATATCTCAGATCTCAGTAAAGATATCTTGTTGTCCACGCCTTAAAATTCTTCGCCTGGAAGAGAATTGTCTTGAGCTCAGCATGCTTCCACAGAGCATCCTCAGTGATTCCCAGATCTGTCTGCTTGCTGTGGAAGGCAATCTTTTTGAAATAAAGAAACTTCGAGAACTGGAAGGCTATGATAAGGTATGAATTAATATACTTCTGCATTTCTAGTCACTACCCCAGAGAAGACAGTGGTGAAGTAATCCACATAACTGTTTATAGCTAATGTCAACAGGATTTGTTCTTCCCCATTTTGGAAGTAGATTTAAAGAATCAGTTTAATGGTATTGCACCAAGATGACTTTTTCTCTATAGACAGCTTATTGTAAACCATCTTTGTCTTCATCTTTGTCTTTTGATTTTTTTTTTTTTTTTTGAGATGGAGTCTCAGTCTGTCGCCAGGCTGGAGTGCAGTGGCACAATTTCAGCTCACTACAACCTCCACCTCCCAGATTCAAGTGATTCTCCTGCGTCAGCTTCCCGAGTAGCTGGGACTACAGGCATGTGCCACCACACCCAGCTAACTTTTTTAATTTTGGTAGAGACGGGGTTTCACCATGTTGGCCAGGATGGTCTTGATCTCCTGAACTTGTGATTCACCTGCCTCCACCTCCCAAAGTGCTGGGATTACAAGCATGAGCCACTGCACCCAGCCCATCTTTGTCTTTTGATGTTTCCTGTTAACATAAAAAACAAAATTTACTTTTAACTATATACTTTTTTTTTTTTTGAGACACAGTCCCACTCTATCGCCCAGGCTGGAGTCCTGTGGTGCAATCTCAGCTCACATCTCAGCGCCTCAACTTCCACCTCCCAGGCTCAAGGGGCTCATGCCTCAGCCCCTCTGGCAGCTGGGACCACAATCATGTGCCAGTATGCCTTGCTAATTTTTATAGAGATAGGGTTTCACCACATTTGCCAGGCTGGTCTCAAACTCCTGAGCTCAAGTGATCCACCTGCCACAGCCTCCCAAAGTGCTGGGATTACAGGCGTGAGCCATTGTACCTGGCCCTACGTGCTTTTTGTTTATTTTTTGAAACGGAATCTCACTCTGCCACCCAGGCTGAAGTGCAGTGGCACAGTTTCAGCTCACTGCAACCTCTGCCTCCTGGGTACAAGCAATTCTCCTGCCTCAGCCACCCGAGTAGCTGGGACTATAGGCAGGTACCACCATACCCAGCTAATTTTTTGTCTTTTTAGTAGAGACAGGGTTTCATCATGTAAGCCAGGATGGTCTCCATCTCCTGACCTCATGATCTGAGTGCCTCAGCCTTCCAAAGTGCTGGGATTACAGGCATGAATCACAGCGCCCAGCCTATTTTTATTTTTTTTGGAGACAAAGTCTCGCTCTGTCACCAGGCTGGAGTGCAGTGGCACAATCTCAGCTCAAGTGATCCTCCCACCTCAACCCCCTGATCAGCTGAGACTACAGGCACCACCATGCCTGACTAATTTTTCTATTTTTGATAGAGACAGGGTTTCACCATATTGCCGAGGCTGGTCTCAAACTCCTAGGCTCAAGCCATCCACCTACCTTGGCCTCCCAAAGTGTTGGGATTACAAGTGTGAGCCACTGTGTCTGGCAAAAACTAGGTACTTAAATGTGCATTTACAGCAGTTATATTTTGTAGGAAGTAAAAGACCATTTCCAATAAAAACCAAAATGAAGAAATAAATAAGTAGCAAATAGTTAGACTTATATTTATTTGCTCATGCCAAAATATCCCTTATGTATTCTTTCATATTTTTTAGTACATGGAGAGGTTCACAGCCACCAAGAAGAAGTTTGCATGAAGTTCTCCAGGACTATGGAAACCTTTACAGCATACTGATTTAGAAGCTCTGTTGGAATGTGGCTGAATCAGAGCCTCCTGTCAGGGGTATCTACAGTAAGGAGATGATACTCCAGGAGATAATATTTCACTCAATGATCTTTTTTCTTTCAGGGTTCTTCTCAAATAAGCTAAAAGAAAAAGGATCAGGAGACAGGAAAAGTCTTCCATTTTAAGCCACGAGTGGGGCAATAGACAAGGTTGATCTTCAAAACCATCATTAGTTTGGCTTTAAGAAACCAGTAGCTAACTGCTATTTATATGGTGAGGGGGTGCTGCCTGGTAACAGAATAGCTTCACACCACAGCTTGAGATTTTGTTTAGTTTCAATGTGTGAGCTTTCATAAAGTCAGTTGCCATTCCATCTCTGTGTTAACACTTCATATTTTTATGAAATTCAAATAATTTGTGAGAGGCTGGCATGGATCTCAGGATTTATTATTTTTATTCTAGTCCATCAGTTCAATCACAGTTTTTATACTATGACTTTAGGATGGATATAATAAATATGTGACTGTTTGTCTTGATTAAAAGTACACTTTGGGCCAGGCATGGTGGCTCATGCCTGTAATCCCAGCACTTTGGGAGGCCAAGGCAGGTGGCTCACTTGAGGCCAGGGGTTCAAGATTAGTGTGGGCAACATGATGAAACCCCATCTCTACTAAAAATACAAAAATTAGCCGGGTGTGGTGGTGCATGCTTGTAATCCCACCTACTTGGGAGGCTGAGACAGGAGAATCGCTTGAATCCAGGAGGTGGAGGTTGCAGTGAGATGAGATTGTGCCACTGCACTCCAGTGTCGGGGACAGAGTGATACTCCGTCTCAAATTTAAAAAATTAAAAAATAATTTTTTTTAAGTGTGCTTTGTTGGCTGGGTACGGTGGCTCATGCCTGTAATCCCAGAACTTTGGGAGCCCAAGGCGAGTGGATCATGAGGTCAGGAGTTTGAGACCAGCCTGGTAAACACAGTGAAACCCCATGTCTATGAAAAATACAAAAATTGTCCTGGCATGGTAGCATGCGCTTGTAATCCCAGTTACTCAGGAGGCTGAGGCAGGAGAATTGCTTGAACCCAGGAGCCAGTGGTTGCAGTAAGCCGACATTGCGCCATTGCACGCCAGCTCTGGGCAACAGAGCAAGACTATCTCCAGAAAAGAAAAAAAAAAATGTGCACTTTGTCAAGAGAAGCACCAATAGACCTCCAAAAAATGCTCTCCAAGGCTGCAGTAGCAAATTCTTTACTATTGCAGGTGCCTTATTGGTAGAGGACTCTGAAGAGCTAAAACTGTATATGCAACCCTTGTAAGATAAAAGAGGTTTTAATAATCAAGCTTTTGCAGAAGATTAGTTAGAAATAATGTCTAATTTCTGATAACCTTTCCCTTTTTGTATTTATAACTCTGCTAACCAAATTACCTACCAATAAACCATTACTATAATATTTTAAAACAACCTGTGTTTATCAAGCTTAATCTCTGAGTGAGAGAATATACTAAATAAAGAATTCTTAATTTTTAATGATCTTTGGCTGGAAACCTTCTTTAAAGGTTAATCCTTTAAAGAAGGAGGACAGGAGAACTTTAACCTATAAATGGATTAGGAAGACATGTTTCATGCTCATGTTCATTGTGTAAGTTGTGAAATACCTTCATGTGACATAAACATTTTGTGGTACTAGAACTATGCTTATTAAGAGAGTCTGAAGGTACAAAGGTAGAGGATTTCAGGTTGTCATTACCTTGAACATTTAGAAAGCTACCATTTTGGTCATTTTCTGGTTTTATCTTAGCTACAAAGCTATTACTAACTATATATCAACAGTTCTCAATAATGATTAAACCTAGGTTATCCATTAAGTCAATAAATCACACAAACCTACTATTTAATCTCTATGACAAAATCTTTCTGACATAAATCTGGTCTAGGTATTCTCTTTTTCCCATATGTTACTTACTTTCTTTTTTGAGACAGAATCTCACTCTGTCACCCAGGCAGGAGCACCGTGGCACAATCTTAGTTCGCTGCAACCTCCACCTCCTGTGTTCAAGTGATCTCGTGCCTCAGTTTCCTGAGTAATTAGCTTATTTTGTTTTTTGGTTTTTTTTGAGACAGAGTCTTGCTCTGTCGCCAGGTGCCAGGCTGGAGTGCAGTGGCGCGATCTCGGCTCACTGCAACCTCCACCTCCCGGGTGTAAGCAATTCTCCTGCTTCAGCCTCAGGAGTATCTGGGCCTACAGGCATGCACCACCACACCCAGCTAATTTTTGTATTTTTAGTAGAAGGGTTTCACCATGTTGGCCAGACTGGTCTCGATCTTGACCTCGTGATCCACCCGCCTTGGCCTCCCAAAGTGCTGGGATTACAGGCACGAGCCACCACGCCCAGCGGGAATTGGTATTAACAGGCATGCACCACAATACCCAGATAATTTTTGCAGGTTTTTATTTTTTGAGGCGGAGTTTTGCACTGTTGGCCGGGCTGGAGTGCAGTGGCGCGGTCTCAGCTTACTGCAACCTCTGCCTCCCGGGTTCAAGCTATTCTCTTGCCTCAGCCTCCTGAGTAGCTAGATTACAGGCGCCTACCACCACGCCTGGCAAATTTTTTGTATTTTTAGTAAAGACAGCGTTTCACTGTGTTGGCCAGGCTTGTCTCAAACTCCTGACCTCATGATCCGCCCACCTCAGCATCCCAAAGTACTGGGATTACTGGTGTGAGTCACCACACCTGGCCCATTTTTGTATTTTTAGTAGAGACAGACTGGTCTCAAACTTCTGGCCTCAGGCACTCCACCCACCTTGGCTTCCCAAAGTGCTGGGATTAGAGGTGGGAACCACCACACCCAGCCTCCCATATGTCATCTTCTGTTTCTCACTTTGGAAGAGCTACAGGGGTACTAGTTTATCGGTATCAGTTGAGGAGTTTTGTTTTTTCTAAATTTTAATGTTTAGTTTATTAAATTTTTTTTTTTTTTTTTTTGAGATGGAGTCTTGCTTTGTTGCCCAGGCTGGAGTGCAGTGGCATGATTTCAACTCACTGCAACCTCCACCTCCCGGATTCAAGCGATTCTCCTGCCTCAGCCTCCTGAGTAGCTGAGACTACAGGCATCTATCACCATGCCCAGCTAGTTTTTGCATTTTTTTTTAGTAGAGATGGGGTTTTACCACATTGGCCAGGCTGGTCTCAAACTCCTGACCTTGTAATCCACCCGCTTCGGCCTCCCAAAGTGCCTAATCTTATTGATGTACTGGACAATTAACATTTCTCTAAGTATTTTATCAATAAATCAGAACTTACACATATATATATTTTTTTGAGACAGAGCCTCACTCCGTCACTCAGGCTGGAATACAGTGGCACAATCTCAGCTCACTGCAACCTCTGCCTCCCAGGTTCAAGCTATTCTTGTGCTTCAGCCTCTTGAGTAGCTGCTACTACAGGTGCATGCCACCATGCCCTGCTAAATTTTTGTATTTTTAGCGGAGAAGGGGTTTCATCATGTTGGCCAGGCTGGTCTCCTGACCTCAGGTGATCCATTCGCTTTGGCCTCCCTAAGTGCTGGGATTACAGGCGTAAGCCACCTCTCCCGGCCAGAACTTACACATTTAACAATGTAAATGTTTCCATTTAATTATTATTATTATAATTTTTTTTTTGAGACGGAGTTTCGCTCGTTACCCAGGCTGGAGTGCAATGGCGCGATCTCGGCTCACCGCAACCTCCGCCTCCTGGGTTCAGGCAATTCTCCTGCCTCAGCCTCCTGAGTAGCTGGGATTACAGGCACGTGCCACCATGCCCAGCTAATTTTTTGTATTTTTAGTAGAGACGGGGTTTCACCATGTTGACCAGGATGGTCTCCATCTCTTGACCTCGTGATCCACCCACCTCCACCTCCCAAAGTGCTGGGATTACAGGCTTGAGCCACCGCGCCTGGCCCCATTTAATTATTAATTGGAGTTTAATTCAGGCTCTTAATCAGAATCAGCAACTACCAGCCTTCACAACTTGGACCCAGACTTACTTCCCTTCCTTCACTCTCATTGCCTGCCCACCCATATCAGATTATTCTACTGTCTAAACCCATGTTGCAGTCTCTATCCTCTAACTCCCTTTATACAGCTTGTCCCTCAGTGTCCATGGAGGACTGGTTTCAGGACATTCATGGATACCAAATCCATGATGCTCAAGTCCCTTATACAAAATGACATGGTATCTTCCTGATACTCTAAATCATCTCTAGTTTACTTATAATACCTAATATGATGCCTATACATCACTTCATTTGCATAGATTCGACACAGTATTTGATGCCAAATTCAAGTTTTGTTTTTTGGAATTTTGAGGCATTTTCCCCCTCAAATATTTCTTATCTGCAGTTGCATCCACCGATGTGGAATCCATAGATACATAGGGCCAACTGTATTGTTCACTCCGTCGGGAATGCCTTTTTTTTTTTTTTTTTTTGAGACGAAATATTCTTTCACCCAGGCCAGAGTGCAATGGCTCAATCTCGGCTCACTGCAACCTCTGCCTCCCAGGTTTATGCGATTCCCCTGCCTCAGCCTCCCCAGTAGCTGGGATTACAGGCACCCACCACCATACCTGGCTAATTTTTTGTATTTTTAGCAGAGATGGGGTTTCACCATGTTGGTCAGGCTGGTCTCAAACTCCTGACCTCAGGTCATCCACTGCCTCGGCCTCCCAAAATGCTGGAATTACAGGCATGAGCCAACAAGCCCAGCCTGCCCGCTCTTAATTAACATCCTCATTCTCTACCTCTAAGCCTCTTTACTGAGTCTAAGCCGAATTAACTGTTCACCCATCTATTACTATAGCACTTCTACATTCTATATTTATCTTTTGTGATAGACTGCACTATTTGAGAGCAAGGACTATATGAAGTAATATACCCAAAGTTATAGCAAACAAGATTTAGATGGAAGTATGAGATAATCAAGTAGACCAACTTGTGGTCTAGAGAGTCGGATTCTAGTTTGACCTAGTGGGTTAGTTTGGTCTAGCCTTGAACTCCTGGGCTCAAGTCATCCTCCCATCTTGGCCTCCCAAAGTGTTGAGATTACAGGTGTGAGCCACTGCCTGGCTTTAAGTCATCTAATTTTTTTTTTTTTTTTGAGATGGAGTCTCTCTGTGTCACCCAGGCTGGAGTGCAGTAGTGCAATCTCAGCTCTCTTTAACCACCACCTCCTGGGTTCAAGTGATTCTCCTGCCTCAGCCTCCCAAATAGCTGGGATTACAGGCACCCACCACCATGCTTGGCTAATTTTTGTATTTGTAGTAGAGACGGGGTTTCACCATGTTGGCCAGCCTGGTCTCGATCTCCCGGCCTCAGGTGATCCACCTGCCTTGGCCTCCCATAGTGCTGGGATTACAGGTGTGAGCCACTGCACCCAGCCTACATATATTTTTTGAGACATGCTCTTGCTCTGTTGCCCAGGCTAAAGTGCAGTGGTGTGATCACAGCTCACTGAAGCCTTGAACTCCTGGGCCCAAGCTGTCTCCTCCCACCTCAGCCTCTTGAGTAGCTGGGACTACAGGTATGTGCCACCACACTCAGCTAATTTTTAATTTTGTCGAGAGATGGGGTCTTGTTCTGTTCCCCAGGCTGGCCTCAAACTCTTGGGCTCGAGCAATCCTCATGCCTCACCTTCCAAAGTGCTGGGATTACAGGTGTGAGCCACCACATCCAGCCCAAGTCTCCTAAATTTTTTATAGCTTGGTTTGGAAGGCAGTGTCTTAAAGTCATGGGTCCTGGAGTCAGAAAGATCCAGGTTTGAATCCAGTCTGTCATTTATTAGTTTTATGAATTTGTGTAGTTTCGTCTCACTTGTAAATACAGGAAATAGCTCCTACCTCTCAGGTACATTGTAAAAAACTATATAGAAGCACTTAGCATAGTGGCCATGACAGAGTAAGCACTCAGTAAATTGTGCCATTTATCTTATCTGTAAGGCATGAAAGTAGAATTTTACAAGTTGTATTGAAATAGAAAGCTTGGAGTGGACACTACATTAAAAGGATAAAAAATGGAGCCAGGCCGAGGCAGGCATCTGCAGTCCCAGCTATTGAGGAGGCCTGAGGCTGGAGGATTCCTTGAACCTAGGAGTTTGAGGCCAGCCTGGGCAACACAGTGAGATTATGGCTCCAAAATAATAATAATAATAATAATAGGCTGCTCTGCCTATGGAGTAGCCATTCTTTTATTCCTTTACTTTTTAAATAAACTTGCTTTTACTTTATGGAAAAAATAATAAATTTTAAATGACTAGATGACAAACTTTGAGTATCAGTCTGAGAAAATCTGATTAGGAATGTAATTGCAATAACCTAAACTTTTGATAAGAGTGACCTAAAGAAAACAGCACTTAGATAAGCCACTTATTTTTCCTTTTTCACTTTCCTATTTTTGTAATATATATTTATTTGTATTTATGGGGTACATGTGATATATTGAGACATGCATAGAATGTATAATCAAGTCAGGATATTTATGTTATTCATTATCTCATTTATCATTTATTTGTGTTGGGAACATTTCAAATCTTCTAGCCATTTTGAAATTTACATTGTTGTTAAGTATAGTCACCCTACTATGCTATCAAGCATTAAAACTTATTCCTTCTAACTGTATGTTTGTATCCACCCATTAAACTACCTTCCATAATCCCCCTGCCCTGTATACCCCCTTCCCAACCTCTAGTAACTATCATTCTACTCTTTACCTCCATGAAATAAATTTTTTTAGCTCACACATAAGAACATGCAATATTTTTTTTTTGTGCCTAGATTATTTCACTTAACACAATGACCTCCAGTTCCATGGATACACCTCCACTGTATCCATGTCACTGCAAACAATAGGATTTCATTCTTTTTTGTGGCTGAATAGTGTGTATATATACATACCACATTTTCTTTATCCATTCATCTGTTGATGGACACTTAGGTTGACTCCATTAGCTTTGCTGTCATGAGTAGTACTGCAGTAACCATGGGAGTGCAGGTATCCCTTTGATATATTGATTTCCTTTCAATTAATACCCAGTAGTGTGATTGCTGGATAGTATGGTAGTTCTATTTTTAGTTTTCTGAGAGGTGTCCATATTGTTTTCTGTAGTGGCTGTGCTCATTCACATTCCCACCAAGTGGGAATGAGTTCCCTTTTCTCAGCATCCTTACCAGCATTTTTTTCCCTTTTAATAATAGTTATTATAACCAGGATGAGATAATCTCATTGTAGTTTTGATTTGCATTTTCATGATGATTAGTGATGTTGAGAATTTTTTCACATACCTCTTGGCCATTTGTGCGTGTGTGTGTGTGTGTGTGTGTGTGTGTGTGTAATGGGACCTCACTATGTTGCCCAGGCTGGTCCTGAACACCTGAGCCCAAGTGATCTTCCTGCCTCAGCCTCCTAAGTAGCTGGGATTGCAGTGTGTATCTTTAAAAAGCTAATTCTAAGTACAACTGAGTATAGGATGTCTGGACCATAGATAAAGTTAAGGACTCATAATCCACAGATGAAATGGAAAGACTTAGAGCTAAAGTATAGAAACAAAAGATTAATTAAAACTGAAGGAAAAAAATAGGCATGGCTATAGGGGATACAGATCATTATGGTTATAAGACTGGAAACTTGAAGACAGAGCTTAGTGTTAAAAAACAAGCTCAGGCCGGGCGCAGTGGCTCAAGCCTGTAATCCCAGCACTTTGGGAGGCCAAGGCGGGTGGATCACGAGGTCAAGAGATCGAGACCATCCTGGCCAACATGGTGAAACCCCATCTCTACTAAAAATACAAAAAATTAGCTGGGCATGGTGGTGCGTGCCTGTAATCCCAGCTACTCAGGAGGCTGAGGCAGGAGAATTGCCTGAACCCAGGAGGCGGAAGTTGTGGTGAGCCGAGATCGCGCCATTGCACTCCAGCCTGGGTAACATGAGTAAAACTCCATCTCAAAAAAAAAAAAAAAAAAAAAAAAA
>NW_022436977.1:22338242-22381736 GCF_009761245.1 Sapajus apella
CGAGATCGCGCCATTGCACTCCAGCCTGGGAAAAAAAAAAAAACCCCCATAAAAAAAAAAAAAAAAAAAAAAAAAAAACCAAGCTCAGTGGGGGATACAATTTTTTAACCTCCTTACTTATTGGTCAGTATTATGCTCAAGGCCCCACAACTAAATGAATGAACCAAAATTTGATCCCGAATGGTCAGACTCCAGAACTTGTGTTAACCATTTACTACCTTTCAAAAGTGAAACAAATTTCCAGATAATGTTATGGGAGAAAATCAGAAAGGGCTTTTTGAACAGCTATTTCTAATGCATGATGAGGTCTAATTCCTATTTCTATTCTCTTCTTTGTCAGTAGCAGATGCTATGGGAAAGTTTTAAACCTGGGCTCCATGGGTGGGCTTCCAAGCCCATTTTCCATTTATGGTCTTCATTTATGCAGGATTCGCATTTGTGTGCCTGTTTCTCTGGGGAGAGGCTATGTTGTCTTTCATCAAATTCACACAGAGATGCTTGACCAGAAAGAGCTACACTGTAGAGAGGATAGCAGCTATCACTTATTAAGCTCTTACATTTGCCAGAAACTGTTCTAAGTGCTTTACCTGTGTTACCACTCTATGCAATACAATGCTATGCAATAGGAATTACAGGCATACCTCATTTTACTGAGACTCATTAAGTTTTTCCACAAATAGTTTGTGGCAGCCCTACATCAGGTAAGTCTGTCAGTGCCATCTTTCCAACATGTTCTCACTTCGTGTTAAATTTTGATAATTCTCACAATATTTAAAACTTTATTATTATGACATCAGTTATGGTGATCTGTGATCATTGACAATACTATTTTAACTGTTTTGCCAATATAAGATGGCAAACTTTTTTGACAGGGTCTCGCTCTCTCACCCATGTTGTAGTGCAGTGGCGCAATAATGGCTCACCACGGCCTCAACCCCCTAGACTCATGGGATCATCACATCTCAGCCTCCTGAGTAGCTGAGACTACAGGTATGCACCACCACACCTGTCTAACTTAAAATTTTTTTGTAGAAACAGTCTCATTTTCTTGCCCAAGCCATAGATGGCAAACTTAATTGATAAATGTGTTTTTTGACTGCTCCAATAACTAGCCATTTCTTATTACTCTCCTCTCTTGGGCCTCCCTAATCTCTGAGACAGAATATTGAAATGAGGCCAATATATAACCCTGCAATGGCCACAAAGTTCAAGTGAAAACAAGAGTCACAGCTGGGCGCAGTGACCTGTAATCCCAGCATTTTCAGAGGCCAAGGCAGGTGGCTCACCTGAGGTCAGGAGTTCAAGACCAGCCTGGCCAACATGGCGAAACCCCATCTCTACTAAAAATCCAAAAATTAGCCAGACATGGTGGTACACACCTGTAATCCCAGCTACTTGGGAGGCTGAGGCAGAAGAATCGCTTGAACCCAGGAGGCAGGGGTTGCAGTGAGCTAAGATTGCACCACTGTGCTCCAGCCTGGGTGACACAGCACTCCGTCTCAAAAAAAAAAAAAAAAAAAAAAGACAGGCCAAAGGCTAGGCCTCTTGCACCAATTAACCAAGTGGTGAATGCAAAGGAAAAGTTCTTGAAGGAAGTTAAAAGTGTTACTCCAGTAAACACATGAACAATTAGATAGAGAAACAACTTTCTTGCTGATATGGATAAAGGCTTAGTGGTCTGGATAGAAGATCAAACCAGCCACAACATTCCTTGAAGCCAAAGCCTAATCCAGAAAAAGCCCCTAAACTCCCTTCAATGCTATAAAGGCTGAGAGGTGAGGAAGCTGCAAAAGAAAAGTTGCAAGTTAGCAGAGGTTGGTTCGTCAGGTTTAAGGAAAGAAGCTGTATCTGTTAACATAGAAGTGGAAGGTGAAGCAGCAAGTGCTAACAGAAAAGCTGCAGGAAGTTATCAAGATAACTGATGAACGTGGCTACGGTAAACAATAGTTGTTCAATGTAGATTAAACAGCCTTCTATTGGAAAATGACACCATTTAGGAACCCCACAGCTAGAGAAAAGTCAATGCCTAACTTGTTTCAAAAGACAGGCTGACTCTCTTGTCAGAGGCTAATACAGCCTGGTGACTTCAAGCTGAAGCCATTGCTCATTTACCATTTTGAAAATATAGGGACCTTAAGAATCACGCTAAGTCTACTCTACCTGTGCTCTATAAATGAAACAATGAAACCTGGATAACACATCTGTTTACAGCAAGATTTGCTGAATATTTTAAACCTACTGATGAGAACTGCTGCTCAGAAAAAAAAATTATTTTCTAAATGTTATTGCTCATTGATAACGAGCATCAGAGCATCTGGTCACCCACAAGCTCTGATGAAGAAGTACAAGATTAATGTTGTGTTGTTTTCATTCTTGCTAACATATCCATACAACAGCCTTTGAATCAAGGAGTCATTTCAACTTTCATGTCCTATTACTTAAGAAAGAAATTTCATAAAGGTGTAGCTGCCATAGTGATTCCTCTGATGGATCCGGTTTTCAGTAAACTGAAAACCTTCTGGAAAGGATGCCATTAAGGACATTCATGATTCATGAGAAGAGGTCAAAATATCAACATTAACAGGGGCTTGGAAGTTTATTCCAAACCTCATGGATGAATGAGCATTTCAAGACTTCAGTGGAGGAATTACAGGTGTGTGACACCAGGCCCAGCTAATTTTTGTATTTTTAATAGAGTTAGGGTTTCACCATGTTGGCCAGGCTGGTCTCAAACTCCTGACCTCAAGTGATCCAACTGCCTCAGCCTCCCAAAGTGCTAAGATTACAGGCGAGTAATTTTAGTAGAGACAGGGTTTCACCATGTTGATCAGGCCAGGCTGGTCTCAAATTCCTGACCTCGTGATCTGCCTGCCTCGGCCTCCCAAAGTGGTAAGATTACAGGCGTGAGCCATCACGCCCGGCCACAATAAAGTATTTTAAATTAAGGTATATACATTGCTTTTTAAATACATAATGCTATTTCACACAATAGACTACAGAATAGTGCAAACAGAACTTTTATATGCATTGGGAAACCAAAAAATTCATGTGACTCATTTTATTGCAATACTAGCTTTTTATGGTGGTGGTCTAGAACTGAACCCACAGTATTTGAGGTATGCTTGTATTAATCTGCATTTACAGACAAATTAAGGCACAGAAATGACCTTTCTGTCACTTCTGCTAGAGTGAAAATTCAGATAATGCCTCAGCCCATGCTTCTAACCCATTATACTGTGAGTGTAACATGCTGGTATTCTCAGAACTATTTCCTTTATCCAGAACAGTGTTAAGATTTTTTTTTTTGGTGATAGTTTTCAGAACGGCATTTAGGTAAAGCACAGTCCTCCCTGTTTTACACCTTCTTACTTTACACATTTACCATCACCTGCCAAACCACTCATGTTGACATGAAGCATTTCTATTACAGAGGGTATAGTTGCATCTCACTTTATTTAAGTATTTTTCCTCTTCAAGCTTTGAATGCTCCTACGTTAACGGTTTCTTCTCCAGTGTCTGAGTTGTAGTTCTCGCACAGAAACATTACCCTTCCAGTCACTAGTGTACTTAAGCTCAAGGGAGTAAGACTAGTAACGATTAAAATCAACCTCATGGCCAGGCACAGTGGCTCATGCCTGTAATCTCAGCACTTTGGGAGGCCGAGGCAGGTGGATAATGAGCTCAGGAGTTTGAGATCAGCCTGGCCTGACCAACATGGTGAAACCATCTCTACTAAAATACAAAAATTAGCTGGGCATGGTAGTGTGTGTCTGTTTGTAATCCCAGCTACCCGGAAGGCTGAGGCAGAATTGCTTGAACCAGGGAGTCAGAGGATGCAGTGAGCGAGATGCCACCATTGCACTCCAACAGCCTGGCAACACAGCAAGACTGTCTTAAAAAAAAAAAGAACCTCACAACAAATTTTAGCAAGGTAAGTTTAAGTCTTTTAAATAAATACTGGAAAGATGGTAAAAGCAGCTTCTGTTGGAATGCTTCCTGATTTATGGACCTTTATTTAATTTGTTAAACGAGAGCTGATGAAAATACTGTCCCCAAAGTAACAGTCATAGAAACATGTTACCTATTTGAAAGAGCAATATCATTAGTTAGTTACAAAATTTAATTTTAAGGATTAAGCAGTGAATATTGGTCAAACCAATCCACACTGACAGCTTTGAAGTGTTCAGATGCTGATTTTAAAATAAATGTGACAAATAGCAATCAGATTTTCATAACACTGTTCAGGATTCACATCAACTTGATTATGGACATAGTTCAATACACAAGGGTAAGAGAAAGACAGTGTGTAATCTATAATTATTATACCAGAGGCATAATTTTTTCAAATCACTTTTAGTAACACAGAATACATTCTAACTTTTTAAAGTCTAAAGCTACATAAAACTCAATGCAATCTATTTTTCTATCTGAGATCAAAATGAGTTTCCTTTTTTGTAACAAAACATAATTCTTACCATTGGGGTAAATCTGAATTCACGTGGTATACTTTGTCAAACTTTTCCAAAAAATTTTAAGCCCTGTTTTAGAGAGAAAGTCTTATGTTACACATATATTTACATATTTTTTTCTTCAAAGGCTAATGACAATGTATGAAGTTAATAGGCCTATAATGGAACCATGATACTACTAATAATGTGAAATAAAAAGCCACTCATTTATACAAAGTGTTCCTGAGTGGTGCAATAAGAAATGGGATCACAGATTTATGTACATATATGAATCACTAAGAGTTCAGAAATTAAGCTAACTTTAAGAAAACTCATTCTATAATTTCTCTTTGGAGTAGAGGTTGCAAAACTGTGATTCCTAACAAAAATATTGTATATAAGAGCTCCAAAACCAAGCATTAGCCTAAATTGGCAATAACTGCAACTTAAAAACTATATCCAACTAGATCTTCACTGTGGTTATGCAACTTTTTGCTTAGTGGCCTGAAGGTTTTTACTGAGTCGACAACCTCTTATCTCTTGCCCCTCCCTCTACAAAAGCAAAAAAAAAAAAAAAAAAAAAAAAAAAAAAAACGAACAACAAAAACAAACAAAAACCACCTCTACAGCTTCCTTCTTCATGGCCGTCTTTGGCAATGCTTCCAAATCTTGAAAGCAAAAGAACCTGCTGAAGTACATGAGGAGGATGAAAACACTATACATGATGTATGAAAATCAACCTAGATGTATGAACTAAGGAAGAAAATACTAGAAGGAAGGCCGAGCAGCAGTAGGCCCCCAACAGAAAACAAAAAAGCAGGAGGGCTGTTACCGCTCTGGCCCATTATCTCCCAATTAGAAGTGTGTGGAACCGAAAATTTAAACTCTGAAAAGGTAACAACTTTTGAGGAGGAGCAACGGAAGTGAATAAATGATAAACAAGTACAGCAGTAGCTTTAGCTGTCAATGAGTTTCTTTGCTCTGGCATTGGCAATGTCAATACGATCTTTGTTGGTGTCAACCTGAAAAACAAGAAAGATACCAGCATTACTTCACAAGGTAAGTAACTCTAATAAAAATTAAACTTTTTACACTTGGAGTAACTGACACACTGAGAAAATCCAAGAAACCACGTGAAGTTACATTATAAAACTCACGTTGGGGGAGAAGTAATAGAATATGAAATTCATTTGGAAAAACCCTGGTATATAAACATGACAAAGGTATAACATATAAGACCTTGCCAATATTTCATCAATTCTGTAATACATTTTTTCATAGTTTAACATGCCTAAAACTAGGATGTATCCTGTAATCAATGGCATTTTTTTTTTGATGCAATGAAATATTAAAGAGTGCTTTTCTCTGTTAGAGATCTGGACCTTGTGGGAGTTCTCTAAACTGAATCATAGAATCTCATCTGAAGCTGCCCCAAGTCTAACCTAGAGAGACTAAAATAACCTTTCCAAAGATCTTTAAAGCAAATCTATTACCATCCACACCAACATGTGAATTAAAATGACAGGTGTAGCCTAAACCCAGATTGCAGCATTTAAAGGATTCTGTGAACCACTGTTTCTATGAAATCCATCATAAGTGATTTAACAGAGAGCCAAGCTTAAAAACTGACCCTAAACTTTAAAGTTCACTGAGATTTTAATGAGATATGACAGTTGTTTTGTTTTTTTGAGACAGGGTCTCGCTGTGTTGCCCAGGGTGGAATGCAATGGTGCAATCACAGCTCACTGCAGCCTTCAACTCCTATGTTCAAGCAATCCTTCCACCTCAGCCTCCTGAATAACTAGGACAACAGGTACACACCACCCTGCCTGGTCAATTTTTAAACTTTTTTAGTAGAGTCCAGGTCTTGGTCTGGTCTCAAACTCCTAAGCTCAAGCAATCCTCCTGCCTCAGCTTCCAAAAGTGTTGAGATTACAGGTATGAGCCACCATGGCTGGCCATGGTATGACTTTTAGATGTGACACATCAAAACACTGTAAACAATTTCACGTTCAATATATTTATCATGTAAAGTTAAGAGGAAAAAAAAAGAATCACAATTTTTCTTCACTCAGATGAGTCTATTTTGTGTGTCCACTCCATAAGAACTATTCTGCAGAACTGATTTTCACCTACGGACTCTTTCATAAGATGAGGATTCAGGAATTTTATTTTTAGTTAACAAAATAGGCTGATGTGGGAGGATTGCTTTGGCCTGGGAGGTAGGCTGCAGTGAGCTGTGATTGTACCACTGCACTACAGCCTGGGCGACACAGCAAGAACCCATTCTCAATTAAAAAATTAATTAAAGGCCGGGCATGGTGGCTCATGCCTGTAATCCAAGCACTTTGGATGCCAAGGCGGGTGGATCACCTAAGGTTGAGAGTTCAAGACCAGCCTGACCAACATGGTGAAACCCCGTCTTTAAAAAAAAAAAAAAAAAAAAAAAAATTAATTAAAAAATAAAACTTATTCATTTGGGAGAAAAAAAAGCACACTCAAAGGCTAAAGTAGGTATTAAGTTTCATGTGTGAAGGTTTAAAACTACTGCAGTCCAAAATAGTAGTTTCAAAATGCACCAACTGCCATGAGAGGGGAGGACTTGGCTCTTGTTTTATGCGTTAGAACCACCACCTCATCAGAACTAAGACCTATGAGGATAGGAGCTTATCCTACTGTGTCCCCCACATTATCTAGCACAGATATCTATTACTGAAACACTGAACCAGATGTCTCATTTTCTTATAGCAATAAAAAGCTTTTTACCTTGTCTGTGATTCGTTTTATTCGTGGATTTTGAGCATCAATCTCATTGCCTATGTTCAGGGCCATGTCTTTTAGATTTCCCAGGATACTGCCCACTTGAGTCAGATTCTCTTCCATTTCATCTTCTCTGGCATCATTAGTTATGCTATCACAAAAAGATAGTTAATTCCATAGATTTTGTTTAATTTAAATGGAGTAAGTCTGGATTTAATTTTCACAAAAATAAGTAACCAAAATGACTCTAAGCAAGTATAAGATCCAAAGGAATATAGGTTACCATTCTTGGAAAACATTCTATAATAAAAACTGAAAGACTCATCAAGGAGGACACAGTGTCTTAAAGCCATGTAAGAAAAGATTAAGAAACAACTCTAAAATAGTGTTTCTCAAAGTGTAACTCCCAGCATCACCTGGGAAGCTGTTAGACATGGGAACATGCTAATTCTCATACTCCACTCCAGACCTAATAAATCAGAAACTGTAAATGCATCCCAGAAACCTATGGTTTAATAAGCCCCTCAGGTGGTTCTAAAGAACCACTGCTCTAAAACAGAGGTTAGAAAACTACGGCCCAAGGATAAAATCTGGCCACCATCTGATTTTGTAAATAAAGTTTTATTCAAACACAGCTATGCTCCTTTGTTTATATATTGTTTATGCCAGCTTTCACCCTACAACAGAATTGAGTAATTGCAAGAGACTGTATGGCCTGAAAAGTCTGAAATATTGATTCTCTGGCTCATTACAGATAGTCTTATAGGAATCTAGCTGACCCTGGCTCTAAGATGATGTATTTTAAAACATATTTTTTTCTATATACAGAAGTAAAATATGCCTACTTCAATAATTTGAAAAGTATTGAAAAGTATACAGAAAAGTTAATCCTGCCACCCAAGGGCAACCACCACAGTTAATATTTTGTCTGGACAGGCATGGTGGCTCATGCTCATAATTCCAGCACTTTGGGAGGCCGAGGTAGGCGGATCACCCTAGGTCAGGAGTCCAAGACAAGCCTGGTCAAATGGTGAAACCCCATCGCTACTAAAAATACAAAAATTAGCTTGGCGTGGTGGCGCCCACCTGTAGTCCCAGCTACTCAGGAGGCTGAGGCAAGAGAATCGCTTGAACCTGGGAGGCGAAGGTTGCAGTGAGCTGAGATTGCGTCACTGCACTCCATCCTGAGCAACAGAGCAAGACTCTGTCTCAAAAAAAAACAACAAACAAACAAAAAGCAAAAAACAAAAAAACACGTTTTGTCAGTAGGCAGATTGATTGATTGATTTGAGACGGAGTTTCGCTCTTGTTACCCAGGCTGGAGTGCAATGGCGTGATCTCGGCTCACCGCAACCTCTGCCTCCTGGGCTCAGGCAATTCTCCTGCCTCAGCCTCCTGAGTAGCTGGGATTACAGGCACGTGCCACCATGCCCAGCTAATTTTTTGTATTTTTTTTAGTAGAGACGGGGTTTCACCATGTTGACCAGTATGGTCTCGATCTCTTGACCTCGTGATCCACCCGTCTCAGCCTCCCAAAGTGCTGGGATTACAGGCTTGAGCCACCGCGCCCGGCGGCAGATTTATTTTTTTTATTTTTATTGTTTTTTTATAGAGACGGGGTTTCACCATGTTGGCCAGAATGGTCTTGAACTCCTGACCTCAGCTGAATCACCCACCTCAGCCTCCCAAAGTGCTGGGATTATAGGCATGAGCCACTATGCCCAGCTAAAGTAGGCAGATTTTTAAGTGCATTTTATAAAAATGGAATAAATACAATTTCTATTTCTTATTAGTTAGGGGTCATGTACTGCTAAACTCATCTCCTAAGTGAACCATTCATTAAGAAAGGTACAGGAATATTGGGAGGAGTTGGCATACCGTTTAATGTATCCACCACTGGCTGCTCCTGTCGTTGGCTGCTGAGGCTGACCATTTGTCACCCGGTTTGGCTGTTTAGATATTACATTGCTAGGTGAGTTTTCTCCGCAATCTCCCCATGTTGTCTTATATGCCTTGCCAGACTCAAAGTTCTTTGTTCTATATAAGAGTCAAGAGTATAGAGAGATACCAGAAAACCAAAGAGGGAGAGTTCTAATTATTAGTGTCTGTTACCTTGAGGATGACACTAGTAACTCTAATGGAAAAGCTGCATACAGCTGAATCTAAATGATCTATATACTATGTTCCATAGCAATATGGGATAGGAAATAGATGAATTATGTAAACCCATTGACACTAAAACATTTTACAAAGGTCTAAATACTACTTCTACCAAATCTTTACTAGGCTGTTAGCAAGTAGCAAAAGGCAATTATTTGATTTTTCAGGTTCCCTTAGTCTCTGGCACTATCTTTATGCTTTTCTCTTTCTAGTGTATGAAGCACTATCTAGAAAAGAGGTTAATACACACTACTTTTAAAAAGGTCCCATAGAAAAGGTATTCTGGGATATCTTAAGAGGTTCCTTGAAGGCATCTCAGAGGTTGACAAGGGACAACAGAATAAGAAGGCACCTGGCACGGTGGCTCACGCCTGTAATCCCAGCACTTTAGGAGGCTGAGGTGGGTCAGCCTGACCAACATGGTGAAACCCCGTCTCTACTAAAAATACAAAAATTAGCCAGACACAGTGGTGCACACCTGTAAAAAATTAGCCAGGTGTGGCAGTGTGTGCCTGTAGTCCCAGCTACTTGGGAGGCCGAGGAAGGAGAATTGCTTGAACCCGGGAGGTGGAGGTTGCAGTGAGCTCAGATCGTGCCACTGCACTCTATCTAGACTGGGTGACAAAGCAGGACTCCATCTCCAAAAAAAAAAAAAAAAAAAAATCTTAAGTCTAGGCCTCTTAAAAATAAAAGCATATGCTTTAGGTATAGCTGACATAGCCAAAACTCAGTGAGAGCCAGAACTTTACCATGGAATTTACCACTCAAATAGATCCAAATGGCAAGCCAAAATGGCAAAACCCATCTCTACTAAAAATAGAAAAATTAGCTGGGTGTAGTGGCATGTGCCTGTAATCCCAGCTACTCAGGAGGCTGAGGCAGGAAAACCACTTAAACCTGGGAGGCAGAGGTTGTAGTAAGCCAAGATTGCACCACTGCACTCCAGCCTCGGCAAGAGAGCAAGACTTCATCTCAACAAAAAGAAAAAGAAAAAGCAGTGGCCATTGTAGCAAAAAAAAAAAAAAAAAAAAAGGCTATTATAGAAAAGTGACACAAAACTTTTGATTATTTGGCTAAAGTCAGTCCTTCATTCAATTTTAGTTTTCACTTTTCTATAAACAAAAACAAAATAGTGCGTTGCTTAAATACTGGTCTCTGATTTATTCTATATTTTACATTAATGAGAAAGTTTTAAAATTGCAAAAATTAAAAAGGTAGGAAAGAAATTTTATGAAAAAAGTGACTTCTTCCTTAAGAGGCATGTGAGGATTCATTTCTAGCACACCCACAATTGAATCTTAGACCTTAACCATAATGTTACAGAAAGGATACTACTTTTTTTTTTTGTGAGAGGCACTGCAAAGGTAAATTTATGAACACTGAACGGCTAGTTCTCGAAGTGTGTTTCATGGTACCACTTAAGCTCTCATAATTATATTTCTATTTATCCTATTTTATTAATTAACCCATTTATTTATTAAGAAGCCATGTTAAATTTTTCCTGGAACAAGGTAGGATATACATTTTAAAAATAAATATTCATGTGTATTCTTTATTAATAATAAGAAAGGTCCCAAGCAAAATCATAGAGCAGAGTAAGAGCTAGTAAATAAAACAAAAGCAATATATTAGTTTATAAGAAAGTTAATCACCACAAATATTAACAGAAGTAATAGAAGTGTGGCTTTTATTAGAATTTCAGATTGTGGAACAGGTGGAAGAGAGAGGGTTAAAATTACAAAGTAACAAACGAGATATTATGTTTCTGACAGTAGGAAAAGAGGAGTAGACTGGGACATGGCCTGTGAGTTGTGGTCTATTAAGGGATATATATATGCTCCAACCACCTTCCCAACTTAAGAGGCAATATTTGAAATTCTTTAAACTTATGAGAATTCTTCTTTCCACAATTAAATATAAGGATATAAGAGTATAAGATGCAAATGAACTGTTTTAAAATGATCATGTGAATGATTTTTAATTGAAGCATAATTATAAACAGTGAATCAGATTGGTTATCAAACACTGCTATCTTTAAAATGACTAGATCTTTGAAGATGTTCTTTCAATATCAAGGGGAAAAGATAAAAAAAGCTGACTTAGAATTTTTTTACAGGTTTGCATTGTGTCGGCTTGTTTACCTTCAAATGAGATGGGAAAAAGCTATTTTTTTTTTGCAGTTATGGTATGTTCTGCTTGTTTATGAAGAGGTGGTGTGTTAGTTCAGTGTGTCTCATTCAGCATATCTACTCTAGGTAATGCATTTTTGCTGCTCAAGACCCTGTCACTTGCCATCGCCCTGGAGTTTCCTCCACCAAGTTGGAACCTGTTTTTAAGGCATTGTTAGGTAGCTGCCTACGTAAGTTTATAAAGTAAAAAGTGTTCACAAATATAGTAATGTTTTTAAACGAATCTACTTTTCTTCCAAAGGGTCTTAGATGCTTTAAAGGTAATACCTTCCAAACTTGACTATCAGAGTGACCTCAGTGGTCCCCAATCTTTTCGGCACCGGGGACCAGTTTCATGGAAGACTGTTTTTCCATGAACAGGGATGGGGGGAATGTTTTTCGGATGAAACTGATCTACCTCAGATCATCAGGCATTAGTTGGATTCTCATAAGGGCACACAACTAGATCACTCACATGTGTAGTTCATAGTAGGGTTCTTGCTCCTATGAAAATGTAATGCCACTGCTGATCTGAGAGGACACGGAACTCAGGCATTAAAGCTCACCTCCTGCTGTGAGGACCAGTTCCTATTAACAGGCCCTGGACCAGTAGTGGTCTGTGGGGGACTGAGGGCCCCTGCTGTAGAACACATAGATACATAGTTTACACTCTGAAGATTCTACTCCAATACATATTGGGTAGAACCTGGGAATTGCTTGTTGTTCTTGTATATAAGGTCAGTGGGACAGTTAGCAATCCAGGAGGAATACTTTAGATTACTCTCGTAGTCTCTCTAGAGACTCTAGTAGTCTGTATATTGGAACACTAAAGAATTAATCTGGAGGAAACAAAGGGACATGTCAGGATTTAAAAAAAAGGAACAGAGTAAAATAACTTAAATCCCAATCCTAGGCCTGTCATTCAGAAGCTACAGAATCTTAAGCAAACTTCAATTCTGAGTAACACTTTCCTTCTATGTAAAACTAGGATAATAGCAATACTTAATATTTAGCAGGGCTGTGAAAATGTTCTATTGATAATAGACATAAAACTGCTTTGTAAATCACTGGATAAATATTTTTATTCATTTGCTTCAAACTCAACCTAACCCTTAGTCAACAGTTCATGCCTGTAAGTGCATGGATTACCAACTGGCATGTTTACTTTTTGGTCCATTGCCATTTTTTAGCTTTGAGATCTATAGGCAGTTGAATGTAGTTGGAATATGGTGACATAAAAGATCACTAGGACCAGATTGTTTTAGTCTACAGTAAGAAAGTTCTAATCTGTGACAGGACTCTTGAAAATCAAATGTATAGACAGCCCCTCTGGGAAGAAATTAGTCTTCATGATAAAATGCCTAAGCAAATTTGTGATAAATTTTAATGAGGTTGAGGACTCCATCTAGAAAGATTTACAACTCACTGTTAGTTTTGAGTAGTCTAATAGTCTTTTTTTCGTTTTTTTTTTTTTTTGGGGCAGAGGGTTTCGCTCTTGTTACCCAGGCTGGAGTGCAATGGCCCGATCTCGGCTCACCGCAACCTCCGCCTCCTGGGTTCAGGCAATTCTCCTGCCTCAGCCTCCTGAGTAGCTGGGATTACAGGCACGCGTCACCATGCCCGGCTAATTTTTTGTATTTTTAGTAGAGACGGGGTTTCACCGTGTTGACCAGGATGGTCTCGATCTCTTGACCTCGTGATCCACCCGCCTCGGCCTCCCAAAGTGCTGGGATTACAGGCTTGAGCCACCACGCCCGGCCCTAGTCTAATAGTCTTTAACTGGAACCTTTTTTTCCCACTTCAATCTCTCATTCAAAAATGGCAGGTTTTCAGGCGCGGTGGCTTACACCTGCCTGTAATCCCAGCACTTTGGGAGGCCGAGGTGGGTGAATTATTTGAGGTCAGGAGTTGAAGACCAGCCTGGCCAACATTGGTGAAATACCTTCTGTACTAAAAATACAAAAAAATTAGCTGGGTATGGTGGCATATGCTTGTAATCCCAGCTACTAGGGAGGCTGAGGCTGGAGAATCACTTGAACCTGGGAGGCTGAGGTTGCAGTGAGCTGAGACTGAGACACTGCACTCCAGCCTGGGGGACAGAGCAAGACTCTGTCTCAAAAACAAAAAAAAAAAAAAAAGAGAGAGAGAAAAAAGAGGAAGTTTTAAGTAATAATGTGAAATATCTCTTAGTCAATTCAAGAAGCTGCTATTAAGCATAAAACTAAATATCAAGATATGAGCAAAAAACAGTAATTTCTTTTTTAGTTTTGGTTGTCATCAATATTAGTTTTAACTGAATAAAAATAGCAAAAATAAAACGAAATATTAGCTGTGACTATTTCACATCAAGGAGAAAAGGGACCAAGTAAATACCAACTATAATAAAGAGTGAATATGAGTGTATATGTGCTTTGGATTGTCAAACTAAGGAAAGAAGAAAAAAGGAGGGCAGGAAACAAAGGGTAGAAATCAAATACTTAATTTTTTAACATTTAATCATGGTCTTCATAATTCTCATAAAGTTCTAAAATGAAGAAAGAGTCAGACACAATAATAAATAGTAAGCTGATAAAACTTATCTCCCATAAAAAATTTAAATTAGTTAGCTCTGTATTATTTCGACATGAAACCACAGCAAGTTAACACATGATGTTACAGGAATTATGGAATAGTTTATAACATACGTAGAGGGGAAACCCTTATTTAAGGAAAGAAGATACCAGATATGGTAGCATTTAAAATTTTATATTCCACCTTGTTCCAAATAGGATTTGAGATGACTAGACTGGCAACTGATTCCTTGATTTGGTAGTGGCCTAAATCATGGGTAATCCAAATCATTAGAAGCAACACTTTAATACAGGAAATCTTGACTCAAGAACCAGAAAAAAGTAGGGAAACTTAATGGAAGACAAGATGCTAAAATCAAAGTCCTATGAAGACAGAGATGCATTTAGCATGACTTCCCTTATCTTTTATCAGAACTAGACTGCAGCAGCTGTCTCAAAGATCAACCTATTTTAAATTTCTTCAGAAGCTCCAGGAGTATTGTTATTTTGGTAATCTTAAATGTTATTTAGCAAAAACTTAGTTACCAGAGCCATTTGTCAAAGAACAGTATTATACATTAAAGTCCTTTTGTCAAGTCCATCTTTTGTCAGACAGCACTCATCAAAAACAAATTCACTTTACGCTACACACCACCACACAGGTTTTGAGACAGTCTCCACCATTCACAAAATCCATGCACATGCACAGAAAAGCCATTTGAAGCATCACCTTTAGATAGCAGGTTAGCAGCCCAAACTGCGCCACAAGACTGCATCTTAAAGTTCCCTTTGATCAGTTACTGAGCCCGGCTTCTGATGTTAAATCTTCATTTTTAGTAAGCAGATTAGAAAGGAAGAGATTAGGTGAGAGAATGAAACGCAGAAAATAGTAAATGCCAGTCAAACAGAACAGAAGCAAGTTTAAAGTTTTAAAAACATAATGCATTCAACTTCCTGCCTGGTTTCATAGAAACAACCAACATCTGAGCATCTGGATAAAAAGAAAAATAAGAAAACTATTTAAACAAGAGCACATTTCATTTTTCTTCAGAATTTTGGATGATGACATTATTTCCTAAAATTATGAAAAATATGAGAGAAGGTAAAAACCAACAGAGCTGCTATGAAATTCCTTCCTAAGATTTCTCTTTTTTTGAGACGGAGTCTCACTCTGTCACCAAGCTGGAGGGCAGGGGCACAACATTGGTTCACTGCAACCTCCACCTCCCAGGTTCAAGCAATTCTTCTGCCTCAGCCTCCCAAGTAGCTGGGACTACAGGCGCCTGCCACCATGCCCAGCTAATGTTTTGTATTTTAGTACAGACAGGGTTTCACCATGTTGGCCAGGATGGTCTCAATCTCCTGACCCCATGATCTGCCTGCCTCGGCCTCCCAAAGTCCTGGGATTACAGGCGTGAGCCTGCACACCCAGCCAAGATTTCTCTTAATTGCTTCTATTATGTATTTTATTTTCATTGTAAGTTTAAAAAATCTTTTTACACGTCAAACTCTCCCATCAGCCAACAAGTTTCTCAAGGACACTCAAATTAACAAGTATTTATTGAGTAACTACTGTGTATCCAATACCATGTGAGGTATAAAAAATACAGTCATGATAAAAAAAACAGGCAGGGCCAGAAGTGTGCTTTACTTATATTTGTATCTCCAGTGACCAGGATGGAGGAAGCACTAAACTATTGGATAAAACATAATTCAGTATTTAATTATTCGGAGCTGAATTTTTACACCTCAATATGACTTAAGATCGGAACATCAGAAAGCCTGTAGTGACAATTTGGAATTTCTCTAGTTAGTGGTCCAAAAGTGCCAATTTGTCTTCAAACTATGTGCTATTGTTAGACTTCAACAGAAAGTCAAGACAGAAGAATACCTTATCTAAGAATGTTTAAACAGGGACATCAAGCAGTTTACTATTCTGAGACTTCCTATTTAAAATTTGTCTCTTTTTAAATTCTTGTTAATTAGAATAACAATTTGTCAACTACTGTCTAAGATATGTGATTTTAAAAAAGGATTTGTGTTATTATGCTTTTAGAATTGAAATTGTGCAAATCAATAGAATGGCATTTATTCACAATCTTAAAGTTTAATCCTGGTACTCTGTAATTAAATTCTACTAGTCCTTTAGAAAGAATTAGCTACAGTTAAAATACCCTTCTAATATAGAGGTTGTTTTTTTTTTGTTGTTGTTGTTTTTTAAGTAAAGCTCTTTCAATGTCTTATTAAAAAAAAGATGTGCCAGTCTGGACAACAAGGCAAAACTCTATACAAAAAATACAAAAATTAGCTGGGCATGGTGATGCATGCCTGTAGTCCCAGCTACTCAGGAGATTGAGGTGGGAGGATGGCTTGGGCCTGGAAGGTTGAGGCTGCAGTGATCCAGGTTTGTGTCACTGCATTCCAGCCTGGATGAAGCAAGACCCTGTCTCAAAAAAGTAAAAAAGGATTTGCTGGCCAGGCATGCTAGCTCACACCTCTAATCGCAGCACTCTGGAAGGCTGAATGGGGAGGAATGCTTAACCCAGGAGTTAGAGACCAGTGTAGGCAATATTAGCCAGGTGTGGTGGTGGTACATGCCTGTAGTCCCTACTACTGAGGGGTTGGGGACTGAGGTAAGAGGAGTGCTTAAGCCCATGAGATTGAGGCTGCAGTGAGCTGCGTTCATGCCACTGCACCTCAGTCTGGGTAACAGAGCAAAACCCTGTCTCAAAAAAAAAAAGGAAGAAAGAAAAAATAAAAAACAAACCTTAAAAAACAAATCTACTCAAGACACTTTCTATCTAGCATTATATCTAAAAAGAGCAACAACATAAAGGTCCATCCTTTTCCTAGAGTCAAATGAAGTAGTATACAGTTAAAAGCAAGGGTTCTGCCTGGTTTTGAATCCCAGCTCTTCCACTTGATAGTATAGCCTCTTTGTGCCTCTGTTTCCCTGGATGTAAAATGATAATAAAGAGCATCTATCTCATATTAAGGCTACTGTTTAAGGATTAAATTTACATGCTCAGAATAGTAGCTTAAATTAACACACAGGCCCACAATTGTTATCCCAATCCCTTGGGTGCAAGATGTTTTAGGCAGTACCACATAATTAAATATATTATTTCTGTAGCGATGCTGGGCGTGGTGGCTCACGTCTGTAATACCAGCACTTTGGGAGGTCAATGTGGAAGGACTGCCTCCCGTTTGACTCTAAGAATGGAACTTTATGTTGTTGCTCTTGTTAGATGTGAAAAAAAGGTTTTGTTTTGTTTTTTAAGTTTTTGAGACGGAGTCTCGCTTTGTTGCCCAGGCTGGAGTGCAGTGGCGCAATCTCGGCTCATTGCAACCTCCGCCTCTCGGGTTCAAGCAATTCTCCAGCCTCAGCCTCCCACAGGTAGCTGGGATTATAGGTGGTTGCCACCATGCCCAGCTAATTTTTGTATTTTTAGTAGAGATGGGGTTTCACCATGTTGGTCAGGCTGGTCTCAAGCTCCCGACCTCGTGATCCACCCGCCTTGGCCTCCCAAAGTGTCAATATTACAGGTGTGAGCCACCACGCCTGGCCGAAACAAAAGTTCTTTTTTTTGTTTTTTTTTTTTTTGAGACAGAGTTTCGCTCTTGTTACCCAGACTGGAGTGCAATGGCACAATCTTGGCTCACCACAACCTCTGCGTCCTGGATTCAGGCAATTCTCCTGCCTCAGCCTCCTGAGTAGCTGGGATTACAGGCACGCACCACCATGCCCAGCTAATTTTTTGTATTTTTTGTAGAGATGGGGTTTCACCTTGTTGACCAGGATGGTCTCGATCTCTTGACCTTGTGATCCACCTACCTCGGCCTCCCAAAGTGCTGGGATTACAGGCGTAAGCCACCGCGCCCGGCCCACAAAAGTTTTTTAAAATAAGCCAGGCATGGTGACGCACACCTGTAGTCCCAACTACTCACAGGGTGAGGTCGGGGGATCACTTGAACCTGGGAGGTTGAGGCTGCAGTGAGCCATGATTGTACCACTGTACTGCAACCTGGGTGAAAGATTGAGACCCTGACTCAAAAAGAATATTTCTGTTGTGAAATCAATTAATATTTACAGCAAGTAATAAAGACTAAACATAGCTTCAGTTCAGTTACATTTTGTACCCTAATGAGTTGTGGCACCATTACTGCAAAAGAAAACAAAGCTTCAGCTTTCAGAGTTGTTTAGATTTCTGAATGGCATGCAGGGCTTAATGGCTCATGCCGGTAATCCTGGCACTTGTGGAGGCCAAGGTGGTGGACTGCCTGAGCCCAGGGGTTCAAGACCATCCTGGCCAACATGGGGAACCGCTGTCTATACAAAAAGTACAAAAATTAGCTGGGCATGGTGGCATGTGCCTGTAATAATCCCAGCTACTTGGGAGACTGACATTGGAGGCTCATTTGAGGCTGCAGTGAGCCATGACTATGCCACTGCACTTCAGCCTAAGTAACAGAGCAAGAACCTGTCTCAAAAGAAAAAAAAAGAACAACAACAAAAAAAGGATTTCTAAATGGCAAATAAAGAACTGTGGACCTGACCTGGGTTGTTACTATTACTGCCAATATATTAATACTAGTCCTCATACAAAGGACTAAGATCCCGTGTCTACCTTTAAGATTTGTAAAGTCCTACAGCTATATTCTGATGCTAGATAGTGGTAACCTTGTGTAGTCCTAAACTGGTTAGCGTGAAATAGTTCTGCCACCTCTGAGGCACCACTACCAATGCTGCACATGCTGCAGTTGCCCCTTGAGCCAGAGAGATGTTCCTTTGTTATATAACTTCCTGGCTCCTTCACTGAACATGCCTAGTCCAACATTTTTTCCCCGTCAGTCACATCCTGGCATTCACTGTATAGATCCAATATCGCATGTCTTGTTCCAAAGGATCTTATTTTGTGAACTGTATACATCAGTAGTGTACATTACCATACAATGTAAAAAGATCTACATATAAACAATGCAACCAACTATCCAAGTGTTACACCAACTAAAATTACCCCCAATAAACCTTGAACAGTGAAAAAAAAAAAAAAAAGAATGGTTATTCATATGATGAGCCTAACTAAAACACAGACTAGTAGGTTAGAAATATCAAGACACTGGCAAGAATGATAGGAGACAGGGCTAACGATAAGAGGTATTATACTGGCCAAGGTCTCAATGGTATAAGAAAGAAATAGGTGGAAAAAAAAAAAGAAATAGGTGGAAGAAAAGCAATTACAATCAGGCATCTTCAACTGAGATAGTACTTTCTTCTCTTCAGGGAACTGTTTTGTTACAGCAGCCCCTTGATCCCATCTCTCAAGAAGTTCTAGGAAAAAAAAAAAAAAAAAAAAAAAAAAAGAAGTGCCGGCTGGACGTGGTGGCTCAAGTCTGTAATCCCAGTGCCTTGGGAGACTGATGTGGGAGAATTCCTTGAGGCCAGGTATTTGATACAAGCCTGGGCAACAAAGCAAGAACCCGTCTCTACAAAAAATTTTAAAAATTAGCTGGGCATGGTGGCACACACCTGCAATCCTAGCAACTTGGGAGGCTAAAGTGGGTGGACCACTTGAACCAGGACATTTGAGGCTACAGTGAGCTATGATGGCACCATTGCACTCCAGCCCAGGAGACAGAGGGAGACCCCATCTATAAAAAAGTAGTGCTTTCTCTTTACCCACTGAGCAAGGGTTCTGCTGAGGTGAGAGGTTGAAGAATGCTAATTCAGGGCCATGCTCTACCTTCTTCCCCATCAGTCTTCAAGAAAAGCTTGCCTATGCTTGGCTGGGATACACAAAGAGACATAAAATTAATACTTCGATCTTGCTCTAAGATTTTAGGGAGGACTTCTTTCTCCTTGTTCTCCTAACATCTGCTCTCAAGAAAATGCACCTACTTCCTCTCTTCTGTACTCTTCCAGGAAGTTAAGTGGAACACAAGAGAAAGGTACAATTATGTTTGTAAAACATAGCTGAGAGTTTGTATCAAATAATCGGTACATTTTAACTTGTTTGCTTAAAGTAATCTGCTAAACTCTGATTGACAAGTCATAATTATTAAAATATGAACTTTTGGCTGGGCACAGTAGCTCACACCTGTAATCTCAACACTTTGGGAGGCAGAAGGGGGTAGATCACTTTTGAGTTCAGGAGTTTGAGACCAGCTTCGCCAACATGGTGAAATCCTGTCTCTACTAAAAATACAAAAATTAGTCGGGTATGGTGGCACACACTTGTAATCCCAGCTACTTGGGAGGGTGAGGCAGGAGAATTGCTTGAACCAGGGAGGTGGCAGTTGTAGTGAGCCAAGATCACACCACTGTACTCCAGCCTGGGTGACAGAGTGAGATTCCGTCTCAAAACAAACAAACAAACAAAAATAAAAACTTTCAGTTTGTCAACCAAGGTGTAAACAGGTCAACTTATGTTAGAATAGGAAGCCAATGGATAAGACTAGGAAGTACAATGTCAAATCTTAACTCCTTATAGCCAAAACAAACACTGAAGCTGACCGACAAGCAATTAATCTCTACTTTCTCTAGTAGAAATGGCACAGAAAATGCTGTTACATAAAAACACGTATCTGAAAATATCAAAATATAACCACTCTTGGTTTACCAGAACAGCTGAGAACTGGATGAAATACTAATGTCTAAGAAGCTGTTTAAAAATGAAAACGAATACTTTGGCTGGGTGTAGTGGCTCATGCTTATAATCCCAGCACTTTGGGAGGCCAAGACAGGAGGAGCTCTTGTGCCCAGGAAAAAGGCACTGCAGTGAGCCATGATCATGCCACTTCATTCCAGCCTGACTAACAGAGACCCTGTCTCAGAAAAAAGACAAAACAAAACTTTCAGCAGTGAGTATAGTCATTCGATCTCCAGACACTGTTATTCTTTTTCTTTTGAGATGGAGTCTCACTCTGTCACCCAGGCTGGAGTGCAGGAGCGCAATCTCCACTCACTGCAATCTCTGCCTCCTGGGTTCAAGCGATTCTTCTGCCTCAACCTCCCAAGTAGCTGGGACTACAGGTGTATACCACCACATCCGGCTATTTTTTTTTTTTCTGGTGTTTTTAGTAGAGACAGGGTTTCACCATATTGGCCAGGCTAGTCTTGACCTCCTGACTTCATGATCCACCTGCCTCGGCCCCCCAAAGTGCTAGGATTACAGGTGTGAGCCACCGTGCCTGGCCCAGTTAATTACTTTTTAAAAACAAAGATGAGTTTCTTGTAACAGAAGTAAAGATAATGGTTAACTACCTTAGTCCAAATCTCATCTTGGTCTGAATACATATAGTATTCGTTAACACCATGGAGTTTGGTTGATCCAAGGATAAGTAGAAAATTTAACTATTCACAGTGGAGTCACCAAAAAGTCAATTTGTATCAAGCATAATTTCATACACTATACACAGATGGTTTGAAGACCCCCTCATATCCTAGTCTACAATAGACTCCAAATGTTCAGTCTTCTTTGATTCTTCCTTCTTCATGTTTCATGTACTATATCAGTTGATTTAAAATAAATTCTCTGGTTTATACCTTTCTCTCCAATCTCACTGTGAAGTCTTACTTCACAGGCCTAGATTACAAGGGTTTTTAATCCTGATGTGCAATCATATACTCCACTCCAATCTATCAACTCCTTAGTTTGGCATTCAAGTTCCTCTACTACTCACTTATATCTTACTTTCCGATTCTCATCTACATGAATCACATGACTCAGTTAAGTCAAACTTCTTGTTAATCCTTATTTTGAACCTTCCATAGGAAATGCTCTCACTGTTCCTCCCGGTTCATCAAATCCTTCTAATCACTCAAAGCCCAAACCAAGTCCTACCTCTTCTATAAGATGCCCTCCAGCCCAATCTTTATCAGTTCTGTATACCTAGCCTTGGTCACCATCATATAATCTAACATTAGATTTATTATTTTTAAAATTTATTTATTTTTTATTTTTTTAAAGATGGGGTTTCACCATGATGGCCAGGCTGGCCTTGAACTCCTGACCTCAGGTAATCCACCCACCTCTGCCTCCCAAAGTGCTAGGATTACAGGCGTGAGCCACCGCGCCCGGCCTAACATTCGATTTATGTATTTTTTATGTTTTGCCATTCTTTTCCAACTCTTCTACTTTTTTGGCCATACCTCATGTGCCTACCACAAAATATATATTTTGTTAATACTTGTACTTTGAAAGGAAAAGAAAATAATTCCATCCTGCTCTCCGTCATTCAGATATACACTTGCCTATATTTCCCAACCTTTTCATGTATTACTACCAATTAAAATTGGAGCTCGATCCCAGGATTGGCCAAATGTAAGTCACAGTTTTCAATGAACATACACTATTTACACAAGAAGTTGATGTTCCTAAAGGAGAGGCATCTTAAATTTATCTGAGAGTGGGCCGGGCGCGGTGGCTCAAGCCTGTAATCCCAGCACTTTGGGAGGCCGAGGCGGGTGGATCACGAGGTCAAGAGATTGAGACCATCCTGGTCAACATGGTGAAACCTCGTCTCTACTAAAAAAATACAAAAAATTAGCTGGGCATGGTGGTGCGTGCCTGTAATCCCAGCTACTCAGGAGGCTGAGGCAGGAGAATTGCCTGAACCCAGGAGGCGGAGGTTGCGGTGAGCCGAGATTGCGCCATTGCACTCCAGCCTGGGCAACATGAAAGAACCGCCGTCTCAAAAAAAAAAAAAAAAAATTTATCTGAGAGTTCCTCATTTAGGCACAAACACACTTCCAACCTTAGCTAGCGGGAAAAAGTGGGGGACTCTCATTTATTTATTTTGAAACCATCTTAATTTATCAACTCACCTATTACATGGGCAGACACAAAGGCCACAGCATTTGTTGAGTTCTGTTAAAGTCTTCTCTGCTTCTCTCATGTCTTTATTTATTTGGTCCAAGCCTTCTTCTATGCGGTTTAGTTGTTCTAAGAATAAGTTGTGAAGTTACATTTTGTGTTCTATTCACAGTGTCAACCAGAAAATGCCATTATTATGAAGCAGCAAACTTCAACCTTGAATCTACCAATAACCCCTCACAGTGAATATGTCAGTGTCAAAAGGTATTAGAAGCTATTCAACATGAAAATAATCTTTCATGTACTGATCATGAGGCACCTAGCCTCTTGCTGTGGAAAAATTTGTTATAAGAAACTTGTATATGGCTGGGTGTGGTGGCTCAAACCAGTGATCCCAGCACTTTGGGAGGCCAAGGTGGGTGGATCACTTGAGGTCAGGAGTTCGAGACCAGCCTGGCCAACATGGTGAAACCCCGTCTCTAATAAAAATACAAAAAATTAGCCCGAGATAATGGCAGGCGCCTGTAATCCCAGATACCTGGGAGGCTGAGGCAGGAGAATAGCTTGAACCCAGGAGGTGGATGTTGCAGTGAGCCAAGATCGTGCCATTGCACTCCAGCCTGGGTAACAGGAGTGAAACTCCAGAAAAAGAGAAGAAAGAGAGAAAGGAAGAAAGGAGAAAAGAAGAAACAGAGAAAGAGACAGAGAGAGCTAGAGAGAGAAATAAAGAATATCATAATGTCTAAGGTACATATAACCAATGCACACAAAAAGCCATGCTGGCCTAACACATACTTGGTATATACAGTTGCGCATTGTTGCCTGCCATCCCAAATAGACAGTGAACATGATATAATTCAAATCAGAAGACAAGAAGTAAACATAGCATTCTTATTTTACAAAGGGAAGGCCCTCCCAAAGGCTGAAATGTATATGTGTCTAATTTGATAGAGCTTTTTGGCATCATAATCAAATTAAGAATTTCTGCTAATAATTTAACTCACCCCCTTGTTCATCCAGCATAGTGATGGTCTTGATTCCTACATCCTGAGACTAAAAGAAGGGGGGAAAAGGCTGATAGTACAATAAAACAAACCAAAAACAACAGAAACAAAACCTACAACAGCTGACAAATAGCAAGACAGGATCATTTAGAAACCTAAGTTCTCAGAGGATTAGAGCTACAGACAGAACTAGTATGCTTAAACTAACACACTTTAACATATTAGCCCCTCAAAATAGTTAAGTCACAAACTCATAGTGAATTCATCTTCCCTGTCATATTCCAATCATATTCCATATCCCTGTCATATTACTGCATGGTTTGACAATTTCAGCAACTGTTGATTTCAAATAATAAAGTGTATTGATACATTACCCTTTATCACTAATTCCAGCCAGAGGTTTAGGATCTCTCCTAGAAATTTCTATACTTAAGTTGATGACTAATACTTTCTTACCTCACTGGCTAAACCCAGGATTCTCCTCGTACTTTCCAGAGACTAGGAAAAAACACAGAGTTTTAGCATTCCAAAACAAGTAGGAAAAAAAAATCTGATCACAGGCCACATTCATGATGCTATTCTATTTTAAAAAACCGCCAGCTCAGGCCAGGCACAGTTGCTCACACCTACAATCCCAGCACTTTGGGAGGCCAAGGCAGGATTTCTTGAGTACTGCAGCTCAAGACCAACCAGGCAACATAGTGAGACTCTGTCTCCTTTAAAGGAAAAAACAAAAAGAAATGCTAGCCCATCCCTCCCTTTAAAACAAAGCAATGGCTGGGTGCAGTGGCTCACACCTGTAATCCCAGCACTTTAGGAGTCTGAGGTGGGCAGATCACGAGGTCAGGAGTTCGAGACCAGCCTGACCAACATAGTGAAATCCCTGTCTCTACTACAAACACAAAAATTAACCGGGCATGGTAGCGCATGCCTGTAATCCCAGCTACTCGGGAGGCTGAGGCAGGAGAACCACGTGAACCTGGGAGGCGGAGCTTGCAGTGAGCTGAGATCACACCATTGTACTCCAGCCTGGACAACAAGAGCAAAATGGTGTCTCAAAAAAAAAAAAAAAAATTAACGTAGGTAGAAATTGAAGTAAATTGTCTGGTGCGGTGGCTCATGCCTGTAATCCCAGCACTTTGGGAGGCCGAGGCGGGTGGATCACGAGGTCAAGAAATCAGACCATCCTGGCCAATATGGTGAAACCCCGTCTCTACTAAAAAAAAAAAATACAAAAATTAGCTGGGCGTGGTAGCACGCACCTGTAGTCCCAGCTACTTGGGAGGCTGAGGCAGGAGAACTGCTTGAACCCGGGAGGCAGATGTTGCAGTGAGCTGAAGTCTCGCCACTACATTCTAGCCTGGCTCCCGGCGACAGAGTGAGACTCTGTCTCGAAAAAAAGAAAAAAAAAAGAAATCTAAGTAAATTACAGATATTAGGAAATGTTAAACAGAAGTCTAGCATTTCTCACATACATACTACAGTATCTTTGTTTCACATAACTGTTAAGTAGTATTAATAATTACCTAAAAAAGATAAATCATACAAATTGTTTTCACTTTAGTTTTCTGGTGAGTTAAAAAGAAAATAAAAACTAGCAATGGCACTATGGGGCGAATGTGTTCTTTGATATTAACAGACTAGGAAGAGGCCAAAATGGTCCCTAAGAAGGCTCTCTCAGCCCTCCAGTATGAAAACTGAAATAGAATTATTTACTTATTTTAGGTAAAACATTTACCTCATCAGTAATCTGGTGAGCTCTCAGTTGAATTTCTTCTGATGACAGGTTATCCATGATGCATCAAAACTCTATTAGGCACAGAAATGGAAATGTTGATATTCTATAAGAATAACGATATATAAAAATTTATGTGAGCAACAAGTGTAGATTTATGGAATTTAGGAACATATCAGGAAAACAGGATAAAAGAATCTCTGTATCTACTAGTCTACCACAAGTAAGGAAATTAAGACTGAGAGAGACTAAATGAATACTTAACAAGAGTGCCAAGGGTGAACATAAAATACAGGTTTTAGGACTTCTAGGGAAGTACTCTTTAAAACAGGAAAGTGGACCCTCTACCTTGAGAAGCAAGGCATTATTGGAAGACAAGCTTTAAAAGACTATTAAAATGAATTTTTGGTTGCTCAATGTTCTTCATGTGTTGTTTGAACATGGAAAAGCAGTAAGTGAAGCAAAGTCCAATTTAGTAAAGTAACAAAATTTGAAGTTATGTGCCGGAAGAATGTAGGAAACATTTCTAAATATGCCAGTTGTCCAGGCTACTCATTGGAGAAAATACTTTCACTCTTAACAAGAAAAGGGAAATGCTGGTACAAACAGCTCAGAAAAGACTAAGGTTTTTATTATGCGTTAGACTCTCCTCCTCCAATAACTTACATTATTTGTTGTTTTAGTGGAGTCCCTAAGAAACCAAACAATTATTCTTCTGTACATAGTAACACAAAGAGAGATCTCATAGACATCGAAGCTACAAAATAAAACATTTTGTAGGTGTTATTCAGCATGACTGTTATCTAATTCCTCTTTGAGAAGTCATGTGGAGTAATAACAAGCATTGTGCAACGTATCTAGGTTTTTTCTTTGTTATGTTTGCTAGCTTTGTATGCATTTTCTCAAAACTCATTCATCAAAGCTCACTGTCAATCAAACAGATAAACTCTGGTTCATATTACAGATTTGCCTCCAGGAATGACAATGTCTGGAGACACTTCATTGTCACAACTTGGGCCAGGTGATGGGGGTGGTTGCTGGCATTTAGTAGGTAGAGGCGGAGAAGCTGCTAAACATCCTACAGCACTCTTCAAGAAAGCCCTCCAGCAAAGAATAATCTGACCTAAAATGTCAAAGTGCTGAGGTAAGAAACCTTGCCATGAATATACTCACTGATAAGCAGGAAACCTATTCTCCAAGAATGTACTGGACTGAATTCTTGGGAGGCAGAGATTTTATCTCTAACACCTAACAGGATCTGATAGTTAGTACTCCAAAAATAGCTGAAAGAACAAATAAGTTGAAAAACAGGGTGTACTCTCAAAGTATTTACGTGGCTCTTAGAAACAAAGCGCCATGTAACAGTAGCAAAGGCCAGGTGCAGTGGCTCATGCCTGTAATTCCAGCAATTTGGGAGTCCAAGGCGGGCGGATCATGAGGTCGGGAGTTTGAGACCAGCGTGACAACATGATGAAACTCCATCTCTACTAAAAATACATTAGATGGGCATGGTGGCCTGTGTACCTGTAATCCCAACTACTCAGGAGGCTGAGGCAGAAGAATTGCTTGAACATGGGAGGCAAAGGCTGCAGTGATCCAAGATCACGCCACCGCACTCCAGCCTGGGCAACAAGAGTGAGACTCTGTCTCAATAAAAGAAAAAAAGCAAAAAACCAATAGCACAGAGCCTGCAAATAATCACTAGAGCCACAAACCAAAAACTGCCATTGCAATTGTATGATATGATCACATATAAATCTTTTCTGTCACTTTTGGCCAGGCGTGGTAGCTCATGACTGGAATCCTAGCACTTTGGGAGGCAGAAATCAGCGGATTGCTTGAGCTCAGGAATTGGAATTAAGCCTGGGCAACATGGCAAAACCCCTTCTCTACAAAAAATACAAGAATTAGCTGGGCATGGTAGCATACTCCTATAATCCCAGCTACTGGAGAGGCTGAGGTGGGCGGATCACTTGAGTCCAGGAAGTTGAGGCTGCAGTGTGTCAAAATCATGCCACTGCACTCCAGTCTGGATGACAGAGCAAGATCCTATCTCCAAAAAAAAAAAAAAAAAAAAAAAAATTAAATATTTTCAGTCATTTTTAATTGAACCATTACTCTATCATTTTTATTTTTTATATTTTTGAAATGGAGTCTCGCTCTGTTGCCCAGGCTAAAGTGCAGTGGCGCAATCTTGGCTCGCTGTAACCTCTGCCTCCCAGGTCCACGCAATTCTCCTGCCTCAGCCTCCCAAGGAGCTGGAATTAGAGGCATGTACCACCACACCCTGCTAATTTTTGTATTTTTACTACAAATGGGGTTTTACCATGTTGGCCAGGCTGGTCTCAAACTCCAGACCTCAGGTGATTCATCCACCTCAGCCTCCCAAAATGCTGAGATTACAGGTATGAGCCCCTGAGCCCAGCCTGAATCACCACATCTAGCCCTGTTTATAATTTTACTATCATACCTAACTGTTTTACGGTTTAAGATTTTGAGCCTTGATTAAAGCTATTAGTGCTCATGAAAAAAAGTATTTTAAGTTCCAAGTTGAAGTTTCTATCTTGCTTGCCATAGATTGTGGTTCAGGCAAAAGTTCTCACACTAAGTAAGATACAGTCAAGATATAAAGATATCTGGCCGGGCGCGGTGGCTCAAGCCTGTAATCCCAGCACTTTGGGAGGCCGAGGCGGGTGGATCACGAAGTCAAGAGATCGAGACCATCCTGGTCAACATGGTGAAACCCCGTCTCTACTAAAAATACAAAAAAAAATTAGCTGGGCATGGTGGTGCGTGCCTGTAATCCCAGCTACTCAGGAGGCTGAGGCAGGAGAATTGCCTGAACCCAGGAGACGGAGGTTGCGGTGAGCCAAGATCGCGCCATTGCACTCCAGCCTGGGTAACAAGAGCGAAGCTCCATCTCAAAAAAAAAAAAAAAAAAAAGATAAAAAGATATCATTCATTAGATATAAGCATAAAAGGAACCATGTATTTTATTAATTTGCTAATTGTTTGAGTCTTTAGCTTTATCATACATTCCTATGTCCATGCTACTATTCCTCTTGTGTCACTCTTTCCTATTTACAATTACAAAAATAAAATGGAGATTATTTTTTGCACCCTCTCGCCTCCACATTTTTTCACACCTTTCCTTTCTATAATATCCCATGTCTGCTCCGGTAGCCTCATGCTTCTATATCACTTCCTAAAGCCCCAAATGAGATACCTCTTTAAAGCCTGCCCTTCCCAGTCAGTAATGCTCTGAAGTTGTCTATTCCTGTGTAACACCTCAATGCCTGAAAGAGAAGAAAATATGAAAAATAACACACACTAATCAATTAGTGCCTGGAAAAGGCACCCTTAGTGAGGTTTTCAGATATAGTATCCTGTGGGTTGGGAGATATTCTAGGGTAAGAAAGCCCAAATATCTCAAATTATGTAATTCTGTAATTCTATTCCTAGAGGTGATTCTTGCCAATTACAAGTCAGTCTTTGCTAGCTTCCTAGTAAAACAAACAAAACTCCAGAGTTATGACATTTCAATGCACAACTGACCTCTGCCCTGCCTTCTTTAAAAGAAAAGAGAAAGCACATGTAACCAGGAGATGGATAATGTGCAAAATCACTCCTGACATTGCAATGAGGTCATTCTGAAGGACACACCCTTTCAGTGAACTTCAAGTTCTGCTTAATATTTTTTTCTTCCCTAACCAGACAATACACAAGACAAGGAATAGTAAAGTTCTCCCAAATTTGGCATGCTGACATCAGGATGCAGCTGCCTAAGATTACTCTGGATCCTTGAGGGTTTTGAGCACAAGATTACAGTGCGGTCGTCCCTCAGAGGACTGGATTCTGGACTGCCTGTGGATATAAAAGTCAGCTCTCTGTAGATGGGAGTTTTACATATAAGAATACCATATTTTATTTTATTTTATTTTTTTTTTCGAGGCAAGATCTCACTCTGTCACCCAGGTTGAAGAACAGTGGTACAATCAGGTTCACGGCAGCCCTGACCTCCCAGGCTCAAGCAATCCTCCCTAGCCCCTTGAATAGCTGGGACTAAAGGTGCATGCACCATGCCCAGCTAATTTTTAAATTGTTTTTTAGAAACAGGGTCTCACTATGTTATCCAGGCTGATCTCAAACTCCTGGGCTCAAGCAATCCTCCCACCTCGGCCTCTCAAAGTCCTGGAATTATAGGGACAAGCTACTGCACCCTACTGAATACCATATTTTCTATCTGCATTTGGCTGTAGATGTGGAACCTGCTGATATGGAGGGCTGACTGTATTTACTGAAAAAAACTTTACATGTAAGTGGACCCAGCAGTTTAAGCTCCTGTTGTTCAAGGATCAACTGTATATGAAAGTAAGAGAGTCAAAATAGAATTGTAAGGGGGAGGACAGAGAGAGACAAGGAATAATACTCCCCAAGTTCTTATTGGCCTTTGCAAGTTTGCAAAGGGACAGACAGAATGTAACCTAGAATTAGCTACATAGTTTTACTCATATTTATTATTATCTGCAGACATATTCTTTATGGAATCAGGAAAAGGTTACCCAGAATATTAGAGAAAAGGTAACTGGTAGGGTGGGATGAAAAATAAAACAGGCCAGGCGCAGTGGCTCACGCCTATAATCCCAGCACTTTGGGAGGCCAAGGCAGGTGGACCAGAGGTCAGGCGTTTAAGATCAGACTGGCCAACGTGGTGAAACCTCATCTCTACTAAAATATACAAAAATTAAATGGGCAGGGTGGCTCATGCCTGTAATCCCAGCTACTTGTGAGGCTGAGGCAGGAGAACTGTTTGAACCCGGACCCGGGAGGTGGAGGCTGCAGTGAGCCGAGATCGCACCACTGCACTCCAGCCTGGGCTACAGAGTGAAACTCCATCTCCAAAAAAGAAAGAAAGAAAGAAAGAAAGAAAAATAAAACATCAGTTAACACAAAGATGCCATTAAATGTATTTTTCTCAGATTTAATCTAATCTATTAAATACTTGTGTCATTTTTCCAGTGCTCCTGGGAATTTATATTATGCTAATTGTGTGCCTTTGAGAGGAAAATGCAAGATTTTCTCAGTGCTTTTCCACTCTATTTCTCATGCTGTGGTTTACTTGGGCTTAGTAAAAGACTCCTAATTTGACCTTTTTCTTTTCTAATTTGAAAGTAGGCAGGAAAGAAAAGTTCACTGAGTACCTCTTAGATATGAAATACCCTACTATTTATCTGCATTATCATCTCCATTATACTATTTTACAGATGGAGAAACTAAGGCTCAGTTTAAGTAACTTGCCCAAGGTGACTGAGTCAGTAAAGAGCAGACTGATTATTTAGGCCAGAATCTACTCGCAAACTAAGTATAGTTCATGGTCTGGTAAAGAGTCTTTCTGGAGCTGGCAGTGGTGGCACATGTTTGTAATCCCAGTACTTTGGGAGGTGAAGGCAGGAGATTGCCTGAGGCCAGGAGTTCAAAACCAGTCTAGGCAACACAGTGAGACCCCTACAAATAATCAAAAAATTAGCTGGGCATGGGGGCACATGCCTGAAGTCCCAGGTACTCAGAAGGCTGAGGCACAAGCATTACTTGAACTCAGGAGGCAGAGGGTGCAGTGAGCCGAGATGGTGCCACTGTCCTCTAGCCTGGGTGACAGACTAAAACCCTGTTTCAAAAAAAGAGAGAGAGAGAATCTTTCTGTTGACTGTATCCACTGCCCCCTTAACAAATAACACATCACATGAGAGCTGCTGAATATTGGAAAATAGGCCAAGCGGCCCTATCTGATGGCTCATTTCAAAATTTCAGATGCTTTCTATAATAAGACCATGAAATTTTATCTCTTTTACAGACTCAAATAAGACAATTAAATTGAGGGAGAAATAGAAAGATCAGAGTAATCATGGTTTTCAACTGTCTTCTAGTATTTTAGAAACTGAAAATAATCTACATTAATTTAGAAAATGAGAAGAAGCCAGGTATAGTGGCTCACGCCTGTAACCTGAGCACTTTTGGAGGCTGAGGCAGGAAAACTGCTTGAGGTCAGTTTGAGACCACCCTAGGCTACACAGCAAGACCCTGTCTCCACAAAAAAACAACAAAAATAGCCAGGTGTGGTGATCAGTTCCTGTAGTCCCGGCAACTTAGAAGACTGAGTTAGGAGGTTCACTTTAGCCTGGGAGTTCAGGGCTGCAGTGAGCCATGATCCCCACTACACTCCAGCCTACCTAACAGAGCAAGATCCCAAAGAAAGAAAAGAAATAGGAAGGAAGGAAGGCAGGGAGGGAGGGAAAGAGAGGGAATAAAGGAAAGAGGGAACAGAAAGCAAGCAAGCAGGCAAGAGGCCAGTCGCGGAGGCTAACGCCTGCAATCCCAGCACTCTGGGAGGCCAAGACAGGCGGATCACCTAAGGTCAGGAGTTCGAGACCAGCCTGGCCAATATGGTAAAACCTTGTCTCTACTGAAAAATACAAAAATTAGCCAAGCGTGGTGATGTAATCCCAGCTATTTAGGAGCCTGGGGCAGGAGAATTGCTGGAAGCCAAGAGGTGGAGGTTACAGTGAGCCAAGATCACACACCTGTACTCCAGCCTGGGCAACAGAAAGACTCCACCTCAGGCCGGGTGCGGTGGCTCACGCCTATAATCCCAGCACTTTGGGAGGCCGAGGTGGGTGGATCACGAGGTCAAGAGATCGAGACCATCCTGGTCAACACGGTGAAACCCCGTCTCTACTAAAAATACATAAATTAGCTGGGCATGGTGGTACACGGCTGTAGTCCCAGCTACTCAGGAGGCTGAGGTGGGAGAATTGCTTGAACCCAGGTGGCAGAGGTTGTGGTGAGCCGAGATTGTGCCATTGCACTCCAGCCTGGGTAACAAGAGCGAAACTCCGTCTCAAAAAAAAAAAAAGGACTGCACCTCAAAAAAAAAAAAGCGCAAGCAGAAAGGAAGTAAAGGGAAGGAAGAAAGGAAAAGTAAATATGCTTCTTGGAAAGAAATACACAGAAAAAAGGCCCTGGAATTTAAATAAGGCCTTGGGAGATCCATGTGGCTTCACTTGTAAAACCGGAGAGCTAGTAATGAAGTAATGAATAAAGAATATTTTAAGTCACCATCAGGCTGGGTGCAGCGGCTCCTGCCTGTAATCCCAGCACTGTGGGAGGTAGAGGTGGGGAGATCACTTGAGGCCAGTAGCTTGAGACCAGCCTGGCCAATATGGTAAAACCCCATCTGTACTAAAAGAAAAATACAAAAATTAGGCAATTGCATTAGTGCACGTTTGTGTCTTGAGCCTGGAAGATGGAGGCTGAAGCGAGCCAAGACACACTGCACTCCACTCCAGCCTGGGTGACAGAGCAAGACTGTCTTAAAAAAAAAAAAAATTAGGATCAATTTCACAGGGTCCTGCCAAGAATGATTTTATAAAATAATTCTTTTTATACCGGTAAACAAGGATTTTGCAGCTAAAATATTCTACCAAATTAGTTTCCTGCCTTATTCCTTCTCTGAAAATTAATCACAATTAAGTTCCTCAATGAGTTACACTCAAAACGGTTTTTATTACCATACTTTTAAGTTCAGCATTCTCTCTGGCTTATTTTGATAGAAGGCTACTTCCATGGTAACCAATGCATCTGCAACAAATGGAAACTTCTGTGATAGCAGGATAACATAGTGGGTGAGAGAGGGAACTCCAGCATTCAAATTCCGGTCTCACAGTTTATTTATTGTGTGATCTCCAGGAAATTACCTAACCCCACTAAAACTCAGTTTCTGTATTTGTAAAACAGAGATAACACTCTATTTCATTTTTTTTTTTGTGTGAAGATTAAAAAGAGATGATCTGCACAAAGTACTTGGTACAATGCCTTGCACATGGCTGGTATCCAATGTTAGCCATTATTTTAATATTTTTACTGAAGTGGAAATAAATAGTAGGCAAAAAAAGGAAAGTAACAAGGTTGAATATGAGTGACATTTATGTAAATGCAGCTGAAGGTAACAGCTACTAAATATTAATACTTCCATCTGCAAGGCTAAATTTGAATATTAAAGTTGATGCTACTGTATAGTCTGTATACAACTTTATTTTTGAGATAGTCTCACTTGGTTTATTTTATTTTTCCGAGACTAGTCTTGCTCTGTAGCCCAGGATGGAGTGCAGTGGTGCAATCTTATCTAACTGCAACCTGTGCCTCCCAGGTTCAAGCGATTCTCCTGCCTCAGCCTCCTAGTAGCTGGGATTACAGGTGCCCGCCACCATATCTTTTTCTTTTTTTTTGAGACGGAGCCTTGATGTTGTCCCCTGGGTTGGAGAGCAATGGTGCAATCTTGGCTCACTGCAACCTCTGCCTACTGGGTTCCGGCAATTCTCCTGCCTCAGCCTCCCGAGTAGCTGAGATAATTTTTGTATTTTTAGTAGAGATGGGGTTTGACCGTGTTGGCCAGGCTGGTCTCAAAACTCCTGACCTCAGGTGATCCACAAGCCTCAACCTCCCAAAGTGCTGGGATTACAGGCGTGAGCCACCGTGCCCAGCCGTATTTTTTCTTTCTTCCTTTTTTTTTTTTTTGAGACTGAGGCTCACTCTGTTGCCCAGGCTGGAGTTCAGTGGCACGATCTCAGCTCACTGCAACCTGTGCCTCCCAGGTTCAAGTGATTCTCCTGCCTCGGCCTCCTGAGTAGCTGGGATTACATGAACTCTTGACCTCAAGTGATCCGCCTGCCTCGGCCTCCCAAAGTGCTGGAATTACAGGTGTGAGCCACAGTACCCAGCCAGGATCTCACTTTGTTGCCCAAGCTGGAGTACAGTGGTGCGACTTACCAGGCTTAAGTGATCCTCCTGCCTCAGCCCAAGGAGCTGGGACTACAGGTGTGCACCACCATGCCCAGCTAGTTTTTGTGATTTTTTGGTAGAGACGGGGTTTTGCCATGTTGCCCAGGCTGCTCTGGAATTTCTGGGCTCAAGCCATCCATCCTCCTCAGTGCTGGGATTACAGGTGTAAGTCACCATCAAGCCAGCTACATAGATCTTAACTATTTTCATGTCAGTCATGAGTCTGCACACATCAAGACAGTTACCAAACAGGCTTACATTAAACCAAGTTTCCATTCGCAGGCAACTCTGTGGATAAATATATACATAGATTTGCACGTCTAAAAAAAATAAAAGTTTTCCTTAAATAGTTTTTTCTTTTCTGGATAAGGCTGGATAAACAAGGTAGCACAAACAACAAAAAGGGGATTAGGTTATGAAGAAGATTAGTATATACGGTGAATAAATCAAATATGTATTATAATTACGTAGAAAAAAATATATAGGTAGAAAAAAGTTTGGTAGGTTGGGCGTGGTGGTTCACACCTGTAATCGAAGCACTTTGGAGGCCAAGGTGGCTGGATCACCTGAGGTCAGGAGTTCAAGACCAGCCTGACCAACATCGTGAAACTGCGTCTTAAAAAAAAAAAGAAAAAGTTTAGTAGGGAATCAACAAAATACTGCCAATAGCTGTGTGGTATTAGTAAAATTAAGAGTGATTTTTCTTCTTTTCCCAATTTTCCAAATAGTTTGCAATGCAGTTATATTTTAAATTTCATACATTTATTTTCATCATAAAATATGACAGATTATAACAATCAAGAAAACAGATTTATAAGTTCACAGAGCACAAAAACTACAGGTGTGTGCCACCACACCTGTTTTTTTGTTTTTTAATTTTTCGTAGAGACAGGGTCTCACTATGTTGCCCAGGCTGGTCTCAAACTCCTAGGCCAAAGTGATGCTCCTGGCTTGGTCTTCCTCCTGGCTTGGCCTCCCAAAGTGCTAGAATTACAGGTATGAGCCACTTTGCCTGGCAAGGGTCTCATTTATGTTAAGGATAGCTTCCTCCTTTTACTTCCTCTCTCAGGTTTCCTTTCTATCTCCTTCTATACAAACAACTTTAACCATTTTTATTTATAGGTCCCAAAACTATGCAAATATATGTATTTTTCTCTTTTTAAAAATTCTTTTCTCTTTACCATACAACGTCTATAACTCAAATGCAAATATAATAAGTACATCACAGAATCATATCTATTAAATAGATTGGTTTCAGGCTGGGCACAGTCACAGTGGTTCACATCTGTAATTGCAGCACTCTGGGAGGCCAAGGCGGGGAAATCACCTGAGGTCAGGAGTTCAAGACCAGCCTGGCCAACATGGTGAAACCTTATCTCTATTAAAACATACCAAAAAATTGGCTGGGTGTGGTGGTGGGTGCCTGTAATACCAGCTACTCGGGAGGCTGAGGCAAGAGAATCAGTTGAACCCGGGAGGCAGAGTTTGCAATGAGCCAACATTGCGCCACTGCACTCCAGCCTCAGGACAGAGTGAGACTCCATCTCAAAAAAAAAAAAAGAAAAAAGAAAAAGCTTGGTTTCAAAGTACACTGAAGCACATGATTCAAGACAGAAATCATATTAACGAGCTGGAAAGTACCACTAAAAATCAGGAACCAAAAGGAAAGCAAAATTACATTTTTAGGCCTACAGTCCCAGCTATTCAGGAGGCTGAGGCAGGAGGATCACCTGAGCCCAGTAGTTTAAATGTAACCTGGGCAACAGAGCAAGACCCTGACTCTAATTACAAAAAAAAAAAAAAAAAAAAAATTACACTTCAGTTTTACAGAAGCATGTATGGTAACTTAATTGCTTGATGTCCAACAGCTGGTCTTTAAGTCCCTGTCAAATTTGGAACTTCCACAGTTCTACTCTAAGTGACCCAGGAGTAATCCTGGGGAGGCAGATGTAAGTTTGATTGTAATCAATTATATTAACCCTATTTATGAGAATGGTTGTGTGAACAAAAAGGGGATGTTCTATGTGAAAGATAAGAACGGGGTTCAAGAGCCAGAAGCTGGCAATCTACCCAGGAAGAGACAATATCGCAGGCATAAATGTGGTATCTGTCAGGGACATACCAAGTGTGGGGTGAGAACAATTGGCAAGGATTCACCCTGCCTGAATAAAATATTCACCAAAACCATCCACATAGTTTAGCTCTTATTAAGTTCACTTACATGCCTTATTTATTTAGGTAGAGATAGGGTGCCTCGCTATGTTGCCCAGGCTGGTCTTGAGCTCCTGGCCTCAAGATTCTTCTGCCTTAGACTCCCAGAGTACCAGAAGGCATGAGCTAGCACACCCATGTATGGAGGGCTGAGGATGGCTTTAAAAGGCAGACAGAACACACATTATGAAGGGCTATGTATACTTTACCAAGAAGTTTGAAATTTATTTTGCTATGCTGCCTAGGTTGGTCTTGAACTCCTGGCCTCAAGCAATGCTCCCACTTCAGCCTCCCAAGTTGTTGGGACTACAGACATACCATCACACTTGACCTGAGTTTTGAAAAGTTTTGAAAGGCCATTTAAAGTAATTTCAATTTCCAAAACACTGTCAAAACAAATTTAAACAAACTTTACATCTAAGTTACGGAACTCACTGAAAGTAACAAGGGAGAGAATTCTGGAAAAACATAGGAGTCGCTGATTTAAATATTTTAGTAGCAACACAACCCAAATTGAGACCCAAACCAAAATGTGAATCTAAATGAGTACAAATGGGCCTCTTCTACTCCTAATATTTAAAAATATACAGTGCATGCTATTTCCTGGCTCCATTATCTACTTCCTCCAATTGTTGGAGGCACTCAATATATCTGTTTCAAGTTTCTACCTACCACAGCAAAGAAAAGAGCAGTCCTGGCTGGGCATGGTGGTTTATGCCTGTAATCCCAGCACTTTGAGAGGCAGAGGCGGGTGGATCATCTGAGGTCAGTAGTTTGAGACCAGCCTGGCTAACATAATGAAACCATTTCTGCTAAAAATACAAAAAATTAGCTGGGCGTGGTGGCACATGCCTGTAATCCCAGCTACTCCCAGACTGAGACAGGAGCATCATTTGAACCTGGGAGGGGGAGGTTGCAGTGAGCCAAGATCGCGCACCATTGCACTCTGGCTTGGGCAATAAGAGAAAAACCCCATCTAAAAAAAAAAAAAAAAAAAAAAAAAAAGAGCAGTCCTTGTCATCTGCCCCTCTGTCAACCTAAAGATCTGGAAACAAAATATAATAATGGAACAAAAAGTTCAGCACCCTTGGAGATAAGCAATATTATATACTACACATGCTATCGTATACATAATGTGGAGTACAAACATAGCTCAAAAACATGTTCAGAATGTTGGAGATAAATGAACCAAATGAGGGAGAAAAAAAAGCCTGAATTCAGGGGGAAAAAAAAAAAAAAGGCAGCTGATTTCACAAAAATAGCAAAGAGCAAACATCCTCTTTTTCCTTTTTGCTCTTCTAATCTACCCCAACCTTGACTTCCCAGGCTCAAGTGATCCTCCACCTCAGCCTTCTGAGTAGCTGGGATCACAGGCACCAAGCACCAGGCCTAACTAGTTTTTTAAAAAAAAATTTTGTAGAGACAGTTTTGCCACGTTGCCCAGGCTGGTCCCAAATTCCTGGGCTCAAGCTATCCTTTTCCCTCAGCCTCCCAAAGTGCTGGGATTACAGGCATGAGCCACTGCCTGGCCCTAATCTGCTTTCATCTGGTGGAACAAGTTAAATTTGCTAGAATTGTGTTAAGATAATGGTGTCATTATAGAGATCACAGAATCTTCAAGACCATTAGCTTTGGTTCAATCTTCATTTTATTTTAAAAATGAGCTGATTGGGACTCCATGTTTGGGTCCCCTTCCACGAACACTCCCTTCATGGAAGCTGTTTTCTCTCTCCTGGATTTCTCCTCTGGGGTCCCCTTCCACCGTCTCTTGTGGAAGCTTGTCTTTCCCTCCTAAACTCCATCTCTCTCTATTCCCTTCCACTCAGTGTGGAAGCTGCTTTTCTCTCCTGGATTCCATCTTTCTGGATTGTCTCACTCAGTGTGAGTTAGCTGTTTCTTTCTCTCTCCTTCTCCTGTTTCTCTCTCTTTAAATAAATCACTTTCTACAAACAAAAAATTAAAATGAGCTGATTAGGCCCAAAGCAGTATTTTCCAAAGTACGGAGCAAGAATATGATTTTAGCTGTTGCACACAGAAGAATTGCATATTTAACAGTTATGTATTTATTACAATGGATACTCAAAAGGTATATAATACATAAAAACCATGATTTCACAGATTATCACTTTGGAAGTGGGCAATGTTTTTTTAAAAAGCCCATTAAACATGAAGTAGAATAATAACAGTACTCCAAACAGCAAAAATTATGATGTGGTATGACTCATAGGTGAAGACTCAATAGCTGTCCCATGAGTACAGGCCTGTTTTTGTTTACTTTCTTTCTGGTTCTAGGTTGTGTTCTGAATGACTGGAAGAGATGTGACCTTTAGTTAAGTGAGCTTGTGTACTGTACCTAAGTTCATTCAGAGTACAAGAAACGAACACCAAGATGCATACAGAAATTCCAGTTTATATGAAACAGTGTAATTTTGTTAGGAAAATAATAGCGCAGTAAGTCATCCTTATGCTGGAACTACGATAACATCGATTTTCTAGTGCATAAACACATACTACAAGCACCTAAAAAAAAAAAACCTAGCAAGACAAATATTCAAGCTGCAGGCTAAGTTACACAATCACTTAAATTACTTTCACATGACCTGTCACAGGAGTATGGCAACACAAGGTGTTTCTCTTATTTGCTGATATTTCTTTCTTTTTTTTGAGACGGAGTCTTGCACTGTCTCCCAGGAGTTCAGTAGCACAATCTCCGCTCACTGCAGCCTCCACCTCCCAGGTTCAAGCAATTCTCCTGCCTCAGCCTCCACAGTGGCTGGGATTACAGGAATGCACCACCATGTCTGGCTAATTTTTCTATTTTTAGTAGAGACCATGTTTCACTATGTTGGCCAAGCTGATTTTGAACTCCTGACCTTGTGGTCTGTCCACCTCGGCCTCCCAAAGTGCTGGATTACAGGCGTGAGCCACTGCACTTGGAGCTAGTATTTCTACCAATGCATTCCTTCTCATTACAGCTTGCCAAAAGAACAAATGACAAATGATCATTTGGATGCCTTAGGCATCAACTTTGCTGGTGGCAGAAATATTAATTTTTCTTATTTTACTATAAAATATTTTAAGATTAGATTTCAAAGTATTCCAGCTAATGATGTCTCATGAATTTCAAGTGTTGTATTTTCCAGGTTAGGCAAGAACATGGGCAAACCGCTTGTATCTGGCCATATATGCACTATTTTTTTTCTTTTTTTCTTTGAGACAAAGTCTTGCTCTGTCACCCAGGATGGAGTAAAGTGGTGCAATAATCTGCTCGCTGCAACCTCCGCCTCCCAGGTTTAAGTGATCCTCCAGCCTCAGCCTCCCAAGTAGCTGGGATTACAGGCATGTGCCACCACGCCCAGCTAATTTTTGTATTTTTTAGTAGAGACAGGGTTTCACTATGTTGGCCAGGCTGGTCTCAAACTCCTGACCTATGGTGATCCACCCACCTCAGCCTCCCAAAGTGCTGGGATTACAGGCGTGAACCACTGCACGTGGCCATATATGCACTATTATTATTTTACTGGGACATCCAGAACCAGTCTTAATAGCAGCAGGGCAGATGGAGTAATATCATTCTCAATTCTTGAAACATCTGCTACTAAGAAGCTACACTATCTTCACATGGCTGAGGGAACACTTTCAGAAAGCTGCCAGTATCCAAACTCCCCTTTACCAGTCACAGTCCCTTGGCCCTGATATGGTTTGGCTATGTCCTCACCCAAATCTCAACTCGAATTGTAATCCCCAATGGTATGTGGAGGGACCTGGTAGGTGACTAGATCAAGGGGTGGTTTCCTCATGCTATTCTCATGATAGTGAGTGAGTTCTCAAGAGATATGAATGGCCTTGTAAGGGGCTCGTCCCCCTTCACTCTCTCTTTCCTGCCACCTTGTGAAGAAGGTACTTGTTTCTTCTTTGCCTTCCACCACGATTTTAAGTTTCTTGAGGCCTCCCCAGACATGCGGAACTGTAAGTGGATTAAAGCTCTTTCCTTTGTAAATTACCCAGTCCCAGGTATTTCTTTATAGCAACATGACAACAGACTAATACCATAAATTGGTACTAGGATTGGGGCACTGCTATAAAGATAACCTGAAATGTGTAAGTAACTTTGGAACTGGGTAATGGGCAGAGGCTAGAACAGTTTAGAAGGCTCAAAAGAAAATGGGAAGATACGGGAAAATTTGGAAATTCCTAGAGACTTGTTGAATGGCTTTGACCAAAATGCTGATAGTGATATAGACAATGAGGTCCAGGCTGAGGTAGTCTCAGATGGAGATGAAGAACTTATTGGGAACTGGAGTAAAGGTCATTCTTGCTAAGCTTTAACAGAAAGACTGGCGGCATTTTGCCCCTGCCCTAGAGATCTGTGGAACTATGAACTTGAGAGAGATGATTTAGGATATCAGGTAGAAGACATTTCTAAGAAAGTGTTCAAGAGGTGACAGCAAAAAAGTCTGGAAAATTTGCATCCTGACCATGTAATAGAAAAGAAAAACCCATTTTCTGAGGAGAAATTTAAGCCAGCTGCAGAAATTTGCATAAGTAACAAGGAGCTGAATGTTAATCACCAAAACAATGGGAAAAATGTCTCCAGTGCATGTCAGAGATCTTCAAGGGAGCCCCTCCCATCACAGGACCTGAGGCCTAGGAAGAAAAAATGCTTTCTTGGGCAGCCTCACGACTTGGGGCCCTGAGTCCCAGCTGCTCTAGCTTCTGCTGTGGCTACAAGCGGCCAAGGTACAGCTTGGGCTGTTGCTTCAGAGGGTGCAAGCCCCAAACCTTGGTGGCTTCCACATGGTGCTGGGCCTGCAGGTGCACAGAAGTCAAGAAATGAGGTTTGGGAACCACTATCTAGATTTCAAAGGATGTGTGGAAATGCTTGGATGTTCAGGCTGAAGTCAGCAGCAGCGGACGAGCCTTCATGGAGAACTACTGCTCGGGAGGTGCAGAAGGAAAATGTGGGGTTGGCTCCCCCATAGAGTCCCCACTGGGGCACTGCCTAGTGGAGCTGGAGGGCCACCATCCTCCAGACTCCAGAACGGCAGGTCTGCAAACAGCTTGCACCATGCACCTGGAAAAGCTGCAGGCACTCAACAGAGCAGCCTCTGGGCCTGAACCCTACAAAGCCACAGGGGCAGAGGTGCCTAAGGCCTTGGGAGCCCACCCTTTGCATAAGCACGCCCTGGATGTGAGACATGTAGTCAAAGGAGATTAAAATAAACTTTAAGATGTAGGCCGGTCGCGGTGGCTCACGCCTGTAATCCCAGCACTTTGGGCGGCCGAGGCGGGTGGATCACGAGGTCAAGAGATCGAGACCATCCTGGTCAACATAGTGAAACCCTATCTCTACTAAAAATACAAAAAATCAGCTGGGCATGGTGGCGCATGCCTGTAATCCCAGCTACTCAGGAGGCTGAGGCAGGAGAATTGCCTGAACCCAGGAGGTGGAGGTTGCAGTGAACCGAGATCATGCCATTGCACTCCAGCCTGGGCAACAAGAGCGAAACTCCGTCTCAAAAAAAAAAAAAAAAAAAAGATGTAATGACTGCCCCACTGGATTTTTGACTTGCATAGGGCCAGCAGCCTCTTTGTTTTGGCCAATTTCATCCATTTGGAATGGGAGCATTTATCAATGCCTGTTCCTTCATAACATCTTAGAAGTAATTAACTTGCTTTTAATTTTACAGGCTCCTATGCAAAAGGGACTTATCTTGTCTCAGATGAGACTTTGGACTTGGACTTTTGGGTTAATACTAGAATGAGTTAAGACTTTGGAGGCCTGTTGGGAAGGCATGATTGTTTTTCGAACTATGAGGACATGAGATTTGAAAAGGGCCAGGGGGCCGGGTGCAGTGGCCCAGGTCTGTAATCCCAGCACTATGGGAGGCCGAGGTGGGTAGATCATGAGGTCAGGAGATCTCAACCAGCCTGGCCAATATGGTGAAACCCTGTCTCTACTAAAAAACACAAAAATTAGCCAGGCATGATGGTGCAGGCCTGTAGTCCCAGCCACTCAGGAGGCTGAGGCAGGAGAATGGCTTGCACCCAGGAGGCAGAGGTTGCAGTGAACCGAGATCACACCACTGCACTCCAGCCTGGGCGACGGAGTGAAACCCCATCAAATAGAAAGAAAGAAATAAAAAGAGGGACAGAGAGAGTGCACAAGCAAGCAAGCACGGGCAGAATGATATCGTTTGGCTATCTATAATCTCATCTCAAATCTGGTGGGAGGTGATTGGATTGTGGGGGTGGTTTCTCCCATGCTGTTCTCAAGATAGAGATATGGGCCGGGCGCGGTGGCTCAAGCCTGTAATCCCAGCACTTTGGGAGGCCGAGGTGGGTGGATCACGAGGTCAAGAGATCGAGACCATCCTGATCAACATGGTGAAACCCCGTCTCTACTAAAAATACAAAAAATTAGCTGGGCATGGTGGCGCGTGCCTGTAATCCCAGCTACCCAGGAGGCTGAGGCAGGAGAATTGCCTGAACCCAGGAGGCGGAGGTTGCGGTGAGCTGAGATCGCGCCATTGCACTCCAGCCTGGGTAACAAGAGTGAAACTCCGTCTCAAAAAAAAAATAAATAGGGCCGGGCGTGGTGACTCACGCCTGTAATCCCAGCACTTTGGGAGGCCGAGGCGGGTGGATCACGAGGTCAAGAGATCGAGACCATCCTGGTCAACATGGTGAAACCCCGTCTCTACTAAAAATACAAAAAAAATTAGCTGGGCATGGTGGCGCGTGCCTGTAGTCCCGGCTACTCGGGAGGCTGAGGCAGGAGAATTGCCTGAACCCAGGAGGCGGAGGT
>NW_022436977.1:22381836-22393055 GCF_009761245.1 Sapajus apella
AAAAAAAAAAAAAAAAAAAAAAAAAAAAGATAGAGATATGATGGTTTTATAAGGGTCTCTTCCTCCTTCACTCTCTCCTGACATCTTGTGAAGAAGGTACTTGCTTCTCCTTTGCCTTCCACCACGATGATAAGTTTCCTGAGGCCTCCTCAGCCAGGCAGAACTGTGAGTTGATTAAACCTCTTTCCTTTATAAATTACCCAGTTTGGGTATTATTTTTTTTTTTTTCAAGTCTGAGTCTGTCTCCCATGCTGGAGTGCAGTGGCATCATCTCCCTTCACTGCAACCTCCGCCTTCCAGGTTCAAGTGATTCTCCTGCCTCAGCCTCCTGAGTAGCTGGGATTACAAGCGCCAGCCACCATGCCAGGCTAATTTTTGTATTTTTAGTAGAGATGGGGTTTCATCATGTTGGCCAGGCTGGTCCCGAACTCCTAACCTCAAGTGATCCTACCACCTCGCCTCCCAAAGTGCTGGGATTACAGGCGTGAGCCACCGCGCCCGGCCTCGGGTTCTTCTTTGCAGCCCTGTGAGAATGGACTAATACAGACTCCATTCCAGGAGATGACAAATAGCAAAAGGCAAAAGGACACTCCCTTCTTGCCCTTTTTCTCCCCAACTTTTGTCTTTACGTTTCCTCCCATCAACTGCCTTTCCTAACATTGTGGTGACTAATGATTAAAGAAGAAAAAAAGAACGAGGTGAAAAAACACTTTACTTTTCCCTCCCACCACTCCAATCCCGAATTGTGAAATTCATTATTTTACTGATCCTCTTATTTGTGCAGTAAAGCCGTGAGGTAAGGGTGAGCCTTTCTAGAGAGTAAGGACTATCCAATACCAGGAACCTCAGAGTCCTTCCTCAAACCATTATCTTAGAGCTATCTGATCACCGTGGTCACCATACATGCAGTCTACTAATGTCAACCACAGCAGCACAGTAGGGGTGAGGGGCAAGAGGTGATCTCTGTTTAATTTCGAGGAAGAGTCCAGGGAACCACCATCCAGCCACCCTTCCTCCACTGGCTCCTCGAGGTTCTCCCGGCGCCTCCCCTCCTAGCTTCGGGCCCATCTGCCGAGTAAGGGCCAGGGCGCCCCCTCGTCCGCTTAAGCCTGACCCCACCAACTTTTCAACCAATACGATATACTCTCAGACTTCATCCCGGTCAGCTCCCTCCACCCCACTCCTAGAGACTCACCAAGCGGGTGAAGCCACTCCGCTCCGGCCGCTGTAGGTCCGACACCCCAACACCGGACCCGGCGCGGCGCCCTTGTCGCGCCTGCGCGCGCCCAGGCCGCGCGCCTGCGCACTTCCCGTGCACCGCGGACGCGAACACACCCCTGCAGCTGGAGCCAATCACGGTGCTGGGGGTTTAAATCTCCCTGCCACGGTGGCGGAGAGCCTGGGAATTCACCAGTTAACCGGATAGACTTCAGTCCTGCCCGAGGCTGAGAGGTGTTCATCCAATAAACATTTACTGAGGACAAACCGTGTGCCAGATGAACGCTAAGGAAAAGAAAGCGAATAGAAAGCTTTCTCTGCCCTTCAGCGCCTTTCAATCTGTCTAGACTAAGATATAGATATGTAAACAAATTATAGTGGATGGAATACAGTGCATAGTACATAGAAAATCCGAGGCGTCTTTGGCTGGTAATAAACAAAGCGTTTCATTCTTAGGGGTGTCTGGAAGGGTTCCCGGAGGAAGTGACTTGAGTCATGAAGGATAAGTAGGAGTTCCCCGGAAATCCGGCAGAAAAGGAGCTAGAGTTTCCCAGGTTCTGGGGAACAACTGGTGTCAAGAACAACATAACGCATTTTGGAAGTTTCTAGTACTGTATCCTTGTTAAAGGCTTAGTGCTAATCGTACATCCCCGAGTGTAGAGGGAAGAAAGCTTTAAAAGGCCAACAATGACTAGATTTTGGAAGGTCTTGGAATTTTGGACCACTTTGTACTATAGGCTCTGAAAGCTATGGAAGGGTTTTAAGCAGATGGGTGATTATTGTAAACCATTTGCTGCAGGAACCTTTCCACACACCTCTAAGAATAAAGTGCTGGAAATCAAGAAAAGAAAGTGCTTCAAAAGGAAGTAGTCCATTCCTAAGGAGGACGAAGCCTGAGAAATGTTTAAATTTCGTAACACAGAGGTCACTGATTATCTCAGTGAAAGCTGTTTGGTGGAATGCTGCGGTTGAAAAAATAGTTTGGAGATGAGGGAGATATAGAGATGGGGACAGGTTGTAGAATGCTTTTGGAAAGGTTGACCTTGACAGGGAGGAAGGAGGGAGGATGACGAAGGATCAAGATTTTTTGTTTTTGGCCGGGCGCGGTGGCTCACGCCTGTAATCCCAGCACTTTGGGAGGCCGAGGCGGGTGGATCACGAGGTCAAGAGATCAAGACCATCCTGGTCAACATGGTGAAACCCCGTCTCTACTAAAAGTACAAAAAATTAGCTGGGCATGGTGGCACGTGCCTGTAATCCCAGCTACTCAGGAGGCCGAGGCAGGAGAATTGCCTGAACCCAGGAGGCGGAGCTGAGATCGGGCCATTGCACTCCAGCCTGGGTAACAGGAGCGAAACTCCGTCTCAAAAAAAAAAAAAAAAAAGATTTTTTGTTTTTGTTTATTGGATTTTTTTTTTTTTTGAGACAGAGTCTTCCTTTGTCGCTAGGTGCCAGGCTGGAGTGCAGTGGCGGGATCTCGGCTCACTGCAATCTCCGCCTCCCGGGTTCAAGCACTTGTCCTGCCTCAGCCTCCCGAGTAGTTGGGACTACAGGCATACAGTACCACGCCCAGCTAATTTTTGTATTTTTAGTAGAGATGGAGTTTCACCATGTTGGCCAAGATGGTCTTGATCTCTTGATCTCGTGATCTGCCCGCCTCGGCCTCCCAAAGTGCTGGGATTAAAGGCGTGAGCCACCGAGCCCGGGTGTTTTTTGGATTTTTGTTAGAATTAAGACAGGAGAAATTTGAGCACTGTAGGGAAGATTCAACTGAGAAATAATGTTTGAATAAAGGAAGAGAAGGGATAGTCAGTAGGCAAAGAAGTTCTTGAAAGGGTAAGAATAGCAACAGTTTAGAGGCAGTTCAAAGCACTGGTGAGAGGAGTGGTTTTGGAAGAAGGGAGGGAGGGAGAAAGAGAGAGATGATACTTCCCCAATTATGAGAGGAAGAATGTGTCTGTTTGTATGTTTAGTAAAAGGAAGTTAAAGTTCTCTTTTGATGACCTGTTTTCTCTGTGAAGTTGGAGATAGGGTCATCTGACAGAAAATGAGATAGTATCGGGAGTTTAAATGAAAGTTGAGAAGATTTGGAATATTGTAGAAAGTAATACAACAAATTGACAGAAAAACATTGTAGGACTGGTAACCAATATTGAGGGCCTTTTTAATATGGGCAAAAATGAACTCACCATTTTCTGCCCTCCTGTGTAGCTTTCTCAAGCAGTAGTCACTTTTCAAGGGCAGAGGTGGAGAAAATGCATAGTTGAGTTCATTTAGAGTTGGGATGGTCATTGATATAATTCCATGGTTCTCAACCAGGGACAATTTTGTCCTCCACGGGATATTTACCAATGTCTGTGATAACAGGGAAATGGGGGGTGGATACTACTACCATCTTGTCCAGCGATGCTGCTACATACACACACATACACACACACACACACACACACACACACACACACACAGAAAGAGAAAGAGAGAGAGAGAGAGAGAGAGAGACAGGGTCTTGCTCAGACTGGAGGGCAGTGGTGTGATGTTGGCTCACTGCAACCTCTACCTCTTCGGCTCAGATCCTCCCACCTCAGCCTCCCAAGTAGCTGGGACTACAGGTGTGCACCACCACACTCGGCTAACTTTCACATTTTTTGTAGAGACGAGGTTTCACCATGTCACCTAGGCTGGTCTCAAACTCCTGGATTCAAGCAATCTGTCTGCCTTGACCTCCCAAAGTTCTAGGATTACAATGTGCTAGATTACATAGTTCTAGGATTACACAGTGCTCCTGATCTGCTGCTAAACATCTTATAATGCACACAATACCCTTGACAACAAAAAAGTATATGTTCCAAAATGTCAGTAATCCCAAAGTTGACAAACCCTCAAGTAGCTTACCTTAACACTCACCAATATCTGACTGTGGTCTTCTAAAGGCTTTTCCTTGAACGATGGGCCAGAGTTTACAGGGTAAAATAGTTCTTCCATTGCATGCCTTTGAAGGAGAATAAAATGAGCAGCATACCACAGCCCTTGAGTGTTTCAAGGACTTGTGATGTCACAAACACAGAACTGGAAGTTTCCGAAACCTCTAGAAGCAAATCTGGATTTACGTAGAGATTAATGTAACCGCTCACTTTTATTTGAGACATTGAAGGTCTGGTTAAACAGAGATGTTATAATCTCAATAATATAAGGGGAACATTTAACATAATGATCAACCTTAATGTCATTTCCTTTATCTGACTAGTCTCAGTCACCAAAATTATGGCTCTGAGAGAATGGGTATGGGCTAAGTTTAATAATAAATATAGGTGGCCGGGCACGGTGGCTCACACCTGTAATCCCAGGACTTTGGGAGGCCAGAGCCCGCAGATCACTTGAGGTCAGGAATTTGAGACCAGCCTGGCCAACATGGCGAAACCCTGTCTCCACTAAAAATACAAAAATTATCTGGACATGATGGTGCATGTCTGTAATTCCAGCTACTTGAGAGGCTGAGGCAGGAGAACTGCTTGAACCCGAAGGCAGAGGTTGCGGAGAACCAAGATAGTGCCACTGCACTCCAGCCTGGATGACAGAGCGAGACTTCATCTCAAAAATAACAATAATAATAATAAATGTAGGCTGGGCACAGTGGGTGACACCTGTAATCCAGCACTTTGGAAGGCTGAGGCAGGTGGATCACTTGAGCCCAGGTGTTTGAGACTAGCCTGGGCAAGATGGTGAAACCCATCTCTACTTAAAAAAAATTATAAATACCTTAGGCATGAGTAAGAATAAAACCAGTTGCCAGGCGCCGTGGCTCACACCTGTAATCCTAGCACTTTGGGAGGCCGATGGGTGGATCACATGAGGTCAGGAGTTCAAGACAAGCCTGGTGCACTTGGTCAAACCCCATCTTTATTTAAAAAAAAAAAAAAATATATATATATATATATATATATAAACAAAACAAAAGAATAAAACCAGTTATAATGGAATGTCTGCTCTGTGATAGGCAGCATTCATAGATAAACACTTGACTATGTTATTTAATTTTAGCAACACCCTGTGAGATAACATTATCCTAATCTTAGGGTTTTTTGTTTGCTTTGTTTTTTTTGAGACCCAGTCGCTGTCTGTTGCCAGGCTGGAGTGTAGTGGCGTCATTTTGGCTCACTGCAACCTCTGTCTCCCGGGTTCAAGCCGTTCTTCTGCCTCAGGCTCCTGAGTAGCTGGGACTACCGGCGCCCGCTACCACATCCGGCTATTTTTTTTTTTTTTTTTGAGTAAAGAAGGGGTTTCACCATGTTGGCCAAGATGGTCTCGATCTCCTGACCCACCCGCCTCGGCCTCCCAAAGTGTTGGGATTACAGGCATGAGCCACCGTGCATGGCCCAACATTATCCTAATTTTAACTCAAGATCTTGCGGTTCCAAGAAAAATTTTAATTTACCCAAAGTCGTAAATTATTAGTAGCTAGTCCAAGATCTGAAACTCGGGCAGGTCTGTCCTAAAAGCTCTTGCACCTCCCATTAAATTTTAGTAAACTTTACAAGGAAGGGGTGATTTCAAAATTTAGCCTTAACAGTTGCCACTGACTAAAGGAAATGGCGGGACACCAAGGAAGGTGCTAGAGGGAGGCCGGGAAAGAACAAGGAGAAATAAGGAAAATGAAAAAGGGACCAGGAAGGCTGTTCACAGCGTCCGATGCTGCGGACCGACTCTCCCGCAAGTTGGCCTGCCTTTGTTCCTCCTCCATTCTTTTTGAGAAAAACCTCTTCCTGCGTGTCCGTTGTTCACTCTCTTGTGTTCAAATAAAGCTAGATTATTGAGAACGGCGGCAGGCAAAGGAAAAAAAAAAAAGGAGCGTGACGGCTTCGCTGTGCGCCTGCGCGCTGGCGGCGGCTGTGGCGGGGCCCGGCGGGGAGCGGGTCCGGAGCAGGCTCCCGGACCCAAATCTGAAGGGGGAGTGTGGGGCGTCAGGGAGCTCCCTCGCCTGGCCTTCGGCGGCCTGATGGAGTAAGAGGGGTTGGCTGTGAATGTGAGTATCGATGGGCCGGCCTGCGTTGAGCGTATTGGAGCGCAAGGGTCCTGCTGGTCTGTCCCTTAGGGAGGTTGTAGGGCTGCAAGACCCGGCCGGCTTTCTGCGCCGGCAGGCTGCGGCGCAGGGGTAACCCAGGGGTCCACTCTCCCAGAGCCGGAGCGGGATTACAGGCAGGCGGTGCTGCTGGCTTCGGGGTACGGATTTTCGTGGGGGCGTTCCAGCTCTGCTCCCAGCCCCAGAAGGAAACGTGGCTCCAAAGCCTTGACCTTTAGGGGAAGCCGCTGACCTCCTTCGGTCCTCAGTTGGGCAGGGAGTCCAAAGACCCTGGTGCTTAAAGCCCATAGTGTCAGGCCCGGGACACAGTTCAACCTCCCGCGACTGACAGCCTTCGTTCCTTTTCCTCCTTTCGTTTCTCTGCTTGTGTGATGCATCTTAATAATAGCAACTAATTATGGAGCGGTTACTGTGTTCATTTAATATTTAGTCAGAATCTCCGTTTATAGTTATGGAAAGGAAACGCGTTACACCCTCCTCCTCCCCTTTCAGTTTGTTGTTTAATCATCTTTGAGAGTAAGATTTGTTGAGAAGTTTGAGATATTCATGGCTTTTAGCAACTTGAGACTGCCATTCTAGGTAAGGGAAGTTCTCTTGCTTAGCAAACAAGTGCTGTATCCACCATAATGGTTTATATCCAGTCTATTCAAACCAAAAATAACTTCTGAGTACTTACTAAGAGCTCAGTACTGTTGTAAATCCCATGGGAAACCTTAAAATTTGCTTTAAGGGCCGGGCGCGGTGACTAACGCCTGCGATCTTTGGGAGGCCTAGGCTGGTGGATCACGAGGTCAAGGAGTTCAAGACCAGGCTGACCAAGACGGTGAAACCCTGTCTGTACTAAAAATACAAAAAATTAGCCGGGCGTGGTGGTGGGCGCCTGTAATCCCAGTACTCTGGAGGCTGACGCAGAGAATCGGTTGAAACCCGGGAAGCGGAGGTTGCAGTGAGCCGAGACCGCGCCACTGCACTCCATCCTGGGCGAGAGAGCGAGACTCAGTCACAAAAAAATTTTTTTTTTCTTTAAGCCCTGTTCTCAAGTTTGGTCTTGAATGAAATAAGAGACGACAATATTCAGATGCAACTAGAATTTATTTAGTATCTACTACACATTTGCAAAATACATTTAGGTGTGTCATAAAAATATTAACGAGATACTGTAATGGAAAGTAGGTTTTTGCAGCATTTCAAATGAGATCGCAGGGATTCTGCTGGTAATTTGCTCAAGCTAAACTAGCTAGAGTAAGTGGTGAAATTCACTTAATACAGTTCCAAAGCACGTCTTTTCCCAAGCAAACTGCATTACAGTTATAGTTTCTAGCGTTAACTCCTTTTTCCGGAGACAAGTCTTGCTCTGTCGTCCAGGCCAGAGTGCAGTGGAGCACACCCTGCTCACTGCAACGTTCGCCTCCCTGATTAAAGCGATTCTCCTGCCTCAGCCTCCTGAGTAGCTGGGATTACAGGCACCCACCACCACGCCCGGCAAATTTTTGTATTTTAGTAGAGACACTGTTTCATCATGTTGGCCAGGCTGGTCTCGAACTCCTGACCTCAGGTGATGCGCCTACCTCAGCTTCCGAAAGTGCTGAAATTACAGGCTTGAGCCACCTCGCCCAGCCTGGATCGTTTTTGATTAAAAGGAAGATACTAAAAAAGTCATAGATTTCATCTGATTTTTATATCTCTTGAATTCTCTTTTAATCTAGAACAGTTACGTTTCCCCCTCTCTTTCCCTCGATACCCCCTCCACGTGAGTTGTTGAAAGGACCTGGTCAGTTATCTAGATTTGTCCTTGATTGGCTTCTGGTGATAGCATTTAACTTGTTACTACAAACCGGAAGTTAGAGCAGATCACGTGATATGATTCAGGTGAAACTATGAATAGTGATTATTGTACATTTAGATTAGAACACATGTAGTTTGAAGGCTGCTCTACAAGAGTAGAAAGGAATAATGGTAGATGCTAGATGACTTGGCTCTCGGACCAGGAATGGGTTAGTGAGAAGTCTATGCATTGTGTTTTGTAATTGGACAATCTTGGAGAGTTCAGGATTAATTTGTGTACCCAATGAATAAGAGCACCGAGGCAGACAAGTTAGGTGTGAATACTCTACTTGGACCTCTAGCATGTGAAATCACTAGTGGAAGCCCTACAGTCCAGTGTGTGTGCATGCATGTATTAATCTGAAAGAAACTATCAAGAAGTTCCCAGGTGTTCATCAGTAAAGGATTGGTTAGATAAATATATCCATGTGCTAGAAAGAATGAGCCAGCTCTATATGTGCTAATATTGAGTGACCTCCGATATAGTGAGAAAGAAAAGGTGCAAAAGAAGGTGTGCATTTTGCAACCACTGTAGTTTTATAAAAATGTATGTATTGCATATACAATTGGTCCTCTATATCCATCCATGGGATCTGCATCCATGGATTCAACCAAGTTTGGATGGATAATATTTGGGGGAAAAATTTTTCACGAAGCTCTGAAAAGGAAAACTAGAATTAGCTACCTGCTGAGTACGTACTACATTGCATCCACAGAAATGAAGTTACGTGTAGGCATTGTAGTAGGTCTTGTATGTAACGTAGAGATGATTTAAAGTATACAGAAGGTATGTGTAGGTTACATGCATATACTATGCCGTTTCACATATGGGTCTCTAGGATTCTCATGTTTTGGTATTGAGGGGGATCCTGGAACCAGTTCGCCATGGATAGTGAGGGACAACTGTATGTGCATAGAATATCCTGTGTGGAGTACAGTCAAAATCATAGAGGCAGAAAGTAGAGTGGTTGCTAGGGGTTGGGGAAGGGGGAAATGAGGAGTTATTGTTTAACAGATACAAAGTTTCAGTTACGCAAGATGAAAATAGTTATGGAGATGGATGGTACTGATGTACTTATGAATGTATTTAATACCACTAAACTACACTTAAATGTTTAAGATGGTAAATTTTATGTATTTCAACGCAAAAATATTGAAAAATATCTCCAGAAAACAAACTTCTAAGAGTGGCTGTAATTGTTGGTGGCTAGGAAACAGAAGGGACTGGTAATCATGTTCCGTAAAAGCTTTTTTTTTTTTTTTTTTTTGAGACAGGGTCTTGCTCAGTCACCTAGGCTGAAATGCAGTGGCATGATCATGGCTCACTGCACCTCACACTCCTGGGCCCCAGCAATCCTCTTCCTGCCTCAGCCTTCTTAGTAGCTGGGACTATAGGTGTGTTCCACCATGCCCAGCTAATTAAGAAAAAAAAAATTGTTTTTTTTTTTTTTGGCTGGGCGTAGTGGCTCAAGCCTGTAATCCCAGCACTTTGGGAGGCCAAGGCTAGTGCATCATGAGGTCAGGAGTTCGAGACCAGCAAGAACAACATGGACCGGGTGCAGTGGCTCACGCCTGTAATCCTAGCACTTTGGGAGGCCGAGGTGGGTGGATAACCTGAGGTCAGGAGTTCAAGACTAGCCTGGCCATCATGTTGAAACCCCATCTTAAAAAAAAAAAAAAAAAGAACAACATGGTGAAACCTGGTCTCCACTAAAAATACAAAAATTAGCCAGGCATGGTGGTACACACCTGTAATTCCAGCTACTCAGGAGGCTGAGGCAGGAGAATTGCTTGAACCCGGGAGGCAGAGGTTGCAGTGAGCCCAAATTATGTCACTGCACTCCAGCCTGGGCAACAGTCTCCTGGGACTACAGGTGTGCACCACTAAAGCTGGCTAATTTTTTGCATTTTAGTACTATTGTATTTGTATTTTTTGTATTTTTGTATTTGGCCTATTCTTGACATTTAATGCCTAAATATTTTAATGTCTCTAATAAGAACATTTTCCCACACAATCCTAATATAATTACAGTGAACAATAAGTAATTCCTCTATTTTGTCTAATACTCAATTCTTACTAAAATTTCTCCAGATTGATCATTTTTTAAAAAAACTTTTAAAATCCAGTTTCTAATCAACAGCCACAGATTTAATTTGATTTTTATATCTCTCCAAGTCTCTTTTAATCTAGTACAGTTACCTTTTTCCATCTCTTTCCCTCGATACCCCCTCCACATGACTTGTTGAAAGGACCTGGTCAGTTATCTAGATTTGTCTCTGATTGGTTTCTGGTGATATAATTTCACTTGTTACCACAAACTGGAAGTTAGAGCGGACCACTTGATATGATTCAGGTGAAACACTTTAGGGACGATATCATACTCCATGTTGTGTACTTTAGCTTTCCAACTATTATTGGTGCTGAGATTGATTAGTGAGGTCAGATGAAGAATCTTTGAGTTCTCCATTGTTAAATTAATGTCTCTGTTTGAAACCAGCTGTAAGCCCTTTTGTACCTTTTACATTTTGAAACCACTAGCATTAGTTCTATTCAAAATAGAAGTGATTACTTTTAAAACAAAGCTCACTGCAAGAATTTTTTTTTAGCTGAATCTGTGTTAACTATTCCCTTTTTATAAAGGGTGATTTTGAAGTTTGGAGAGGTTAAGAGTTACTCAAGGTAGTAGTCCTATGAAGTATTTTTGTTTAATTCCAAGGTCCATGCTTTTTCACCCTACTTTATAAGCTAATATATAAATGTAAAATAGTACTACTGTAGTAGTTACATTACTTGTATCTTCTTTGTAGCTTTTTAGACAGATAATCAGTCTCTAATAAGATAATTTTGGAATATCAGTAAACCAGACTAGAGCTATGTAGTGTAATAGTCTATAACTAGCCATTCTGAAAGTTAAAAAATATGTCAAAATTGTATCTCTTGATTTCTAGAGTTTCAAAAAGTACCATTCCTGGAACGAATCATAGCAGTCTTGATTTGTAGGCCTAAAGTCTTCTAGGTTTAAAAAAAAAAATTACTAGTTAAAAAATGAGTTTGTTTTTTTTTTTTAAAGGGTTTTGTTGTGTTTTTTTTTTTTTTTTT
>NW_022436977.1:22393155-22409430 GCF_009761245.1 Sapajus apella
TTTTTTTGAGATGGAGTTTCACTCATGTTACCCAGGATGGAGTGCAATGGCGCGATCTCGGCTCACCGCAACCTCCGCCTCCTGGGTTCAGGCAATTCTCCTGCCTCAGCCTCCTGAGTAGCTGGGATTACAGGCACGCACCACCATGCCCAGCTAATTTTTTGCATTTTTAGTAGAGACAGGGTTTCACCATGTTGATCAGGATGGTCTCCATCTCTTGACCTCGTGATCCACCTGCCTCAGCCTCCCAAAGTGCTGGGATTACAGGTTTGAGCCACCGCGCCCGGCATATTGCTCAAATTCTTGGGCTCAAACAGTCCTTCTGCCTTAGTCTCCCTTGCAGCTGGGATTACAGAAATGTGCCACGATGGCTTGCTGGTTTAATTTCAAAAACACTGATGTGTATTGCTTAAATTTTTGGAAAGTACGGAAGGATTTTCAGTGAAAAGTAAATCCATGCCTGACCCTCATGCCCTCAGTTCTTTTGCCAGAGACCATGTCTGTTAGCAGTTTCACTGGAATCCCTCTAGAGATATTCTACATGAGTGCATATCATGAGGATAAATTCTGACATGCATATATATATAAGCACCTTGGCGGTATAACCTATAATAATACTATTGAAGGTTATACTCCAATTTTTATTTTTATTTCTGATACAAACATCTTTGTTAGTTTGTATTAATTTATACAACAAATACTGAATACCTAATATATACCTAGATGACATCATCTAGGTAATGGGAATAAAACAGTGAACTTAAGGCATTCTTGCTAGCCATCATGGAGCTTGCAGTCTGTTGGCAGAGACAGACATTAAGTGAATAATTATACTAATAATATAGCAAAGATTTGGTGAATAAAATATTTTGTGTAAAATGCTTCATGTGGGTTTACTAATTTATTTCATTACATAGGCATGATTGAATAGATTTATTAATTTATTCCTCACAATAGCCCTATGGCATTGATGCTAATATCATAATTCTTTTATAGATGTAGACACTGAGGCACAGAAAGATTAAATTACTGAAGACCACACAGCTAGTGATTAATAGAGCTGGGTTTCATCTTTTTTTTTTTTTTTTTTTCTTTTTGAAACAGGAAAAAAAAAAAATCACTGTCATCCAGGCTGGAGTGCACACTGCAACCCCCACCTCCCAGGTTCAAGCGATTCTCCTGCCTTAGCCTCCCAAGTAGCCGGGATTACAGGGGCGCACCACCACGCCTGGCTAATTTTTTTTTTTTTTTTTTTGGAGACAGAGTTTCTCTCTTGTTGCCCAGGCTGGAGTGCAGTGGCACAACCTTGGCTCACTGCAACCTCTGCCTTCTGGGTTCAAGTGATTTTCTTGCCTCAGCCTTCTGAGTAGCTGGAATTACATGCACCCACCACCATGCCTGGCTAATTTTTTTGTATTTTTTTTTTTTTTTTGAGATGGAGTTTCGGTGTTGTTGCCCAGACTGGAATGCGATGGCATGATCTCGGCTCACCCAACCTCTGCTTCCTGGATTCAAGCAATTCTCCTGCCTCAGCCTCCCTAGTAGCTGGGACTACAGGCGTGAACCATCATGCCCAGCTAATTTTTGTATTTTTGGTAGAGACGGGGTTTCACCATGTTGACCAGGATGGTCTCGATCTCTTGACCTCGTGATCCACCTGCCTCAGCCATGTTTTTGTATTTTTAGTAGAGATGGCGTTTTGCCATGTTGGCCAGGCTGGTCTCAAACTCCCCACCTCAAGTGATCTGCCCACCCTGGCCTCCCAAAGTCCTGGGATTACAGATGTGAGCCACCGTGCCCAGTTGTCTATATTTATTATTAAACTTTGCCCATATCCATTCCCTCAGAGCTGTAATTTTAGTGACTGAGACTAGTCAGATAAAGGAAATGACATTAAGGTTGATCATTATGTGAAGTGTTCCTCATATTATTGAGATTATAACATCTCTGTTTAACCACACCTTCAATGCCTAAAAAGTGCCTGGCCTATTCATGGTACTTTTTATCGTTTAACCACACCTTCAATGCCTCAAAAGTGCCTGGCCTATTCATGGTATTTTTTATCAACAATATCACATACTTGTCTATATAAGTCTGATTTTGTAGTAGTCACGTTTATAGTTTTCTTCTAATATGGTCATGTCTGAGCATTTATATGTTGATATACATGTTATTTTATAACTCTTCTTTAATTTTTCATTTTTGTTATAGTTAGCACATTATACTGATATTTAAAATTTTATAAGTTTAAGTAAGTTACAGTAGCTCTGCATTTTATTTTAGGAAGAGATAAGAAAGTTATTACAAAAGATTTATAATAAAAAGAGGGTATAAAATATCTTTTTTTAAAATATATTTTTTATTGCGTTTTAGGTTTTGGGGTATATGTGAAGAACATGCAACATTGTTGCATAGGTACACACATCGTAATGTGGTTAGCTGCCTTCCCCCACGTCACCTATATCTGGCATTTCTCACCATGTTATCACTCCCCAACTCCCCATCCCCCACTGTCCCTCCCCTGTTTCCCCCCCACAGACCCCAGTGTGTGATGCTTCCCTCCCTGTGTCCATGTGTTCTCATTGTTCAACACCCACCTATGAGTGAGAACATGTGATGTTTGATTTTCTGTTCTTGTGTCAGTTTGCTGAGAATGATGGTTTCCAGGTTCATCCATGTTCCTACAAAGGACATGAACTCATCATTTTTCATGGCTGTATAGTATTCCACAGTGTATATGTGCCACGTTTTCCCTGTCCAGTCTATCATCGATGGGCATTTGGGTTGGTTCCAAGTCTTTTTTTTTTTTTTCTTTTTTTTATTTTATTTTAGGTGCATACTATATCTGGCATTTCTCCCCATGTTATCCCTCCCCACCCCCCATCCCTCCCCACCCCCCATTGTTTCTCCCCTATCCGCCCCCAACTGTCACTTGTGTGTGATGCTCCTCTCCCTGAGTCCATGTGTTCTCGTTGGGTATAAAACATCTTTAAAGAAAAAATGGTGCTGGCGCAGTGGCTTACGCCTGTAATCCTAGCACTTTGGGAGGCTGGGGCAGGCAGATCACGAGGTCAGGAGATCAAGACCATCCTGGCTAACATGGTGAAACCCTGACTCTACTAAAAATATGAAAAATTAGCTGGGCATGGTGGTATGCACCTGTAGTCCCAGCTACTCAGAAGGCTGAGGCAAGAGAATCGCTTGAACCCAGGAGGCAGCAGTTGCAGTAAGCCCAGATCATCCCACTGCACTCCAGCCTGGGTGACAGAGCGAGATTCCATCTCCAAAGAAAAGAAAAGAAAAGAAAAAGTTGTGTGGTGACAACTGGGGAAGCTGGTTGATAAGAACACTGGGGATTGTTACAATAATCTTCCTATTTTTATGTATGAATGAAAATTTCCACAATGAAATGTTTTAGGAAAAAACAGATGGGTCTGATGTGATTGAGAATTGCCGCTTTACAGTGTACCCCAGAAATAGCTACAATTGGGATAAGTGTTATAAAGAAGGGACAGAGTTTCAGGGACAGGGTTTCAGAAGAGCAGTGCACAGTGAGGGATATGCTGTAGTCTGGGAGATGAGGGAGTGCTTTACTAGGCAACTGACATTTGGACTGAGATTTGAAGGATGAGTAGTTAACTAGATGAAAAGGAGTAAGAGTCTTCCAAGGAGAAGCACCAGCATATGAAAAAGCCCTAAGGTGGGAGGAGAATGGTAGGTGGGAAGTACTGAAAATGCCATTTTGTCTGGATCACAGAGATCTACGAGAAAGTAGCTTAAACCTACATAATATATATTAGCAAGGGCTGTGTCAAGTGAGTCTTGTAAGATCTTTTATTTTTTTTAAAGACAGGGTTTCACCGTGTTAGCCAGGATGGTCTTGATCTCCTGACCTCGTGATCCACCCACCTTGGTCTCACAAAGTGCTGGGATTACAGGTGTGAGCCACTGCGCCCAGCCTGTAAGACCTTTTAAATATGTTGATTTATGTCTTTCATAATTAGATGCCTCTGAAGGGCTTTTAATAGTGAGAGACAAAGGCATAAAACATAAGCATGTATGAGAATGGCTTTTTCTGTGTCTGACTGAGTGTGTATATTTGGATGGAGGCATTGTAAAATTGAAGTAGGCTAGAATGGCTGAGCCACCTTATGGAGAACAATTGCCATTCAAAAGTCACCCAGATCCCAGCAGACTTTGTCACTAAACCTAGGGCCTCCTACTCTATCACATGATTGAGGATATATCTTCTTTAATCAGTCTGACCTGCTTGAGCATTGCCTGGAGCCATTCAAACAGGCTGGTGGCTCTCAAAAGTGTATCCCTGGGAGTCCTGTTCTGGTCATCAGCTGAGCAAGGTCCTCCTGGCCGACTCTCCCCTAGATAACAACCATTACATCTGGACAGAAATACATAATACCAGTAAAATCTACTGGAGAGTTAAAAGAAACCAAGCAGATTCTAGAGGGAAATTAACACAAGAATGGGACTACTTAGAGTAATTTCCCATTTTCATGGCTTCTAACTTTAGGGCAGGCCCTGATCTATGTCATATAGGGTGCTTAAAATTCCAATAGTAGTAAACTTTAGTCTTTGTGGCCTGAAGAACCAGAAGATAAAGCTCAAGGCAACTAAAGCTATTGGAAAGTAAGAAGAACCCTGGAAAGCAGAGAGATGCATCAAGCTCTGTGAATAAACTCTGCCCAAGTCTTGTCAGACTGTTGAATTATGCATATGTGGAGCAGACTCCAAAGAAGCCCAGCTAAGGATGAAATTACTGAATTGAGATTTCATCTGCTGCCTAAGAGACAGAGTTTGTAGTTTAAGTCAACCAAGTTAGATATTACTGAAACAAAAGTAAAAGAACAAAAATCAATACCTCATCTCTACTAAAAATACAAAAAAATTAGCTAGGCATGATGGCAGGTGCCTATAATCCCAGCTACTTGGGAAGCTGAGGTAGGAGAATCTGTTGAACCTGGGAGGCAGAGGTTGCAGTGAGCTGAGATGGCACCACTGCACTCCAGCCTGGGCAACAGAGCAAGACTCTGTCTCAAACAAAAAACAAAAAATAAAGAGAGAGAGAGAGAAAGAATATAGACATTGTCAGATAATTCATAGCTAGCAGATCTGCATTATAAGAAATGCTAAACATAGTTCTTCAGGCTGTAGGGAAATGATACCAGATGAAAAGTTGAATCTTCAGAAAAGAATGAGGGTTAGAACTTGTAAATATCTGGATTGATAGTTTAAGAGTTTCATTTCCTAAAAATGACTATAGCACAAAAAAGCATCATCTTGTGGGGTTCATTACATATAGTATATATAAAACATATACCATAAAACATGGGATTATGAGTGAGGGTAAATGGGCCTATATGGTTGCAAGGTTTTTACAAATTACCTGTAGTGGTACTTTTTAACATAGTTAAGAGTATAATGGTAAAGATATGTGTTGGAATTCCTAAAGCAACCACTTGGGAATATGTAATAATGTAAAGAAGTGTTGCTAAATAAAACTAGTAGAAAAATTAAAGTCAATATAACAAGACCGAAATAGGTATAACTGAACAAAAATGGAGGAGCTAAAAATAATAAAATGATAGATCTAATTCAACTATATTAATAATTTCATTGAATGTAGTGGAAAAGACACTGATTCAGTCCATAATGTCAGAATGGCTAAAAGCAAATGCATGGGAAAAGATCATACAAAGTAGCATGAGAAGCCTAGAGTGGTTGTATTCTGATCAGATAAAATAGACTTCAATATAAAAAGTATCACCAGAGTTAAAGGGATCATTTCATAGCAATAGAAGGTCAGTTCATGAGAAAGATGTAACAGTTATAACCATGCTTGTGCCTGATATCAGAGCTTCAAAATACATGAAGCAAAAATTTGATACAGTTAAAGGAAGAAATAGACAATTCACTATCATAGAGATTTGAAACAACTTCTCTCAATAATAACAACAACAAAAATTTGTATAGATTTTGGGAGGCCAAGGTGGGAGGATTGCTTGAGCCCAGGAGTTCAAGACTAGCCTGGCCAACATGAACAGATCCCATCTCCACAAAATAAAACCATTAGCCCAGCATGGTGCCCACCATCACACCCGGCTAATACTGTATTTTTAGTAGAGACAAGGTTTCACCATGTTGGCCAGGCTGGTCTTGAACAGGTAACCTCAGGTGATCCACCTACCTTGGTCTCCCAAAGTACTGGGATTACAGATGTGAGCCACTGCTCTCCGCCTCTTCATAAGTTTAAATTAGAAACCAAGATATATAAAAGGCCACAAGTATTTGGAAATTCAATGAATCTTCTAAATCTGTGAATCAAAGAAGTCACAAGAAAAATTAGAAAGTATTTTGAACTGAATGATAATGAAAATATGGCATCAAGATTTGTGGGATAACTGTCATGGCCAAGAGGAGCCAAAGGAGAAATGATGTCTAAATGTAATGTGGTATCCTCGATGACATGCTGGAAGAGAAAAAAGGTAAGAGGTAAAGAATAAGGACATCTGGGCTGGGCACGGTGGCTGACACCTGTAATCCCAGCATTTTGCCAGGCCAAGGCGGGCAGATCGCCTGAGGTCAGGAGTTCTAGACCAGCCTGGCCAACGTGGTGAAACCCTGTCTCTACTAAAAATACAAAAATTAGCCAGGTGTGGTGACGGGTGCCTGTAATCCCAGCTACTGGGGAGGCTGAGGCAAGAGAATTCCCTGAACCCGGGAGGTGGAGGTTGCAGTGAGCTGAGGTCACGCCACTGCACTCCTGCCTGGGAGACAGAGGAAGACTCCATCTCAAAAATAAATAAAATAAATAAATAAGTAAATATTTTTTAAAACGCCTGGGCATGATGTGGCTCACGCCTATAATCCCAGCACTTTGGGAGGGAGAGGCAGGTGGATCACCCGAGGTTGGGAGTTCAAGATCAGTCTGACCAACATGGAAAAACCCTATCTTTACTAACAATACAAAATTACCCGGGCATGGTGGCACATGCCTCTAATCCCAGCTACTTGGGAGGCTGAGGTAGGAGAATCACTTGAACCTGGGAGGTGGAGGTTGTGGTGAGCTGAAATAGCACCATTGCACTTTAGACTGAGCAACAAGAGCGAAATTTGTGTCAAAAACATACAAAAAAATGCACTGAGGCCATCTGAATAAAATATGGCTTCCATAATAACAGTGTATCAATATTGGTTTGTTAATTGTGACAAATGTAACATACTAATGTAAAATTTTTTTTTTTTTTTTTTTTTTTGAGACAGAGTTTCACTCTTGTTGCCCAGTCTGGTGTACAGTGGCCTGATCTCAGCCCACTGCAATCTCCGCCTCTCGGGTTCAAGCGCTTCTACTGCCTCAGCCTCCCAAGTAGCTGGGACTACAGGCGCACACCACCATGCCTGGATAATTTTTGTATTTTTAGTAGAGACAGGGTTTCACCATGTTGGCCAGGCTGGTCTCAAACTCCTGACCTCAGACAATCCGCCCGCCTTGGCCTCCCAAAGTGCTGGGATTACAGATGTGAGCCACTGCACCTGGCCAAATGAAAGATGTTAATATGGGAAATTAGACATGGGATATATGGAAACTATACTATCTTTGCAACTTTTGTATAAATCTAAAACTATTCTAAAATAAAACATTTATTAAATAGTACTAACAAATGTGGGCTGCCACTAAAGCAGCACTTACAGATAAGTTTATGGCTTTAAACATATTTATTGGAAGAGAAAAAAGTCCTAAAGACAGTGACTTAAAGTTCTACCTTAAGAAGCCAGTAAATGAAGAACAAAATAAACCCAAAGTGTATAAAAGTAAAGGTAATAACGACAACAGCAGAAATTAAAGAAATAGTAAAAGACAGCTGGGCGTGTGGCTCCACGCCTGTAATCCCAGCACTTTGGGAGGCTGAGGTGGCTGGATCATGAGTTCAGGAGATCGAGACTATCCTGATAACACAGACTATCCTGACTAACTAAAAACAGAAAAAATTAGCCAGGTGTGGTGGCACGCAGCTGTAGTTGCAGCTACTCGAGAGTCTGAGGCAGGAGATCGCTTGAACCTGGGAGGCAGAGGTTGCAGTGAGCCAAGATCACGCTGCTGCACTCCAGCCTGGCGACAGAGCGAGACTCCATCTCAAAAAAAAAAAAGAAGAGAAAAAGACAATAGACAAAATGACAAAATTGGTTCTTTGAAAATATTAATAATATTAACAAACCCATAGATAGACTGATAAAGAAAAACACAGTTGACCCTTGAACAGCTCAAGGGTTGGGGACACCGATACCCTGTGAAGTTAATAATCCATGTATAGCTTTTGACTCCCCCAAAACTTAACTACTAATAGTTTATTGTTGTCCAGCAGCCTTATTGATAACATAAGCAGTTAATTAACACATATTTTATAGGTTACAGATGTTATATACTGTATCCTTACAATAAAGTAAGCTAGAGGAAAGAAAATATTATTAAGGACATCTTAAGGAAGAGAAAATATATACGGTTGATCCTTGAACTGCACAGACTTGCAGTTCACAGGTCCACTTATAAACAGATTTTTCTCTGCCTCTGCCACCGTGGAGACAGCAAGACCAACCCCTCCCCTGCTTCCTCCTCAGTGTATTCAGTGTGAAAACTGAGGGTGAAAACTGAGGATGAAGACCTTTATGATGATCCAGTTCCGTTTTATGTAAATAAATGTTCTTTTGTACATGAACAAAATAAAGATTATTAAAGGTACTGTTAACCCACTCATGCCTATAATCCCAGCACTTTGGGAGGCCGAGGCTGGTGGATCACCTGAGGTCAGAAGTTTGAGACCAGCCTGGTCAACATGGTGAAACCTCGTCTCTACTAAAAATACAAAAATTAGCTGGGTGTGGTGGTGGGAGCCTGCAATCCCAGCTATGTGGGAGACCGAGGCAGGAGAATTGCTTGAACCTGGGAGGCAGAGGTTGCAGTGAGCCAAGATCATGCAGCACTCCAGCCTGGGTGACAAGAGTGAGACTCTGTTTCAAAAACAAACAGTGAGATGAATGGAGAACAACAAAATTCTTTGAGAAGAATAGTGATCATATAGACTCATTCATTAGCTTGCAGTGCTTATGATTGAGGTCACAGTTTTCAATTATGATGTGAACCTTTGGGAAAAAATATGTATATAAATGACACTGTTAAATACAAACTTTGAACTATTAAATAAATGCAACAAGCTATCTGGTTACAGTTTTATAACAGTCTTTGTACAAGCTGTGTTGGGCTTACAGCTTACTCTGTTAGATGATAACTTTTGCTAGTAGTATTATTCCCTTGTTAGGGTCTGTGTTATCCCACCTTATTTCTGGATTAGTTTTTCCTCTAGGGCAGAATGCTTCCTAAGTTCCAGAATTAGGAATTGGAAACTGACACTAGTTATAATTCTGAGTTAAAGAATCAGACTGTGATCTGCCCTATCTATTTCCTTGTCTAGGGGTGAGTGACTTGGTGACTAAGTATGAGAGTCTAAAAGAAAACCAGACGTGGTATGGTTTTGCCTAGGGAGAATGGTAATTTTATTGACAGAATAGTAATTAGGATATTGAGAAAAAAAATACCTAGGACAGGGTTTTTAGGATATTAGATCTAACAAATATCACAGGTCTTTCTCATAGTTATTTAGAGAAGAGTTGAAAAATTTCATGAAGGGTATATTTAATTGACATAGGGGAAAAGTAAGGTGGCTAAAGTGAGGATGGCAGTAGGTTTGAATTGCTTATTTACTTTTATTTTGTGAATTCTGTTACCTTGTTGAGATCACAGAGTTGGATGGGTTGTATTTCCTTGGCTTCTAGTCTTCGTCAAGGCCTTTAAAGAGATCAGTGGTTCCCATCTAGAAGTCTACGCTAATTACAGTATTTTGGAAAGCTTAATGGAGTTTATCTATTTCCCCAATTTAAGAATATACAAACTAAAGTTACTTTGTCTGAAATCTTGTCACCTCAGGGTTTAAATACTAAGTTTTCCTTACTGATTTAATACTTTACTTTGCTGGCAGTTACTTTTTTTTTTTTGAGATGAAGTCTCGCTCTGTCACCCAGGCTGGAGTGCAGTGGCATGATCTTGACTCACTGCAACCTCTGCCTCCTGGGTTCAAGCAGTTCTCTGCCTCCGCCTCTGGAGTAGCTGGATTTATAGCCCACCACCATGCCTAGCTAAATTTTTTTGTATTTTTATTGGAGATGGAATTTTACCATCTTGACCAGGCTGGTCTTGAACTCCTGACCTTGTGATCCACCCTTCTCAGCCTCCCAAAGTGCTGGTATTACAGGTGTGAGCCACTGTGCCTGGCCTCAAACCCCAGTATTGACTCAGCTTGTTCTCACATTTAGTAATCCAAGATGGATAGTTCCATTTGGAATAATCAGCAAATACTTTTGAATTGCTTATGATAGGTCATAGACAGAACTATACTCGTGAACAAAATATACAAAGTCCTTTTTCTTAGGGTATTTAAATTGTAATTGACAGAGACAGATAATAACAAATACATACAATGTCATGTAGTAAAAGATACATTTCAGATATCGCATGTTCATAAACTATTCCAAAATTTACTGCCTGAAATCAACTATTGTGTCTCACAATTCTCTGGGTTAAAAAGGAGTTCTTTGGATGGTTTATGTATGGGTCTCACTTCCCCAAGTCTGTCGTTGGTGCCTGGACCTGGAGCCCCCAAGATGATTCCTGCTTCTGGCTGTCGGTTGGTCTTCATTGTTGTTTGGGTGCTCAGTGGGGGCCTCAGTTCTTTTCTACCAGGCCTTTCCCTGTGGCTTTGGCTTCTCACAGCACGGTGGCTGGCTTTCAAGAGGGAGCATAACAAGTGAACAGAGGCAGAAGGTACAGATTCCTGAAAGCCCAGGCTCATAAGTTACACAGCATCACTTCTACCACATTTTATTGATCAAAATAATTCACATGGAAGGAAAACAGACTTTATCTACCTTTTTGTGCAAGATCACATTGCACAAGAGTACATGGGGTAGCAGATATTGTTGAGACCTTTTAGGGAAACAATCTACCACATGCTATAAAAAAAATTAAGCCAATTAATAGGGGAATAGAGAAACTGGAACAGTGTGGAGAGTTGGAGTGTCAGAAAGTGCAATATTATATAGAGGGTCAGGCAGCGCCTCTCCTATAAGGCAATATTTTAGATACCTGATGGAAATGAATGAGCCACAGGAACCATAAGGACTTTTTAAGGAAGAATATTCCAGACAGAGAACAGGAAATGTAGAGGCGGTAAGGTGTGAGGATCTGTGATGTGATCAAGGAATAGCAGTGAGGGCAATGCACGTGCACTAGAATGATAGAGGAAGAACAGTAGAGCATGCAGTCAGGAAGAGGGAAAAATATATGTTTTTTCTTTTCTGAGTTGGAATTTTACTCAGTCGCCCAAGCTGGAGTGCAGTGGCATGATCTCAGCTCACTGCAACCTCTACCTCCTGGGTTTAAATGATTCTCATGCCTCAGCCTCCCGGGCACATGCCACCATGCCTGGCTAGTTTTTTGTATTTTTAGTAGAGATGGGGTTTCACCATGTTGGCCAGGATGGTCTCAAACTCCTAACCTCAGGTGATCCTCCACCTCGGCCTCCCAAAGTGCTGGGTTTACAGATGTCAGGCACCATGTGTGGCTGAGAAAAAGATTTTGTAGCCATGGCAAAGATTAGGTTTTCTGTGAGTGAGATGGATGCCACTGGAAAGTTCTGAACACAGAGGAATTACATACAAGTTGAATTCCTTTATCTGAAATGCTTGGGACCAAAAGTGTTGTGGATTTCAGACTTTTTTGGATCTTGGAATATTTGCATACTTAATGGCTGAACATCCCACATCGAACATTCAAAATCTAAAATGCTTCAGTGAGCATTTCCTTTGAGCATCACTTTGACATTAAAACAGTTTCTGATTTTGGATCATTTCGGATTTCAGATTTTTAGATTGGGAATGTTCAACCTGTATATGTTCTAACTTAAGCTTTTTTTTATTTGAGACTGTGTCTTGCTCTGTTACCAGGCTGGAGTGCAGTGGCGCAATCTCGGCTCACTGCAACCTCCACCTCCCGGGTTCAAGCAATTCTCCTGCCTCAGCCTCCCGAGTAGCTTGGACTGCAGGTGTGCACCAACCACGCCCAGCTAATCTTTGTATTTTTAGTAGAGATGGGGTTTCACCAAATTGGCCAAGCTGGTCTCGAACTGCTGATCTCGTGATCTGCCCACTTTGGCCTCCGAAAGTGCTGGGACTACAGGCGTGAACCACTGTGCCCAGCCTTTCTAACTTAAACTTTAAAAGAATCCTTTTCTGGCTGGGTGCAGTGGCGCACGCCTGTAATCCCAGCACTTTGGGAGGCCTAGGCGGGTGGATCACAAGGTCAAGAGATCGATACCATCCTGGTCAACACGGTGAAATCCCATCTTTACTAAAAATACAAAAATTAGCTGGGCATGGTGGTTCACGCCTGTAGTCCCAGCTACTCGGGAGGCTGAGGCAGGAGAATTGCTTGAACCCAGGGGGTAGAGGTTGCGGTGAGCCAGGATTGCGCCATTGCACTCCAGCCTGGGTAACAAAAGTGAAACTTCGTCTCCAAAAAAATAAAATAAATAAAAGAATTCTAAGAGTCTTTGGGTACAGCTGTGAGAGGATAAGAGCAGAAGGAAGGAGTAGCGTCAGTAGTAGGGTAATGCCATGTGAGATAATAGATGTGCTGGGTGGTGAGAGGTGGTTGGAGTTTGGCTGTATTTCAAGGTAGGACTGGTAGTTTGCTAATGAGGGTGGATATGGGGTGAAAAAAAAGGATCAAGGATGGCTCCCAAAATGTTTACCCTATGTACCTGGAAGCTTGGGAAGACTGGGGGAGGAGCAAGGTGGAGGTGAGGAAGACACAAGACTTGTAATTTTGAAGATGAATGTCAGAAGGTGTCTGAGGAGAAAAGGTTACTAAATGTTACTTTCTCATTGCAGGTGTGACGTTGCGTGCTTCAGATCTGGTCACTATGGTACGAGAACGAAAATGCATATTGTGCCACATTGTGTACAGCTCAAAAAAGGTAATAATGGAAAAGGGAGAATCTGAGGCTTTAAGACTATTTTTTTAAAGAGATATATGTTATTAATAGATGGGTTAATAAAGCTTTAACAATGTCTTATTTATGCTTCTTTCCTAAACCATCGTCTCATTCCACTGGTTTCTTTCTCATTACTGCCTCATAAAGCCACTACCTGTATTATTAAACTTCTATCCAGAATTTGAAGTTATTCCAACTAGATGGTATAGGGAAATTTAATAACCAGTTATAGAGATGATATCTTAAAATTCCAAGGTTATTTCAAGTTATATTACTTTCTCCAATTTTAAAATCATGTACTTTTTGATTAGCTAAGGATATAGCATTTAGTATATGTACCTACATTGTGTTTGTACCTATGCTTGTGAAAAGTGCAATACAGCAGAAATGGTATTAACAATATCCTAGAAGTCCACGAGGTGGGGATGTTGCTCAAAGTAAATATCCTTTTTTTTTTTTTTTCAAATGGAGTCTTAACTCTGTTGGCCAGGCTGGAGTGCAGTGGCGCAATCTCTACTCACTGCAACCCCTGCCTCCCTGGTTCAAGTGATTCTCCCGCCTCAGCCTCCCAAGTAACTGGAATTACAGGCACTTGCTGCCAGGCCTGGCTGATTTTTTTTTTTTTAATAATTCAGTCTCCATAGAGACTGTCAAAAATTGCCAATGCTGACTATATTTCAAGTCGTCGTGGTGGGGTATTGGGAAAAGTTTTCAATTAGCAATAATCGCGCCTCGGATAAACCTCATTGACTATGATACTGCCACTGCGCGAAGCTGATTTTTGTATTTTTAATATACACGGGGTTTTACCATGTTGCCCAGGCTGGTATTGAATTTCTGACCTCAGGTGATCCACCCTCCTTGGCCTCCCAGAGTTCTAGGATTACAGATGTGAGCCACCGTACCTGGCCAAAACATCTTTTTAGGACCTAAAATTGACTGCAATTTGTATAACTTTTTGCCTTTACCTGCCTTTATCATTTGCTTTCAGAGTAGTGCTGCTTGTTTAAATACTGAGGAATTTATTCTCTTTGCTTTTAAGATGCTCTTGATTTTCATTGGAAATTCAGAGAACTGGGAGGATCATGGGCTAGGTTAGCCAGGGGGGTCTGAGTGGAAGTGGTAAAGGTGTCTAGAGTGTGATGGTTTCAGAAAAATGAGGAAGAGATACTGTTGTTAGGTAGGAGAACAACAAATGGAATGGAGTATGACAGTTCTGGGAGTTGGCAAGAAGGTTTATCTGATTAAAACACTTTTGCCTTGGGAATAGCAGGACAGAAATTTGTAGTTTAAGTGAAGACAGTTGATAAGCAGTGTTGGATGACAGACTGAGGCGTTGATTATGATCCACCAAGTAGACTTGGGGGGATAATTTTTTTTCTATTTAGGATTTCTGTTAGTGATGGAAAAATCAGTGGAGATTTTAAAATCATATTTAATAATATACCTGCTACTGTTTACAAATATAAAAGAATGCTCTTCTAGTTTTAAAAATTTAGACTAAGGCTTATACAAATTGTCAGTAAGTCAGAATTCCTTATGACTATTTTCAGGTTGGACAGAGGTAGGGAGATGATGTGAGATGGATAGGCTAATGCTCAGCAATGTGGTAACAGAGTTTCATGGAATAGCAGCCCTGTCTTGATACCATGATTTTGCGATTTTGCCATTTTAAGTCTTTTTGGCTCTTCTTCTCTAGTTTCAAACATACTTTCATCTCTTCATACTTTTCCGTGATCATAATGAAGTTAAATGAAGGGCTGGAATTATCTACTCCTGCCTTAGGAAAAGCTGATTGTAGTTTTAATTTTTTTTGCTTTATTTATTTATTTATTTATTTAAGGAAAGCTGATTGTAGCTGATTGTAGTTTTTATTTTTTTGCTTATTTTTTTTTGAAAGCAAGGGAATGGCCTGCTTTAAGTGAGCAATATGATTTAAGAAAATAACAAAATGGGTTAGTTGGAAGGGATAGTTGTTAATTATTTAGATAGGACTATGAACAATTGGTGTTGAAGCCATGTTTTTCTCCAATTTCCCAAACTAGTGTAACCCTGGTTTCTCCAAATACACTGTGGAGGAGGAAAGGTTCTAAGTGACTTGAGTATGGGGAAAAGCTCTATAATACATCTCTGAGTATTCTGAGGTCCATTAACATATAAAAGACTGAGAAGCCCTGGAGTTAAATATATGTATATAATAGAGATAGAGTCTCACTATGTTGCCCAACTGGTCTTGAACTCGTGGCCTCAAATGTGAGCCACTACACCCGGCCCTATTTTTTGTATTCATTGTTTTCCACATATGTTTAACCATGAGTCCCTCTTCCCCTTCAACCAACCCAGCCTTTAAAAACATGGTACTGATTAATATACAAGGACCTAAATAGAAGCCCGATATATGAGAAGGAGCGTATTTGGGGCTATTACCTTAATCCTGTGCCTGTGGATCTTTTCTTTCTTTTTTTGTTTTTTGGTTGTTGTTGTTTCATTTTGTTGTTTCATCTTAACTCTGCCGCCTAGGCTGGAGTGCAGTGGAGCCATCTCAGCTCACCTCAACCTCTGTGTCCCAGGCTCAGGTGATGCTCCCATCTCAGCCTCCTGAGTAGCTGGGACTACAGGTGTGTGCCACCATTTTCAGCCATTTTTTTAATTTTTAAAATTTTTTTGTAGGGACAAGGTCTTACTAGATTGCCCACACTGATCTTGAACTCCTAGGCTCAAATGATCCTTTCCATCTCAACCTCCCAAAATGCTAGGCTTACAGGTGTAAGCTACCATGTCTGGCTGAATTTTTTCTAATGATTTTGAAAGCTTGGTTGTCTCACTGTTTGCATTCCTTCATTGGAGCAGGATGGGAGAAGGTTTAGTATGTAAATTTAGGACAAGATTAGTGAAGTGTTTTTAAAAAATCAAAAGTCATATTAAAAGTATTATTGGATGATAACATTTTTATAGTAAGAAGAATCAGTTTTTATTTCAGACAAACCCATTTCAATGAATGCAGTTTTGGTCAGGAATGGTTTTGTTGTAAGGAACAGAACTCACTTAAATTTAGCTCAAAGTAAAGGGAATTAAGCATATTGGTAAGCATCTAAATCAGGTAAGAATTGAATAACAGGAAGCATAAAGACTTGAAGGGGTGTGTGTGTATATA
>NW_022436977.1:22424430-22438332 GCF_009761245.1 Sapajus apella
CAAAGTCAAAAACCAGTGAAAACTTCTCAGGTTTTCTGAGCTCTTGTCCATGATCCATACAAAATAAGGAACTGTGTTGTTTTTTAAAGTTACTGGGCATTATTTCAGTGTTTATGCTTTGTCACCCTAGACAGGAGAGACTATGCTAAGTATTTACTAGAAGACAGTTTCTGTTACCAGTCACCTGAATATTCATTCACGAAAAAAAAAAAAAAACACCTTACCAAAACACAGCATGCTTGGAATTCAGCTCTTTTTTGTAAGGTGTTTTTTGTTATGTTTTGTTTTTTTTTTGAGATGGAGTATTGCTCTGTCTCCCAGGCTGTAGTGTAGGGGCATGATCTCAGCTCCCTGCAACCTCCACCTCTGGTGTTCAAGTGATTCTCTTGCCTCAGCCTCCTGAGTAGTGAGATTACAGGTGTGCGCCACCACGCCCAGCTAATTTTTAGTAGAGATGGGATTTCATCGTGTTGATCAGGCTGGTCTGACCTCGTGATCTGCCCGTCTCTGCCTCCCAAAGTGCTAGATTACAGACATGAGCCACCGTAGTCCCCCCCTTTTTTTTTTTTCTTGAATGAATATTCAGGTGATCTGTAACAGATACTGTCTTCTAGTAAATGAAGTGCCCAGTTTTGAGGGTCTCTTCTGGTTAATTGAAATAAATTCTGCCCATGTCTAGTTAGCTATTTGTGAGGGAAAGATGGAACAGAAGTGCACGTGTGTGTATGTGTTTCTGTCTGGGCAAAGATGGCATGTCTTTTTGATTTTTTTTTTTTTAAATAGATTGGCATAGGAAGTGCACAAATATAACTAGTTTAAACCCAAGACACCTGATACAGAGTTAAGGCAATTTGGATTGTTGAATGGATACTGCTGTCTTGTAGCTATGGTGTTCAGATGTTTCTCATAAATGACTGCATAAACAGCTGACCCAGTCAAGGGATTTCCAGAAGCTAAAAAGCAGTTAAATTATTGATCTGCTACAGCTCTGAACACTGATTTGACTTTGGCTTCTGAAGACTAGCTAAGTGAGATTTGCCATAAAGTGTGTAAAGTAAAAAAAAAAAAAAAAAAAAAATCTGCCTAATTTAAATAAAAACCTGCTTTTGCATCCTGAACTGTAGCATTTTCTGAAACTTGAGAAAACACATTTGTCTGGCTCAGCTGTTAACTTCCTACAACTGAAATGCTTTCCATTCCCTTTAAAATAAGCTCTTCTGAAGCAGAATGTAGATCACATGTATCATCCAGACCAAAAAAGTTTGCCTGGACTACTCCTGGGGCCCGGAATCCACACATTCCAGGCAGAGCTCCAGCTGTTCCGATTTAGTTACCCAGTTGGGATTGGCTGCGCCGCCTACTTTTTTCTCCACCCCTTAACTTTCACTGGAAGAAAGCTCTAGACTGAAGATTAAATGTAAGCGCTGTCACCAGGCTTTCTGAGTGCAGCTGGCACCATGGGTGTGCTCCAGAGCAACTTCTGCTTGCTCTGAGCCCCCTGCCCTGCCTCCCCTTTCACCACGTTTCCTCTGGCAAGATTTTAAGTACAGCAATTCAAGAAGATTTCTCCTCCTGAACGACGTTTATCTGAAGTGTATTGCCTCTTGATTGCTGGAAAAGAATCTTAAACTCATTTCAAAAGTAACTTATAAACTTATTAAAAGTGATGAAAGGAGCATTGAAATTGATTAGCACTAATTTTTCACTGTGCCAAAGTGTACAGTGTCCTTCAGAGGAAACTATAACAGATCTGGTGAGTGTGCCATGCCAGTGGGGAGAATTGAATGTCCCTCATCTCCCTCTTTCCCTAGGGACATTAGTCATGAGTGCCGAGTGTGCGGGGTCACAGAAGTGGGTCTTTCTGCATATGCAAAGCACATTTCTGGCCAGTTGCACAAAGATAACGTTGATGCCCAGGAAAGAGAAGATGATGGAAAAGGAGAGGAAGAGGAAGAAGATTATTTTGACAAGGAACTCGTTCAGTTAATAAAACAAAGGAAAGAACAAAGTCGGTAAGTAATTGATTTTTTAAAAAGGCTATCAATAACAGAACATAGTAGAGAATACATTTTATAACTTTGTACCGTTCAGCCTATAGCCTTTAAGGTGTAAAGTTTAGCTTGAGGTTGTTGTCTTATTAATCTAAGACAATGACATGCTTTGTTGAGCTACTGTAATATCTCCTTAAAAGAGCAAACTCAGTATTGTTCCTACATAAGCTGTAATCTGAAATTACATATCGGAAAATTTTGCAATGTTGGTAACTATGTTGAGAATGGTTTTATTGGTATCCAAATCTTTTTTTGTTGTTGTTGGAGACGAACTCTAACTCTGTCACTGGCTGGAGTGCAGTGGTGTGAACTTGGTTCACTGTAACCTCTGCTTTCCTGTTTAAAGTGATACTCTTGCCTCAGCCTCCTGAGTAGAGTAGCTGGGATTACAGGAGCCCACCACCATGCCTGGCTAATTTTTGTTGTATTTTTGTGAGAGATGGGGTTTCATCCCATTGGCCAGGCTGGTCTCAAACTCCTGACCTCAAGCAGTCTACCCTCAGCCTACAAGGGTGCTGGGGTTACAGGCATGAGCCACCGTACCTAGCCGGAATCCAAATCTTTTGAATGTCAATAAGTTTTTATTTAGCGTCTAACTTTTCTAGTGGAAAGGTGTTAGAATATAAGCTTCATTGAATAAATAATATAGTATCTCTTATTGCTAAAGGAACATTTCTTAGGAAAATATATTTTGATTGGTGTGAATTAACGTGGTGTTTCTGCCAAATTTGATTTATCTGTTTGTCATTGAATCCGCAGTGACTACCACAGTGCTTTATTGAATAAATTTATATTTTATATTTGATAGTGTCGAGATCATTTGGGCAATATAATTTTTCTAACTTGTACTCCATAATTTTATACCTACATTTATACATTCAGGTATTAGGATTTTATGTTTTTACCTTACTGCTTTGTAGTCTAAATAGTTTAATTATAAAATTTGTTAAAAAGAATTTAATTAATGAAGTGGAAATTTTTAGATGTGAGGGAGGGAGAAAGAGAAGCACTTAGGAGGTGGGATAATTTTTTAAGTCCCAGAACATGTAGAGAATCATTTCAGATTCTAAAATAAAAATTTAAAGATTCTTATTGGATACTAGTTATACCCCGTCTGTACCTCCTTTTTAGTTAGAGGCTTGACTATAAAAAGGAAGTCGTTTTTACTCTACATGTTCAAAGTTTTTTTCATCAGAAGTGCGGTGGCTCAGGCCTGTTGTCCTGGTGCATAAAAAGATGAGGCCAGGTGTTCAAGACCAGCCTGGGCGACATAGGAAGCCCTCATCTGTGTAACAACAACAACAACAACAAATTAAAAACAATTTTTAAAGTGTTTAAAATACGTCCTGGAAGGAGACTTTCTTAGTCTTAAAATATCAATAAAGGGTGAGCATCCCTAATCCAAAATCTAAAAATGCTCCAAAATCCAGAACTTTTGAGTGCCAACATGAGGCCACCAGTGGAAAATTCCATACCTCACTTTATTTTACAAAGGTATTTAAAATATTACCTAAAATTATCTTCAGACTGTGTATAAAAGTGTATACGAAAAATAAATGAATTTTATGTTTAGACTTGGGTCCCATTCCCACAATATCTCGTTATGTATATGCAAAAATGTTCCAAAATTCAAAGCAGTTTGAAATACGAAGCATTTCTGGTCCCAAGCATTTCTAATAAGGGACATTCAACCTATAACAACATAGTTCTTAAATTATTTAGTAGCTTAGTCCTTCAAATGACATTTTCATTACTTTTAATATAGTTGCAGTTTACTTTCTCCTGTTTTAGGCAGTTGGAGCCTCTGGGAGGCTAACTTCTATTTTGTTCTTACATACTAGTGTCATTATTAGCTTTATCTGTGTAAATGATTAAACATTAAGTCAGAGTAGATTAGACATTTGAATCATAGTTACTATTTTTTGAGTCTTTTGATACGTCTCCTTGGTGACCTATTTATAAAATCATCTACTTATTTTTTATTTTTATTTTTTATTTTTATTTTTTTTTTTTGAGACAGTTCTGTCACCCAGGCTGGAGTGCAGTGGCACGGTGACACCTCACTGCAGCCTCAACTTCCCAGGCTCCAGCAATCCTCCCACCTTAGTCTCCCAAGAAGCTGGGAATACAGGCATGCATCACCACCATGCCTGGCTAATTCTTTTTTTTTTTTTTTTTTTTTGTATTTTTGGTACAGATGGGGTTTAGCCATGTTGCCCAGGTCAGCCTTGAACTTCTGGGCTCAAGTGATCCACCTGCCCTTGGCCTGCTAAAGTGTTAAGATTATAGTCATGAGCCACCACACCTGGTCAAAATCATCTACTTCTTCATGAGGTTTTTTTTCTTTTTTCCTTCATGAATTTTTAACTTAGATTGTTCTTTCTGGTCTGTGGGTTAATGGAATGGTCTTATCTTCTGAGTCTAGTCAATTCATGATGATCTAGGAATTCTACTTCGTGAGTTATTTATCCCCTAGTTCTCCCATTTCTGATCATATCAGTATAGCTGAGTCGGTGGTCTCCTTGGAAGTCAAAAGTTACATATTGCATGGAATCAAAAGATAAAGGTGATTTGGTTAATGGTTATAAAAAATTCTGCTAGTGTATGTAGTAATACTTGTTACTTTCTAAACAGGGCCTCCTGTTTAGAAGTGATTTATATAATATGAGTGGATGTTTGAACTTTTAGGTAGACTTTTTAATTCCATCTTGTGAAAAAGGAAGAAATTCCCATTTGTATGCAAAATGTCATAAAATTAGTAATGAGTTTAAGATTTTTTTTTTTTTTTTTTTTTTTTTTTAGATGGAATCTGGAGTGCAGTGGCAGAGTCTCAGCTCACTGCAACCTCTGCCTCCTAGGTTCAAGCAATTCTTCTGCCTCAGCCTCCTGAGTAGGTGGGATTACAGGTGTGCACCACCATGCCTGGCTAATTTTTGTATTTTTAGTAGGAATGGGGTTTCATCATGTTGGTCATGCTGGTCTTGAACGCCTGACCTCTTGATCCCTCTGCCTTGGCCTCCCAATGTGCTGGGATTATAGGTGTGAGCCACCGTGCCCGGCCTGAGTTTAAGACTTTTAAGTCAATTCAGAGAAAGGAGCTCAAATGTGAAAACTTTGTTCTGAGTTGTTCATTCTTTGAAGACCTAGTGGTTAGGAGTATAGACTCTGGAGTCAGACTGCCAACGTTTAAATCTCTGCTCTACTACTTTCTGGCTGTCTTATCTAAGCAAGTTCTGTAACCTCTCTACTGCTCAGTTTCCTCTTCTAAAAAGTAGGAATAATAAGAATACTTGCTTCAGGATTATAAAAACTAAATGAGATAATCTATATAAGGTGCTTTGCATTAAATGTGTGATACTTAGGTACTCAGTAAATTATTTTTTTGAGACCAAGTCTCACTCTGTCACCAGGCTGGAGTGCAGTGGCACGATCTCATCTCATTGCAACCTCTGCCTCCCAGGTTCAAGCGAATCCCCTGCCTCAGCCTCCCAAATAGCTGGGACTACAGGCATGTGCTACCACCCCCAGCTAATTTTCATATTTTTAATAGAGACAGGGTTTCACCATGTTGGCCAGGATGGTCTCAATCTCTTGACCTTGTGGTTTGCCCGCCTTGGCCTCCCAAAGTGCTGGGATTATAGGCATGAGCCACTGCACCCGGCCGGTACTCAGTAAATTTTAACTTGCAGTTCTCATTGTTTTGAGCACCGTCCACATGCTAAGCACCATGCCCATGCACACCGTAGGCAGTTTGTAGAAGAAAATGGTGTTTATACCTATTGCTGTGATGTTTACATAAGTTTATTCATGTTTCTGTGGACTCCTTATCTAACATAAATAGTTGAAACAGCTGTAGCTTCTTTATAAAAACCTCTAGCTCGTGAAGCTCCTTATAGCACATATTGTGGGTACTACTTCTATGGAATATGTTATTTTACTTCTGTTTGTGACCTAATTGTCTCGCTAGATTCTATACCCTTCACAAACCGGAACTATACATAAAAGTTTTCTTATGCCACTAAGAGTTATTGAATGGGTACTAGACAAAGTGTTTATTAATAAAAATGAACATGTAATGTATAATCTTAATTAAAATAGGTTAAGAAATTTAGTTTTTCAGAATGAACCCTTAACTGGAAAAATAATGGTATTAAGAGCAGCTGAACAGAATTGTATTAAATATGATAACTAGACTGGGGGAGGTGGGTCATGCTTGTAATCCCAGCACTTTGGGAGGCTCAGGTGGGTGGGTGGGTTACCTGAGGTCAGGAGTTCGAGACCAGCCTGGCCAACATGATGAAACCCTGCCTCTACTAAAAATACAAAAATTAGCTGGGCATGATGGCACACACCTATAATTTTAGCTACTCGGGAGGCTAAGGCAGGAGAAGTGCTTGAGCCCAAGAGATGGAGGTTGCAGTGAGTCAAGGTAGTGCCACTGTACTCTAGCCTGGCCTACAGAGTGAGACTCTGTCTCAAAAAAAAAAGGGGGGGGGGGGGAGAAGATAACTGTAGCTATAAAATATAATTGTTCTTATTCTAGAAGAGCTATATAAAGTGAAAATAATAATTGGATGATAGGGACAAAATCTGAGAACATGACAGGAAAAACAGGACCAAGAAACAGAGGAGAATATGCAGTGCCAAATTTTTGTTTGTTTATTTTTTTAGACAATCTCGCTCTGTCACCCAGGCTGGAGTGCAGTGGCATGATCTCAGCTCACTGCAACCTCCGCCTCCTGGGTTCAAGTGCTTCTGTGTCTCAACCTCCTGAGTAGCCGGGGTTACAGGTGTGCGCCCCCATGCCTGGCTAATTTTTGTATTTTTCGTAGAGATGAGGTTTCTCTATGTTGGCCTGATTGGTCTTGAACTCCTGACCTCAAGTGATCTGCCCACCTCAGTCTCCCTAAGTGCTGGAATTATAGGTGTGAGCCACCATGCCTAGCCAAATGTGCCAGATTTTTAATATTTCTGGGTGATTGGGGAAATAGTTGTAATTATTTGAAATTTAAATAATTTAAAATGTTTAATTTTTAAGTTAATAAGTTTAGGAATGTAAGTTTATCATTTAAAGGTATGAAAATAACCACTGTTACATATAAAAGTATACTTGGTTATATATTCTAAGTAACAGGGGAGGAAAGTGCAGGGGAAGTTTGGTGGGTTACGCTTTTCAAGGAAGTATAGGAGTTCCTTTAAATTACTAATGAAAAACTTTTTCTTCCAGACAAGATGGACCTTCCAAAAGCAACCAAGAAGTAAACTCTGATGACAGACGACCCCAATGGAGACGAGAAGACCGAATTCCTTACCAAGACAGAGAGAGTTACAGTCAGCCTGCATGGCATCATCGTGGACCTCCGCAACGGGATTGGATGTGGGAAAAAGATGCCTTTAATAATACTAGGCAAAACAGCTTTCCACATGCTTTGAGGAATGGTGGTGGACCAAGAGGACGTTCTGGGTGGCATAAGGGTGTTGCGGGAGGCTCCTTGACTTGGTTTCACAACTATAGTAATTCTGGAGGTGGTTGGCATTCAAATAGTGGAGCAGTTGATTGGAATCATAATGGTCCAGGAAGGAATTCCAGTTGGCATTCTGAAGGAACAGGTGGCTTTTCCAGTTGGCATATGAACAACAGTAACGGAAACTGGAAATCCAGTGTACGTAGTACAAATAATTGGAATTACAGTGGCCCTGGAGACAAATTTCAACCAGGCAGAAACAGAAATTCTAAGTGTCAAATGGAAGACATGAATATGCTGTGGAACAAGAACTCTAGTAAGTCAAGCAAATACAATCACGACAGATATAATTGGCAGCAGCAAGAAAATGACCAACTTGGTACAGTTGCCACATATAGAGGTCCTTCTGAAGGATTTACAAGTGATACATTTCCTTCAGAAGGCTTACTCGACTTCAATTTTGAGCAGCCGGAAAGCCAAACCACTAAGCAAACAGACACTGCAACTTCCAAAGTAAGTGGAAAGAATGGCAGTGTGGCAAGGGAAAAGCCTCGTCGCTGGACACCTTACCCTTCTCAGAAGACTCTGGATTTACAGTCAGGATTGAAAGATGTCACTGGTAACAAGTCAGAAATGATAGAGAAACCTCTCTTTGATTTTAGCTTGATAACTGCGGGAATACAAGAGTCCCAAACTGATGAAACACATAATACCCCAACACAGAAAACACAAAAAGAAATACATACTGGATCTCTTAATCATAAAGCCTCTTCTGACTCTGCTGCTTCCTTCGAGGTAGTGAGACAGTACCCCATTACAGAAGAACCTGAACAAGAGCATACCCCAAATAAAATGCCGTCATTGAAATCCCCGCTCCTTCCATGTCCAGCCACTAAATCATTTCCTCAAAAGCAAGATCCAAAGAATACCTCAAAAAACACCAAAATGAAATTTTTTTCTTCAGGACAACGGTCAAATCCCTCGAACAAGAACCATGCAGAAGATAACCATGGTTCTTACATATCCAAACTGCGTAGTTCATGTCCTCGCGTTTTAAAAGGGAATAAAAATACATTTGGCTCTCAAAAGGAATCTGGTGATAATTTAAATGATACATTGCAAAAGGCCAAAGAGGTGCTACAGTGTCATCAGTCATTGCAAAATCCACTTCTTAGCACTTCTAAAAGGACCAGGAACTATGCAAAAGCAAGTAGAAATGTAGAAGAATCTGAAAAAGGGTCTTTGAAAATTGAGTTTCAAGTGCACGCATTAGAAGATGAAAGTGATGGGGAGACATCTGACACAGAAAAGCATGGAACAAAAATTGGAACCCTAGGTTCTGCAACTACAGAATTATTATCCTGTAGCACTCATACTGCTGATGAGAAAGAGGAAGATGACCAAATCCTGAAGACTTCTAGGGAACTATCCACTTCCCCATGTAATTCCACAGTTCACCAGAAAGAATCTGAGTTACAAATGACATCTGCAGCCAGTTCACACCCTGGCTTATTGCTAGACTTAAAAACCTCTCTAGAAGATGCACAGGTTGATGGCTCTGTTAAACCTCATGTATCTTATGAAACAGAAGGCTTTGATAGTACTAGCTTGGAAGCAGAGCTTCAGAAAAGTGATATCAGTCATCCCTCGGGCCCTCTCCTGCCTGAACTAAGTAAGCTGGGCTTTCCTGCCTCACTCCAGAGGGATCTCACCCGGCACATTAGTTTGAAGAGCAAAACTGGAGTACACCTTCCTGAGCCAAACCTCAATAGTGCCCGCCGCATTCGCAATATTAGTGGCCACCGTAAGAGTGAGACAGAGAAGGAGTCTGGGCTCAAGCCAACCCTACGGCAGATTCTCAATGCTTCTCGGAGAAATGTCAACTGGGAACAGGTCATTCAGCAAGTAACCAAGAAAAAGCAAGAGCTGGGCAAAGGCTTACCCAGGTGTGTGCTGCTTTTCCGTGTCTTTTTTTTTTCTCACTTTCTTTTAAAGTAACCCTTTGACCCTGATAAAGAGAATTCTACTTGTTTCATTTAATTAAATATTTGCCAACAGTATCTGTTGTAGATGTCTTGATTTAATATCAAATGATGACTGATACTCTATGACGGATGGAATAAAGTATTTCATAGCAGAAGGTGCAGGTTAAAATGGAAGCACACCTACTTGAAAAACAAGATGGTGATGTAGAAGAAAAATAATCACTTTGTAGGGGTAAAATCCATCACTTTATAGGGGTAGAAAATGACAGCAGAAAAATGCATGTCTACAAATCTGTGTCTTTTTCTAGATCTTAGTTTTAGAATGTATGCTATAACTGAATGATAACTGTTCTCATTACCTTTTACATAGAACCTATGAATAGTTAACTTTTTTATGACTACAACATGCTCTCTCAAGCACTTGTGTAATATTTTGGCTCTTCATCTTATATTGAGGTACTAGATTTTTCTGAATGGTAAAACAGGGTTCAACATGGGTTTGCTGCTTGAGAGTCATAACTCTGCTGCACGATAATACAGTTCTCCAGGCTTCAGGGGCATTTCTGTCCTTATTGAAATAATGGATTTAGTTCTTCCCACTTTGCTTCCCTACACCCTGTGAGTAGTACTTGGAATTATAAGTATAAAGCTTTTAGCATAATGTCTGGCACTTGTAAATGCTCCATAAAACAATAAAAGGGTTTTTTTTTGTTTGTTTTGGTTTGTTTGCTTTTAAAAATTACATGCTGTATGTATTATTATCAATATAGAGCTCCTTATGAAATAAAACTCAGTTTTTACTCCCTCACATGTATTCTTAGAGCTATATGCAAATCTGTAATCTGGTACTTGTCACAACATAATATATTTACTTTATATCTGTATCAGTTACTAGACTATGAGCTCCTTGAGGACAAGAACCACCTTCCTTTTTATAATTTCAGTGCCTTAGGGAGCCTGGCACATTAAAATAGTGCCCCTCTTAACAACCATATCCAATTTATGTTTTCATTTTTTCTTTCTTCCTTAAGGTTTGGCATAGAAATGGTACCCCTTGTTCAAAATGAACAAGAAGCCTTGGATTTGGATGGAGAACCTGATCTGTCCAGTCTAGAAGGATTCCACTGGGAAAGTGTTTCCATTTCCTCCTCCCCTGGCTTGGCAAGAAAGCGAAGCCTTTCTGAGAGCAGTGTGATCATGGACAGAGCTCCTTCTGTGTATAGCTTCTTCAGTGAGGAAGGTACAGGCAAAGAAAATGAGCCCCAGCAGATGGTTTCACCTAGTAACTCATTGAGGGCTGCACAGAGTCAGAAAGCAACCATGCACCTCAAACAAGAAGTGACACCTCTGGCTGCCTCCCTCCAAACAGGTGAAAGGGCTGAAAATGTTGCTACCCGAAGGGGACATAGTGCACAATTACCCTCTGACCATATAATACCCTTGATGGCCTCGGCAAAAGACTTGAACAGCCAGGGGAGGTCTGTACCACCTTCAGAGAATCAGAATTCCCAGGAGAGTAATGGAGAAGGAAACTCTCTATCATCAAATGCATCCTCAGCCCTTGTAATCTCCAGTTTAGCTGATGCAGCCACAGATAGTAGCTGTACCTCTGGTACTGAACAAAATGATGGCCACAGTATTAGAAAGAAACGAAGAGCCACTGGAGTAAGTATGATTCCCTCTGCTTTTTGTAGAACATTGCATGTGGCAAGTTGGTTGTTTATTTAAAAAGGTTTTTCTTGGGTATCTCTCAACTTTTAGAAGAATTGTGAAGCTCTTACTTTCATCCTACTGGTTTCTTTCACTGAGTAATTCTGCTAAATTAAATGTAATCCAATATGAATGTACAGTACCAGGAAAATATGAAGTCATATCTAAAACCAGTGTTCAAGCCAATGATTCTTTGTATCACCTGACCAATAATAAGTCACATATTCAGCTGTAACTCAATCTGTTTTTCATAGATGCATTCTGCACTGCTGCTGAAGAAAGGCATTCTACTGTTGCACTTGTAGGACATGGATGATTGCTGGATTCAGGAGTGCTAGGCTTAACCTCAAGATGGTTTATAATACTGTGAGAGTGCATATATATGAGCATAGTATAGAAATATATTTTAGGCCGGGCGCAGTGGCTCAAGCCTGTAATCCCAGCACTTTGGGAGGCCGAGGCGGGTGGATCACGAGGTCAAGAGATCGAGACCATCCTGGTCAACATGGTGAAACCCCGTCTCTACTAAAAATACAAAAAATCAGCTGGGCATGGTGGCGTGTGCCTGTAATCCCAGCTACTCAGGAGGCTGAGGCAGGAGAATTGCCTGAACCCAGGAGGTGGAGGTTGCGGTGAGCCGAGATCGCACCATTGTACTCCAGCCTGGGTAACATGAGTGAAACTCCGCCCAAAAAAAAAAAAAAAAGAAAAGGAAATATATTTTAGTCTGTATAACGCTGTCTTTCATCCTTCAGTTACCCAGCCTGGCCTTTAAGAATCTTTTCTTGGCTGGGTGCGGTGGCTCACGCCTGTAAACCCAACACTTTGGAAGGCCGAGGTAGGTGGATCACCTGAGGTCAGGAGTTTGAGACCAGCCTGACCAACATGTAGAAACCCTGTCTCTACTAAAAATACAAAATTAGCTGGGCGTGGTGGCACATGCCTGTAATCCCAGCTACTCGGAGGCTGAGGCAGGAGAATCATTTGAACCTGGGAGGCAGAGGTTGTAGTGAGCCAAGATTGCAGCATTGCAACCCAGCCTGGGCAACAAGAGCAAAACTCTGTCTCCAGAAAAAAAAAAAAGGCATCTTTTCCAATTTAATATTGCTTAACCCTCTCAGTATCCCTTTCTGAAAAGAAAGAGTTGCTTGTGGTGATATAGTCTGGGATCTGGCACTGTGAAAAAAATGGGCTCTTCTCTTCATTATTTATTCATTTATAATATTTTAAAATTTATGTTAGGGTCAAGGTTTCACAATGTTGTTCAGACTGCTCTGGAACTCCTGGATTCAAGCAATCCTCCTGCCTCAGCCTCCCAAGTAGCGGGGACTACAAGCAATGTGTCACTGTGCTGGGCTTCTCTTTTTTAATACTGAGGTGATAAACAGAGTAGTTAAGGTCATGAATTTTAGACGTGCTTCAAATTGCAATTCTGCTCCTTTGAGCTACATGCTATATGTAGTAGATGTTATTGAATAACTTAAAATGCACTTTAAACTGAGGGATTGTCCTCTGACAAAAAGCTTGTCTCGTGGACTGTTAAGCTTTTTGTTGTAAAGGTTTTCTTGCTGAAATTTAAAGTAGAAACTAAGCCAAGATATAAATCAGATAAATATACATTACCAACTTTGTCCATACTTCTACTTCTGCCTTACTACACCACGGTGGAATGGTTTGCCTAACCTCCATGGGCTTTACTACCTCTAAAATGCTAGGAAGGCACTTTACCCTGGATTATTTTTTCTTCTTCTTTTTTTAAATCAGATACATTTATTCAGCTAAAATTTGAGTTTGTACCATGTGCATGAGACTCCTGCGATCTTTTTAGAGATGGTAGCAGTAGTGAAGACCTGTGTATGACTTAGAATTGATTCCTTTTTCTCCTCTTGGATAATGGCTTTTACACATTGAATATTATTTTGTTTTTTTTATCCCTCCAGGATGGATCTTCTCCTGAACTCCCAAGCCTTGAAAGAAAAAATAAAAGAAGGAAAATTAAAGGAAAAAAAGGTATGGTGCAGAATATTTTGGGAGAAAGAAGTTGATGTTTTTTGTTTGGCTTTTTGGTAGCCTTGAACTCTTGGGCTCAAGGGATCCTCTTCCCTCAGCCTCCTGAGTAGCTAGGACTACTGGTATATGACACCACACTAATTCTTTTTATTTTTTCATAGAGACAGGGTCTAGCTATATTGCCCAGGTTGGACTCAAACTCCTGGGCTTCCATGATCCTCCCACCTTGGCCTCCCAAAATGTTGGGATTACAGGTGTGAGCCACCGTGCCCAGCCCTAAGAGGTTCTGGTAGCAGTTCAGCGTTTTTACAACTTGACACAGAGCATGGCTTGTCATTTATGAAACACTGATTGTCCATTTACTTTTTTTGGACATTATTGTTGCCTCGCTTAAGGGGAAAGAAAAGTTTGATTTCCTAATACATCCAGTTACAACTGTAAAATAAATATATGATGCCACATAGACTTGTAAGCCAAGGTTAGTATATCTCTTGGACAATATAAAGCCAGGAAGTTTCCTTGAGCCCTTTCAGTTGGATGAAAAATGTTGGCCCTCTTGGTCATGTATAGCCATTTCTTTCACTTTCTGTTTTTGAGGGATCTTGGTTGCTTCCCCTGCACCCCACCTCAACACTCCCTTTCTTGGTTGCTTTTCTTTTTTTTTTTTTTTTTTTTTTTTTT